>NC_059201.1:31987716-32329216 GCF_020615455.1 Coregonus clupeaformis | reverse complement strand
AGAGCTCTTTGGTCTTGGCCATGTTGGAGAGTGTCACGTTCGCTTAAGGAGGAGGACCAATGCGCAGCGTTGAGTGCGTACATATTATTTATTAAACAGATCACCCGATCAAAACAACGAACGAAACGTGAAGTCCTTCGATACACACAAACCAAAAGGAACAAGAAACCACAACACAAAGTGAAAAGACCGATAGATAAATATGGCTCCCAATCAGAGACAACCAGCTGACACTCGTTGCCTCTGATTGGGAGTCACTCAGCCCCACATAGATATACAAAACATAGACTTACACACCCTGGCTCAACATAACATAGTCCCCAGAGCCAGGGCGTGACAGTACCCCCCCCCCCAAAGGCGCGGACTCCGGCCGCGCCAAACAACCACAACAGGGGAGGGACCGGGTGGGCACTCCGCCTCGGCGGCGGATCCGGCTCCGGACATGACCCAGGCACGGGTTGTGCTGGACTGACGACGCACACCCCTGGGTTGATGCGTGGAGGAGGAACGGGCCGGACCGGCTGACGGGCGCACCCCTGACTTGGTGCGGGGAGTAGGAATGAGCCGGACCGGGCTGACGACGCGCACCACTGACCTGGTGCGGGGAGCTTGGATGGGCCGGACTGGGTTGGCGACGCGCACCACAGACTTGGTGCGGAGAGCAGGAACGGGCCGGACAGGGCTGACGAAACGCACCATAGACTTGGTGCGGAGAGCAGGCACGGGCCGTGCCGGACTGACGACGCACACCACTGGCTTGGTGCGGGAAGCTTGGATGGGCCGGACTGGGCTGGCGACGCGCACCACAGACTTGGTGCGGAGAGCAGGAACGGGCCGTGCCGGACTGGACGACGCACACCACTGGCTTGGTGCGGGAAGCTTGGATGGGCCGGACTGGGCTGGCGACGCGCACCACAGACTTGGTGCGGAGAGCAGGAATGGGCCGGACCGGGCTGGCGACGCCGCACCACCGACTTGGTACGGAGAGCAGGAACGGGCCGGACAGGGCTGACGACGCGCACCACAGGCTCGGTGCGAGAGGCAGGAACAGGCCGAACCGTACTGGGGACACACGCCACTGGCCCTATGCAGGGATCAGGAACGGGCCGGACCGGACTGGTAATACACCCCAGTACCTCTCGCCGTGCCTCCACACTTTCCCTCTCCTCTGTGACCAGTGGCCCCCTTAACCTGGCGGCCTCCTCTTCACACCCGCTGGACCGCTCCATCGCGGCCTCCTGCTGCCCGTCGTCCCACGTCGTGAGCCCCCCCTAAAAATTTTCTGGGGTTCTCTCCTCCCCGTGGACCAGGCCTCCCTAGCTCTCGCCAGACTCTCGATCCATTGCTTCATAGACCAGCCTCTCTCCTCTTCACTTAGCGTGGCCCAGCCGAAACTCCTACTCCCCTGATCCAAGGTCCTTCCTCTCTCCTCTTCACGCTGCTTGGTCCTGTCTTGGTGGTTTCTTCTGTCACGTTCGCTTAAGGAGGAGGACCAATGCGCAGCGTTGAGTGCGTACATATTATTTATTAAACAGATCACCCGATCAAAACAACGAACGAAACGTGAAGTCCTTCGATACACACAAACCAAAAGGAACAAGAAACCACAACACAAAGTGAAAAGACCGATAGATAAATATGGCTCCCAATCAGAGACAACCAGCTGACACTCGTTGCCTCTGATTGGGAGTCACTCAGGCCAACATAGATATACAAAACATAGACTTACACACCCTGGCTCAACATAACATAGTCCCCAGAGCCAGGGCGTGACAGAGAGTTTGGAATCTGATTGATTGCTTCTGTGGACAGGTGTCTTTTATACAGGTAACACGCTGAGATTAGGAGCACTCCCTTTAAGAGTGTGCTCCTAATCTCAGCTCGTTACCTGTATAAAAGACACCTGGGAGCCAGAAATCTTTCTGATTGAGAGGGGGTCAAATACTTATTTCCCTCATTAAAATGCAAATCAATTTATAAAATGTTTGACATGCGTTTTTCTTTATTTTTTTGTTGTTATTCTGTCTCTCACTGTTCAAATAAACCTACCATTAAAATTATAGACTGATCATTCCTTTGTCAGTGGGCAAACTTACAAAATCAGCAGGGGATCAAATACTTTTTTCCCTCACTGTATATATATATATATATATATATATATATATATATATATATATATATATATATATCATTTATATACATATACACATACATACATACATACATACAGTGGGGAGAAGAAGTATTTGATACACTGCCGATTTTGCAGGTTTCCTACTTACAAAGCATGTAGAGGTCTGTTTCAAATACTTGTTCTCCCCACTCTACATACATACATACATACATACATAAATACATACATACATATAAATACATACATTTAAACACATATCCTTTAAAAATATTTTTTCCTTTATTACTTTCCCTCCCCTAATTGGAGTAAACTAGTGAACAACAACGCTTAGGCCTCTACTTCAAGCTTATACATACTACATACATTTTATGGACACAGTCTATTTTGTTTGTTTTTACTCCTGTCCTTCCTCTACCCTCAACCTCTCCCATCTATTTCTGATTTCCGGTTTGATTTCTATTTGCCATATCTTTCAAACTGTGCCCTTTCACAAAAGTTCTTAACCTATAACTATATACGTTTTACAGATACAGTATGTTTTACATTAGTTATCTTGTTGTTATTAATCCCAAACTTCAGTTCTATTCAACCCCTCCCATCTATCTCTTAACACCATCCATATTGGATTTCTATTTGCCATTGTGGCGGGTGATTTGGACGGAGTCAGGCGCAGGAGGGTAAATCACAGAATAAATGGTTTATTCGGTAAGACAGCGGTACGCTGCAATGCGTAAAACACTCCAGTGTGGTATTACGCCGCACTGGAGACAACAAGGCACACGGGTGAATATCCCGGTGATACAAAATACAATATAGCTCCACTGAACTATAGTAACCTCCACAATAAACAATCCTCCTCCGGACCGTACCCCTCCCACTCCACAAGGTACTGAAGGCCCCCCACCCAACGCCTCGAATCCAGGATGGAACGGACGGAGTACGCCGGGGTCCTCTCGATGTCCAGAGGGGGCGGAGGGACCTCCCGCACCTCAGACTCCTGGAGCGGACCAGCCACCACCGGCCTGAGGAGAGACACGTGAAACGAGGGGTTAATACGGTAATCAGGAGGGAGTAGTAACCTATGCGTAACCTCGTTCATTCACCTCAGGACTTTGAACGGCCCCACAAACCGCGGGTTCAGCTTCCGGCAGGGCAGGCGGAGGGGCAGATCCCGGGTCGAGAGCTAGACACGATCACCCGGTACAAAGACCGGGGCCTCACTACGGTGGCGGTCAGCGTTGGCTTTCTGGCGACGCACGGCAACGCTGGAGGTGGACGTGGGCAGCGTTCCACGTCTCCTCCGCGCGCCGAAACCAGTCGTCCACCGCAGGAGCTTCGGTCTGGCTCTGATGCCACGGAGCCAGAACCGGCTGATACCCTAAGACACATTGAAAGGGTGTTTATTTTTTTTATTTTTTATTTTTTTGGGGGTGGGGGGGGGGGTAGATCAGCTTTAATATTGCAGATATATTGTAACTTCCATCAATGTAATTGTCTGCATCACTTCCAATCCCCCATATGTTTTTTTGTTCTATTTTTTCTCGCATATATATATATATATATATATATATATATATATATATATATATACACACACAAATACATACATACACATACATACATATACGCATATACATACATATCCTTTAAAAATATATATTTTTCCCTTTATTACTTTCCAACCCCACCATCCCTTCCCTAATTGGAGTAAACTAGTGAACAACAATGCTTAGGCCTCTACTTCATGCTTATACATACTATATACATTTTATGGAAAGTCAACAATGATATTTTGTTTGTTTTTACTCCTGAACTTCCTCCGATCATTTTCATGATGTCCATCTGGGATGCTTTGAAAGGGTGTTAGGTTAGTGGAGGAGTGGCGGAGAGAGTTCTGGGCATATTCGGCCCATGGCAAGAACATCGACCACTTCCCCGGCCGGCCCTGGCATTAGGACTGCAGGAACCTACCCACATCCTGATTCACCCGTTCCACCTGCCCATTTGACTCGGGGTGAAACCCGGGGTGTAGATCGGAAATTTTGTGTAGAGTTAGGGATTCCTCTCCTTCCTGTCAACAATCCTTTCCTTGTACATGCTCTAGATAGCCGTCCGTTGGGATCGGGGTTGATTAGGGAGGTCACAGCGCCACTTAGGATGGGGACGCAGAAGGGTCATGAGGAGACTATTCAGCTATATCTTATCGACTCTCCTGCGTATCCGGTGGTGCTGGGGCTTCCCTGGTTGATTACCCATAATCCCTCTATTTCGTGGCAACAGAGGGCTCTTAAGGAGTGGTCTGCCCAGTGTGTGGGGCGATGTCTGGGTGTTTCCGTGGGGGCGACCTCGGTGGAGAGTCCAAACCAAGTGCCCGCAATGCACGTTCCCCGAGTATGAGGATTTAGCACTTGTGTTTAGCAAGGCGAGGGCGACGCAATTGCCACCACATAGACAGGGGGATTGTGCGATAGACCTCCAGGTAGGAGCTGCGCTTCCGCGGAGCCATGTGTATCCTTTGTCTCAAGAGGAGAAGAGAGCTATGGAGACTTATATAGCCGAGTCTCTGAGACAGGGATACATACGGCCCTCCACCTCCCCTGCGTCCTCGAGCTTCTTTTTTGTGAAGAAAAAAGATGGGGGTTTGCGCCCGTGTATTGATTACCGCAGTCTCAAACAGATTACTGTGAAATACAGTTATCCACTCCCTCTGATTGCGACTATGACGGAGTCATTACACAGAGCGCGGTTCTTCACAAAGTTGGACCTCAGGAGCGCCTACAACTTGGTGGCATTAGGGAGGGAGACGAATGGAAGACAGCATTTAGTACCACCTCGGGTCATTACGAGTATCTTGTCACGGTTTCGGCCGAGGCTGCCTCTCTCCCTTGTTCGGGCAGGCTTCGGCGTTCGTCGTCTCCGGAATTCTAGCTGCCACCGATAGATGTTTCATGTTCGTTTGCTTTTGTCTGTTTGTTTCCACACCTGTTTCTGTTTTACGTAATTAGTGTCCTATAAGTTTCTCGTTGTGTTTGTCTAGTGTTGTGTATGATTGTTCCCGTCAGTGTTGTGTTTTGCTCGGTTGAGCGTATTTCTCCACTGTGCTGGAGCTTAGTTGCACTTGTGTGTGCACCGTTTCATTTTTGTCGCACCTGTTAGTGCGCATCTACCTTTCGCCTTCGTGCGTGTTTTTGCTGTCGGGCTTAGTTGTCCTGTTGCCTGTGTTGGGCCAGTACTACAGCATTTGGAACATTCAGTCTGCGTCCTGCGTTTGATTCCTACACTACACCTACAACACGCCCTGACAGAATCATACACCTGCAATGGAATCAGCAGGAGCCGGAGCAGCCCAGACGAGACTGGAAGCCCAGGTTCGGGACCAGCAAGAGCAGCTCCTGCAGATGGGGACCGCCCTGCTGGAGGTGATTACCACACTCCGAGGCTGGGGTTCGCCTCCACCGCCGCCCGCCCTGCCAGCACCATCGGCCAGCCCGCCCAGTCCAGCGCCGGAACCTCGAGGAGTCCGACTATCTCTCCCGAGGGCCTACGACGGGACCGCGGCTGGGTGTCAGGGATTCCTGCTCCAGGTAGAGCTATACCTGGCCACAGTGCACCCGGCACCTTCAGGGCATGAGAGCGTGTCCGCCTGATCTCCTGCCTGGCCGGAAAAGCGTTGGAGTGGGCCAACGCGGAGTGGAGGAAGATCGACGCCACGACGATTACGTACACCGAGTTCTCCCGCCGCTTCAGGGCGGTGTTTGACCATCCCCGGAGGGGAAAGCGGCGGGGAGCGTCTGGTCTTCCTCCGGCAGGGGAGGAGAAGTGCCCAGGAATTCGTGCTCGAATTCCGTACTCTAGCGGCAGATGCAGGGTGGAATGATCGGGCCCTCATCGATCTATACCGATGCAGCCTACGAGAGGACGTCCGTCGGGAGCTGGCGTGTAGGGACACCAGCCTCACTTTCGACCAGCTGGTTGATATGTCCATCCGGCTGGATACCCTGCTGGCTACCCGCGGACGTCCTGCGGAGGGTCCGTCCATTCCACCCTCCAGCGCCTCCGAGCCTTGTCCTATGGAGCTCGGGGGCGCTGGCGCTAGAGAGAGGAGGAGTCGGCAGGCTAGGGGGTCCATCCACTGCACCAACTGTGGTCGGGGAGGACACACCGCGGCTAGGTGCTGGGGATGGCCTCCTAGGGGAGATGACGACAGGTCCCGCACTGGGGATTCCCTCCAGGTGAGTAGGCGCCCCACTCAACCAGAGCTCTCTGTTGCCCATTTTTGTATGCCTGTACGTTTTCCACAGGTAGCACCTCATTCCCAGCATAAGGCGCTGGTAGATTCAGGCGCGGCTGGGAATTTTATTGATAAAAAGTTTTGTTTAGCGTTAGGGATTCCCCTCATTCCTGTTGATGTTCCTTTTCCCGTTCACGCCCTAGATAGTCGTCCGTTGGGTACGGGCTTAATCAGGGAGGTCACGGCGCCACTTAGGATGTGTGCGCAGGGGGGATCATCAGGAGATGATTCAGCTGTTCCTGATTGACTCTCCTGCGTATCCGGTGGTGCTGGGCATGCCCTGGTTGAGTACCCATAACCCAGTGATTTCGTGGCAGGAGAGGGCTCTGATGGAGTGGTCTGCTCAGTGTGTGGGTAGATGTTTGGGCGTTTCCGTAGGGGGCTACCTCGGTGGAGAGTCCAAACCAGGTGCCCGCATTGCACGTTCCACCTGAGTATGGGGATTTGGCTATTGCGTTTAGTAAGGCGAGGGCGACGCAGTTGCCACCCCATAGGCAGGGGGATTGTGCGATAAATCTCCAGGCAGGAGCTGCGCTCCCACGGAGCCATGTGTATCCTCTGTCTCAGGAGGAGAAGAAGGCTATGGAGATTTACATAGACGAATCGCTGAGACAAGGATACATACGGCCGTCCACTTCCCCCACGTCCTCGAGTTTCTTTTTCGTGAAGAAAAAGGATGGTGGTTTGCGCCCATGCATCGATTACCGTGGTCTCAATCAGATTACGGTGAAGTATAGTTATCCACTCCCGCTGATTGCGACCATGACTGAGTCGTTGCATGGGGCGCGTTTCTTCACGAAACTAGATCTCAGGAGCGCGTACAACTTGGTGCGCATCAGGGAGGGTGATGAATGGAAAACAGCCTTTAGTACCACCTCGGGCCATTACGAGTATCTGGTCATGCCATACGGGTTGATGAACGCTCCATCAGTTTTCCAATCATTTGTGGATGAGATCTTCAGGGACATGCAGGGGCAGGGGGTGGTGGTGTACATTGATGACATTCTCGTGTACTCACCTACCCGTGTCGAGCATGTGGCCCTGGTGCGCAGGGTGTTGCGGAGGCTGGTGGAGCACGACCTGTATGTGAAGGCAGAGAAGTGTCTGTTTTTCCAGGAGTCGGTCTCCTTTTTGGGTTATCAGTTGTCTGCGTCAGGGGTGAAGATGGAGGTAGACCGGGTGTCGGCCGTGCGTAATTGGCAAACACCAACCACTGTGAAGGAGGTGCAGCAGTTTTTGGGGTTTGCAAATTACTACAGGAGGTTTATCCGGGGTTTTGGACAGGTGGCAGCTCCCATCACGTCTCTGTTGAAGGGGGGTCCGGTGCGTCTGCAGTGGTCGGCCGAGGCGGTGTTACGGTCCGGCTCTGTTGGTCCTGTTCCTGTTGGTGTTCGTTTCCCTTTTCTCCCCTGTGTGTGTTGTTTGTGTCTGTCTCCCCCTGCTGTGCAGTCAGAGGTTCTTGGTCAGCGGGCGTGGCCATTCTATCACCAGAGCAGTTACATCAAGCTGCAGCTCATTGGCACCAATCAAGCAGCAGATATCTACCCGGGCTGGACACCTCTCCAGCGCCAGTTCGTTCCTACACTTCCAGTGGTAACTTGGCCCGTACAGCACTCTCAGTGTAGTTGTACTCTCTCAGTATTATTGTTGTTCCTGCCTCGTTTGTAACCTGTCTCTCCTTCGACCAGATCTCTTCTGTTCCTGCTGCCTGCCTGCCTGCCTGCCATTCCCACGCCGCTACCTGATCCTCTGTTGCCTGACATCCTCGTTATCCAGCTCTCAGGACTACTGGCTCTCCACCCCACTCAGCTCCTACCCCAGCCTGAAGCTACTTCACCCTGACTACTTCTCTCTGCCAATACACGTTGAATAAACTACATCCTAATTTTACTCTCTTTGTCCGTGTGTCCGTCTCTGCACCTGAGTCCCCCACCCAACCTAATAGAACGAACTGGCCAAAACATGGACTCAGCAGAGATGCCACATGAAACAACGGGGGATGGCGTACAACACGCCCTCCATTCACAAGGAGTACTATTGGGACAACACGACCAACTCATCCGGACTCTATTGGATAACAACCAGCAGTTGTTGGATCAAGTATCTCATCTCACCTCTCAGGTAGCTAACCTGGTAACACTCACTACCTTTTCTCCCTCTGCTTCTCCTCCGCCTGTTCCTCCTACAGTGGCTCCAGGCTCGGCTTCCGCTCCTGCCTTTCGGGAACCCCCCTACAACCGCACCCGAACCTTTCACCGGGGATCTGAACAAATGCCGTGGTTTCCTGCTTCAGTGCCGCTTGGTGTTCCAACAGAAGCCCCTGTCTTTCTCCACGGAATCCTCAAAGGTACATTACGCACTGGGGTTAATGAGGGACAAAGCTTTGATGTGGGCAGAAGCGGCTTGTTCTACTCAGCAGATTACCAGCCTGTCGTTTGACGATTTTTCCTCTCAATTGAAAGTTGTGTTTGATCACCCGGACTATGCCGGAACCGCCACAAAAAGACTATTGAAGCTACGACAGGGCACGGGTAGCGTGGCTGAATACGCCATTGATTTTTGGACCTTGGCAGCCGATTCCAAGTGGAACGACGAAGCTCTTCAGGGAGCGTTTGTTAACGGTCTAAGTGACACAATTAAGAATGAACTAGCTGTTCGTGATGAGCCTGCTAATCTTCATGTTCTCGTTTCCCTTGCTACACGAATAGACAACAGGCTACGGGAGAGGAGACAGGAGAGGGGCGGTCGGGTCCACACCTCTAACGGGGCTCCCTCGCTTTCTGCAGTCCAAGCTACACCACCACTCGGACACCGACCACACACCTCAGCGGATTCCTCCACGGAACTAGATAAGCCCATGCAGCTGGGCCGTGCTCGTCTGTCCCATGTCGAAAAGGAACGGCGCATACGGGCTGGTGAGTGCATGTACTGTGGGGACCGCACTCATTTCCTGGTTAACTGTCCGATTCGCCCAAAAGACCAAGCTCGCAGGTAAAAGTGGGCGTACTTGCGAGTGTTAGACCAGACTCAATGCCCACAGCACCCCGTCTAGTGATCCCAGTTACAGTCCAGTTCAGGAATCTATCTCTCCCACTAGCTGCTCTCATCGACTCTGGTGCTGAGGATAGTTTTATTGACGCTAGCCTGGTTACTCAGGCTGAGATCCCTGTTAAGCCCCTGCCTAAGCCTATAACAGTAACCGCTATTGACGGCCATCAGTTTGCCAACATCACCCACCAAACTGTCCCCGTTTCTCTCATGCTGTCCGGCAATCACAAAGAAACCATCCAGTTCAAAGTAGTCTCCTCCTCGGCCTCCCCCCTTATCCTCGGTTTTCCCTGGCTTAGCCTTCACAACCCCCATATTGATTGGCAAAACCACAAGATACACAGTTGGAGCACTCACTGCCATTCTGTTTGCCTTGGGTCGGCTATTCCGCCCTCGGTCGGCTCCCCCTGCTTCCCCAGTCAAAACCCCAGACCTCTCTTCAGTCCCGGAGGAGTACCGGGACCTGGCCGAGGTATTCAGCAAGTCCAAGGCACTTTCATTACCACCTCATAGGCCATACGATTGCGCTATTGAGTTACTGCCTGGAGCGCCTTTGCCGTCCAGTCGGCTTTTCAATCTGTCCCGTCCTGAGAGAGAAGCTATGGAAACCTACATAGGCGACTCCCTAACCTCTGGCATCATTCGTCCCTCATCGTCCGCTGTTGGTGCTGGGTTCTTTTTTGTTGAGAAGAAGGACAAAACCTTACGGCCCTGCATTGACTACAGAGGACTTAATAACATCACAGTCAGAAATACATACCCCCCTGCCTCTCATCAACTCAGCATTTGACTCCCTTCATGGTGCCACTGTGTTTACCAAACTCGATCTACGGAACGCTTACCACCTCGTTAGGATCAAGCAGGGAGACGAATGGAAGACTGGGTTTAATACCCCTCTCGGACACTTTGAATACCTAGTCATGCCATTCGGTCTCACTAACGCCCCAGCAGTGTTTCAGGCCATGGTGAACGATGTGTTGAGGGATTTTCTACACCGTTTTGTGTTTGTCTATTTGGATGACATTCTGATATTCTCTAAGTCACAGGATGAACACGTCTCCCACGTCCGTCTGGTTCTCCAACGCCTCCTGGAAAACAAACTGTATGTGAAGGCAGAAAAATGTGAGTTCCACCGGCAGTCCGTCCCCTTTTTGGGCTTCATCATCGAGCGGGGACAAGTGTCACCAGACCCTGACAAGATCAGAGCGGTTGTGGAGTGGCCCACACCCACGTCTCGGAAGCAGCTACAACGCTTCCTGGGTTTCGCCAACTTCTACCGCCGCTTCATCAGGGGTTTCAGCCGAGTGGTTGCCCCCTGACCAAGCTCACCTCCCCTAAGGTGCCATTCCTGTGGACGCCTGAGGCCGAGTCAGCCGTGAGTACATTGAAGAAACTGTTCACCACCTCACCTGTTCTTATTCATCCAGACACTAGTTTGCAGTTTGTTGTGGAAGTGGACGCCTCAGATTCGGGGGTGGGGGCTGTCCTGTCACAACGTTCCCCCACGGACCAGAAGCTCCATCCGGTGGCTTTTTTCTCCAAGAGATTGACCCCTGCTGAGAAGAACTACGACGTGGGTAACCGGGAGTTGCTTGCTGTCAAGTTGGCGTTGGAGGAATGGAGGCACTGGCTAGACGGAGCAGAGCAACCCTTCATAGTCTGGACGGACCACAAGAACCTGGCTTACATCCAGTCGTCCAAGAGGCTGAACTCCCGTCAGGCCAGATGGGCTCTGTTCTTCAGCAGGTTCAAGTTTATCTTAACATATCGTCCTGGCACACGTAATGTCAAGCCTGATGCTCTCTCTCGCCAGTTTACAGACACTGAAGACTCCAGCAATCCTGAACCTGTTCTGCCCGCTTCCTGTTTGGTGGCGGCCGTTCATTGGGAAATCGAGTCCCTCGTCCGATCGGCACAAGAGTTGGAACCTGGACCGGCCGATGGGCCTCCCGACCTTCTCTATGTTCCCGCAGCCGTGCGGCCGCAAGTGCTCAACTGGATCCACACCTCACGCTTCTCCTGCCACCCTGGTATGAAACGAACACTATCGCTACTCAAGAGGCACTTTTGGTGGCCATCCGCCGAGGCTGACGTCCGGGAGTACGTGGCGGCCTGTTCCATCTGTGCCCAAAATAAGGCTTCCCACAGGGCTCCTTCGGGCCTGCTGCGGCCTCTCCCTGTCCCGAGTCGGCCTTGGTCTCACGTGGGCTTGGACTTCGTCACTGGACTTCCTATGTCTGAGGGTAATGACACTATACTCACCATCGTGGACAGATTCTCTAAATCTGCCCATTTTGTTGCATTACCAAAATTACCATCTGCCAGTGAGACAGCCGACCTCTTTGTCCTACATGTATTCCGTCCCCATGGAATACCTGTGGACATAGTGTCCGATAGAGGTCCACAGTTTATTTCTCGGGTATGGAAGGAGTTTTGTTCGGCTCTGGGTGCCTCTGTCAGTCTCTCATCAGGTTTCCATCCCCAGTCCAATGGCCAGACTGAGAGGACCAACCAGGACCTGGAGGCTGCTCTACGCTGTGTGACATCCCAGAACCCGTCTACCTGGGCCAAACATCTCCCGTGGGTCGAATATGCCCACAATTCCCTCACCTCATCTGCCACGGGCCTCTCACCATTTGAGGCGGCTTTGGGGTACCAACCGCCATTGTTCCCGTCTCAGGAAAGGGAGTTAGCCGTTCCGTCAGTTCAGGATAACCTTCGTCGCTGCCGCAAGGTGTGGGTGGACACCCGTGAGGCCCTTCTACGGACAGCAGAGAGGAATAAGAGGGTGGCGGACAGGCACAGGGTAGTCGCTCCACAGTTCCAGCCTGGTCAGCGTGTCTGGCTCTCCTCCAGCAACATTCCCCTGCGCACTGACTCCCGTAAGCTGTCGCCCGATATTTGGGTCCTTTTGAGGTCGAATCCATCATCAACCCTTCGGCTGTTCGGTTGAAGCTTCCCCAGGCCATGAGAGTCCATCCTACATTTCACGTGTCCCAGCTGAAGATGGTCTCCTCCAGTCCTTTGTGTCCGCCGGCGGATCCCCCTCCGCTACCGCGCATTATTGACGACCATCCAGCCTACACGGTTCGGAGACTGCTGGACGTCCGGAGGCGTGGTAGAGGGTTTCAGTACCTGGTGGACTGGGAGGGATACGGTCCCGAGGAGAGGTCCTGGATTCCTAGACGTTTTATTCTGGATCCGCAGCTAGTGAATGACTTCCATAGGGACCACCCTGACAAGCCGGGTGGGTCGCCGGGTGGCGCCCGTTGAGGGGGGGGTACTGTTACGGTCCGGCTCTGTTGGTCCTGTTCCTGTTGGTGTTCGTTTCCCTTTTCTCCCCTGTGTGTGTTGTTTGTGTCTGTCTCCCCCTGCTGTGCAGTCAGAGGTTCTTGGTCAGCGGGCGTGGCCATTCTATCACCAGAGCAGTTACATCAAGCTGCAGCTCATTGGCACCAATCAAGCAGCAGATATCTACCCGGGCTGGACACCTCTCCAGCGCCAGTTCGTTCCTACACTTCCAGTGGTAACTTGGCCCGTACAGCACTCTCAGTGTAGTTGTACTCTCTCAGTATTATTGTTGTTCCTGCCTCGTTTGTAACCTGTCTCTCCTTCGACCAGATCTCTTCTGTTCCTGCTGCCTGCCTGCCTGCCTGCCATTCCCACGCCGCTACCTGATCCTCTGTTGCCTGACATCCTCGTTATCCAGCTCTCAGGACTACTGGCTCTCCACCCCACTCAGCTCCTACCCCAGCCTGAAGCTACTTCACCCTGACTACTTCTCTCTGCCAATACACGTTGAATAAACTACATCCTAATTTTACTCTCTTTGTCCGTGTGTCCGTCTCTGCACCTGAGTCCCCCACCCAACCTAATAGGCGGACAGGGCGTTTGGGAGGCTGAAGGACCTGTTTACCTCGGCCCCGGTGCTGGCGCATCCGGATCCCTCTTTGCCGTTCCAAGTAGAGGTGGACGCGTCGGAGGCCGGTTTAGGAGCCGTGCTTTCACAACGATCTGGCGCGCCACCTAAACTCCGCCCCTGTGCTTTTTATTCTAAGAAGCTCAGTCCGGCGGAGCGGAACTATGACGTAGGGGACAGGGAGCTGTTAGCCGTGGTACAGGCTCTAAAGGTGTGGAGGCACTGGCTTGAGGGGGGCTCAACACCCTTTCCTCATTTTGACGGACCACCGTAACCTGGAGTACATCCGGGCGGCGAGGAGGCTGAACCCTCGCCAGGCAAGATGGAGTATGTTCTTGACCAGGTTTACTTTTAAGATCACGTACATCCCTGGGTCACAGAATGGCAAGGCAGATGCGCTGTCTCGGCGGTATGACGCGGAGGAGAGGTCCGTGGAGCCCACTCCCATACTGCCTGAGTCGTGTCTGGTGGCACCGGTAGTATGGGAGGTCGATGCTGAACTCGAAAGCGGGCGCACGCACCGACCCTAGTCCACCACAGTGCCCGGAGGGTCGGAAGTACGTTCCGCTCGAGGTTCGGGATCGATTGATCTATTGGGCTCACACGTCACCCTCCTCTGGACATCCGGGTATCGGCCGGACAGTGCACTGTCTTAGTGCCAAGTACTGGTGGCCCACGTTGGCAAGGGATGTGAGGGTTTATGTTTCCTCCTGCTCGGTGTGCGCCCAGTGTAAGGCGCCTAGACATCTACCTAGGGGTAAGTTGCTACCCCTGCCCGTTCCACAACGGCCATGGTCCCACCTCTCAGTGGACTTTATAACAGACCTTCCCCTCTCCCAAGGGAATACTACCATCCTGGTCGTTGTGGACCGGTTCTCTAAGGCCTGTCGTTTGCTCCCCATGCCGGGTCTTCCTACGGCCCTGCAAACTGCCGAGGCACTGTTTACCCATGTGTTCCGGCACTACGGGTACCCGAGGACATTGTGGCTGATCGGGGTCCCCAATTCACCTCCAGAGTCTGGAGAGCGTTTATGGAGCGGTTGGGGGTCTCGGTGAGCCTCACCTCGGGTTACCACCCGGAGAGCAATGGGCAGGTGGAACGCGTAAACCAGGATGTGGGTAGGTTTCTCAGAACATACTGCCGGGACCGGCCGGAGGAGTGGTCAAGGTACGTTCCCTGGGCCGAGATGGCCCAGAATTCCCTACGCCATTCCTCCACTAACCTAACTCCATTTCAATGTGTGTTAGGTTACCAGCCGGTTCTGGCACCCTGGCAGCAGAGCCAGATCGAGGCTCCTGCGGTGGATGAGTGGGCGCGGCGCTCGGAGGAGACTTGGAACGCTGCACACGTCCACCTGCAGCGGGCCCTCCGACGTCAGAAGGCGAGCGCTGATCTCCACCGCAGTGAGGCACCGGTGTACGCACCTGGTGATCGAGTCTGGCTCTCTACCAGAAACCTGCCCCTCCACCTGCCCTGTCGGAAACTGGGTCGGCGGTTTGTAGGGCCATTTAAAGTCCTGAGAAGGTTGAACGAGGTATGTTATAGATTACAGCTACCTGTGGAGTATAAGTGTATTAACCCCTCGTTCCATGTGTCCCTTCTCAGGCCGGTGGTAGCGGGCCCACTCCAAGAAGATGAGATCTTGGAGACTCCTCCGCCCCCGTTGGACATCGAGGGGGCACCGGCGTACTCCGTGAGATCCATCTTGGATTCGAGACGTCGGATGGGGGGTCTCCAGTATCTAGTGGAGTGGGAGGGGTACGGTCCGGAGGAGCGGTGCTGGGTGCCGAGGAGAGACGTGTTGGACCCGTCGCTCCTGGACGGAGTTCCATCGGAGGCATCCGACGCGCCCTGCGCCGCGTCCCCCTGGTCGTCCCCGAGGCCGGGAGTCGGCGCACGTCTGGAGCCGCGCGTCAAGGGGGGGTACTGTCACGGTTTCGGCCGAGGCTGCCTCTCTCCCTTGTTCGGGCAGGCTTCGGCGTTCGTCGTCTCCGAATTCTAGCTGCCACCGATAGATGTTTCATGTTCGTTTGCTTTTGTCTGTTTGTTTCCACACCTGTTTCTGTTTTACGTAATTAGTGTCCTATAAGTTTCTCGTTGTGTTTGTCTAGTGTTGTGTATGATTGTTCCCGTCAGTGTTGTGTTTTGCTCGGTTGAGCGTATTTCTCCACTGTGCTGGAGCTTAGTTGCACTTGTGTGTGCACCGTTTCATTTTTGTCGCACCTGTTAGTGCGCATCTACCTTTCGCCTTCGTGCGTGTTTTTGCTGTCGGGCTTAGTTGTCCTGTTGCCTGTGTTGGGACAGTATTACAGCATTTGGAACATTCAGTCTGCGTCCTGCGTTTGATTCCTACACTACACCTACAACACGCCCTGACATATCTCGTCATGCCATACGGGTTAATGAATGCTCCTTCAGTCTTCCAATCCTTCGTAGATGAGATCTTCCGGGATATGCAGGGGCAAGGAGTGGTCGTGTAGATTGACGACATTCTGGTGTACTCTTCTACCCGAGCCGAGCATGTAGCCCTGGTGCGCCGAGTGTTGAGGAGGTTGTTGGAGCATGACCTATATGTCAAGGCAGAGAAATATCTGTTTTTCCAGGAGTCTGTCTCCTTTTTGGGTTATCAGTTGTCTGCGTCAGGGGTGAAGATGGAGGTTGACCGTGTGTCTGCCGTGCGTAATTGGCAAACTCCAACCACAGTTAAAGAGGTGCAGCGGTTCTTGGGCTTTGCGAATTACTACAGGAGGTTTATCCGGGGTTTTGGAAAGGTGGCAGCTCCCATAACGTCCCTTCTTAAGGGGGGTCCGGTGCGCTTGCAGTGGTCTGCTGAGGCTGATAGGGCTTTTGGGAGACTGAAGGACCTGTTTACTTCGGCTCCGGTGCTGGCGCATCCGGATCCCGCGCTACCATTCCAGGTCGAGGTGGACGCGTCTGAGGCCGGTATAGGGGCCGTGCTCTCGCAACGGTCTGGCACGCCACCTAAACTCCGTCCCTGTGCCTTTTACTCTAAAAAGCTCAGCCCGGCGGAGCGAAATTATGACGTAGGGGACAGGGAGCTGCTAGCCATGGTACAGGCCCTAAAGGTGTGGAGGCATTGGCTTGAGGGGGCTCAACACCCTTTCCTCATTTTGACTGACCACCGGAACCTGGAGTACATCTGGCCAGCTAGGAGACTTAACCCTCGGTTCGTATTTAAGATCACGTACATCCCTGGGTCCCAGAACGGTAAGGCAGACGCCCTGTCCCGGCGGTATGACACGGAGGAGAGGTCCGTTGAGCCCACACCGCCGTCTTGTCTGGTGGCACTGGTGGTGTGGGAAGTCGATTCCGAAATCGAGCGGGCGTTGCGTACCGATCCTAGTCCTCCCCAGTGTCCTGTGGGTCGGACGTACGTTCCGTTCGAGGTTCGGGATCGACTTATTTATTGGGCTCACACGTCACCCTCCTCTGGACATCTAGGTATTGGCCGGACAGTGCACTGCCTTAGCACTAAATACTGGTGGCCAACGTTAGCCAGGGATGTGAGGGTTTATGTTTCCTCCTGCTCGTTGTGTGCCCAGTGTAAGGCACCCAGACACCTGCCCCGGGGTAAGTTACAGAGCCAGATCCCCGGGGTAAGCATCAGAGCCAGATCGAGGCCCCTGCGGTGGATGAGTGGGTGCGGCGCTCGGAGGAGACGTGGAACGCTGCACACGTCCATCTGCAGCGGGCCATCCGTCGACACAAGGCGAGCGCCGATCTCCACCGCAGTGAGGGACCGGTGTACGCACCGGGAGATCGAGTCTGGCTCTCGACCAGAAACCTGCCCCTCCGCCTGCCCTGCCGGAAGCTGGGTCGGCGGTTTGTGGGGCCTTTTAAAGTCCTGAGGAGATTGAACGAGGTGTGTTACAGGTTACAACTACCTATTGATTATAAGAATATTAACCCCTCGTTCCATGTGTCTCTCCTCAGGCCGGTGGTAGCTGGTCCACTCCAGGACTGTGAGATAGGAGAGACTCCTCCGCCCCCGCTGGACATCGAGGGGGCTCCGGCGTCCACAGTTCGGTCCATCCTGGATTCGAGACGTCGGATGGGGGGTCTCCAATATCTCGTGGAGTGGGAGGGGTACGGTCCGGAGGAGTGGTGCTGGGTGCCGAGGAGAGACATCTTAGACCTGTCTCTTCTGACTGAGTTCCATCGTGGTCATCCCACGCGCTCTGCTCCGCGTCCTCCTGGTCGTCCCCAAGGCCGGGGTCGGCGCACGGCTGGAGCCGCGCGTCAAGGGGGGTACTGTCACGGTTTCGGCCGAGGCTGCTCCTTCTCCTTGTTCGGGCAGGCTTCGGCGGTCGTCGTCTCCGGAGTACTAGCTGCCACCGTTCTTTGTTTTCGATGTTTGTTTGGTTTGGTCTGTTTGGTACACCTGTTCTCGTTTAGTGTTGATTATGTGTCCTTTAAGTTCTCGTTGTTTCTGTCATGTGTTTGTGTGTAGTTGTTCTTTTGTCAGCTGGAGCAGTCAGTACATTTTTTCTCTATTTGTTTTGTTTATAGAGAGTCCGCACTTGTTGTGCGCGTTTGTTGCATTTAGCTCGTTTACGCAGTGTGCGTAATTTTCTCGTGCCTCCGGCTCTGTTTTGTAGCCGTGTCATTTTGTCTTTACTAAAGACTGTTGGACTAAGCCTCTGTGTCCTGCGATTGATTCCTTCACCACATCCACGCCTTCTGACACACTGTGGGTACGACGTCGTCGATGCACTTATGATGAAGCCGGTGACTGATGTGGTATACTCTTAAATGCCATCGGATGAATCCCGGAACAACCCTTTACTCAGTACTTTGTTGAAGCATCTTTGGCAGCGATTACAGCCTTGAGTATTCTTGGGTATGACGCTACAAGCTTGGCACACCTGTATTTGGGGATTTTCTCCCATTCTTCTCTGCAGATCCTCTCAAGCTCTGCCAGGTTGGATGGGGAGCACTGCTTTTTTCAGGTCTCTCCAGAGATGTTAGATCGGGTTCAAGTCTGGACTCTGGCTGGGCCACTCAAGGACACTCAGAGACTTGTCCCGAAGCCACTCCTGCGTTGTCTTGGCTGTGTGCCTAACGTCATTGTCCTGTTTGAAGGTGAACTTCAGAGGTCCTGAGCGCTCTTGAGCAGGTTTTTTCTCAATGTTCTCTCTGTACTTTGCTCCGTTCATCTTTCCCTCGAACCTGACTAGTCACCAGTCCATGCCGCTGAAAAACATCCCCACAGCATGATGCTGCCACCACCATGCTTCACCGTAGGGATGGTGCCAGGTTTCCTCCAGACGTGACGCTTGGCATTCAGGCCAAAGAGTTCAATCTTGGTTTCATCAGACCAGAGAATCTTGTTTCTCATGGTCTGAGAGTCCTTTAGGTGCCTGTTGGCAAACTCCAAGCAGGCTGTCATGTGCCTTTTACGGAGGAGTGGCTTCCGTCTGGCCACGCTACCATAAAGGCCTGATTGGTGGAGTGCTGCAGAGATGGTTTTCCTTCTGGAACGTTCTCCCATCTCCACAGAGGAACTCTGGAGCTCTGTCAGAGTAACCATAGGGTTCTTGGTCACCTCCCTGACCAAGGCCTTTCTCCCCCGATTGCTCAGTTTGGCCAGTTCTAGGAAGATTCTTGGTGGTTCCAAACTCCTTCCATTTAAGAATGATGGAGGCCACTGTGTTCTTGGGGACCTTCAATGCTGCAGACATTTTTCGGTACCCTTCCCCAGATCTGTGCCTAGACACAATCCTGTCTCGGAGCTCTAAGGACAGTTCCTTCGACCTCATGGCTTTGTTTTTGATCTGGCATGCACTGACAACTGTGGGACCTTATATAGACAGATGTGTGCCTTCCCAAATCATGTCCAATCAATTGAATTTACCACAGTTGGACTCAACAGGATGCACCTGAGCTCAATTTCGAGTCTCATAGCAAAGGGTCTGAATACTTATGTAAATAAGGTATTTCACTTTTTTTAAAATATAAATTAGCAAAACATTCTAAAAACCTGTTTTCACTTTGTCATTATGGGGTATTGTGTGTAGATTGATGAAAAAAATATATTTATTCCCTTTTAAAATAAGGCTGTAACGTAACAAAATGTGGAAAAACTGAAGGGGTCTGAATACTTTCAGAATGCACTGTAAATGTGATTTTTCAGTAGTTTTTTATTAAAATACATTTGCAAAATACTTTCCAAAGGCACTGTATCCAAACCAAAAGCCATGGATTACAGGCAACATCCGCACTGAGCTAAAGGCTAGAGCTGCCGCTTTTAAGGAGCAGGACACTAATCCGGACGTTTATAAGAAATGCCGCTACGACCTCTGACGAGCCATCAAACAGGCAAAGCGTCAATACAGGACTAAGATCGAATCCAGCCACTAAATGCCCAGTGACGTGAGACTACCAGACGAGCTGAATGCCTTCTATGCTCGCTTCGAGGCAAGCAACACTGAACCATGTGTGAGAGCACTAGCAGTTCCAGACGACTGTGTGATCTGGCTTTCCGTAGCCGATGTGAGTAAGACCTTTAAACAGGTTGACATTCACAAGGCCTCGGGGCCAGACAGATTACCAGGACACGTACTCAGAGCATGTGCTGACCAGCTGCTGGTTGTCTTCACTGACATTTTCAACCTCTCCCTGACCCAGTCTGTAATACCTACATGTTTTAAGCAGACCACCATAGTCCCTGTGCCCAAGAACACCAAAGTAACCTTTCTAAATGACTATCGCCCGTAGCACTCACATATGTAGCGATTAAATGCTTTGAAAGGCTGGTGATGGCTCATCACTGGGGCTGAGCTCCTTGCCATCCAGGACGGCTATACCAGACAGTGTCAGAGGAAGGCCCTAAAAATTGTCAAAGACTCCAGCCACCCAAGTCATAGACTTTTTATCTCCGCTACCACATGGCAAGCAGTACTGATGCACCAAGTTTGGAACCAGCTTCTACCCCCAAGCCATAAGACTACTAAATATACTGAACAAGAATATAAATGCAACATGTAAAGTGTTGGTCCCATGTTTTATGAGCTGAAATTAAAGATCCCAGAAATGTTCCATACGCATAAAAAGCTTATTTCTCAAGTTTTGAGGGAGCAGGCAATTGGCATGTTGACTGCAGGAATGTCCACCAGAGCTGTTGCCAGATAATTAAATGTTCATTTCTCTAGCATAAGCCACCTCCATTGTCATTTTAGAGAATTTTACGTCCAACCGGCCTCACGACCACAGACCACATGTAACCACGCCATCCCACGACCTCCACATCCGGCTTCTGCACCTGCGGGATTGTCTGAGACTAGCCACCCGGACAGCTGATGAAACTGAGGAGTATTTCTGTCTGTAAAACTCATTCTGATTGGCTGGGTCTGGCTCCCCAGTGGCTGTGCCCCTGCCCAGTCATGTGAAATTCATAGATTAGGGCCTAATGAATTCATTTCAATTCACTGATTTCCTTATATGAACTGTAACTCAGTAAAGTTGTTAAAATTGTTGCATGTTGCGTTTATATTTTTGTTCAGTATATATTTTTTCAGTATAGTTAACCAAATTGCTATCTGCACTGACCCTTTTTGCACTAACTCTTTTGACTCATTACATTCGCTGCTGCTACTGTTTATCTATCCTGTTGCTTAGTCATTTACCCCTACCTACAGTGGGGGAAAAAAAGTATTTAGTCAGCCACCAATTGTGCAAGTTCTCCCACTTAAAAAGATGAGAGAGGCCTGTAATTTTCATCATAGGTACACGTCAACTATGACAGACAAAATGAGGAAAAAAAATCCAGAAAATCACATTGTAGGATTTTTAATGAATTTATTTGCAAATTATGGTGGAAAATAAGTATTTGGTCATTAACAAACGTTTCTCAATACTTTGTTATATACCCTTTCTTGGCAATGACACAGGTCAGACGTTTTCTGTAAGTCTTCACAAGGTTTTCACACACTGTTGCTGGTATTTTGGCCCATTCCTCCATGCAGATCTCCTCTAGAGCAGTGATGTTTTGGGGCTGTCGCTGGGTAACACAGACTTTCAACTCCCTCCAAAGATTTTCTATGGGGTTGAGATCTGGAGACTGGCTAGGCCACTCCAGGACCTTGAAATGCTTCTTACGAAGCCACTCCTTCGTTGCCCGGGCGGTGTGTTTGGGATCATTGTCATGCTGAAGGACCCAGCCACGTTTCATCTTCAATGCCCTTGCTGATGGAAGGAGGTTTTCACTCAAAATCTCACGATACATGGCCCCATTAATTATTTCCTTTACACGGATCAGTCGTCCTGGTCCCTTTGCAGAAAAAACAGCCCCAAAGCATGATGTTTCCACCCCCATGCTTCACAGTAGGTATGGTGTTCTTTGGATGCAACTCAGCATTCTTTGTCCTCCAAACACGACGAGTTGAGTTTTTACCAAAAAAGTTCTATTTTGGTTTCATCTGACCATATGACATTCTCCCAATCCTCTTCTGGATCATCCAAATGCACTCTAGTAAACTTCAGACGGGCCTGGACATGTACTGGCTTAAGCAGGGGGACACGTCTGGCACTGCAGGATTTGAGTCCCTGGCGGCATAGTGTGTTACTGATGGTAGGCTTTGTTACTTTGGTCCCAGCTCTCTGCAGGTCATTCACTAGGTCCCCCCGTGTGGTTCTGGGATTTTTGCTCACCGTTCTTGTGATCATTTTGACCCCACGGGGTGAGATCTTGCGTGGAGCCCCAGATCGAGGGAGATTATCAGTGGTCTTGTATGTCTTCCATTTCCTAATAATTGCTCCCACAGTTGATTTCTTCAAACCAAGCTGCTTACCTATTGCAGATTCAGTCTTCCCAGCCTGGTGCAGGTCTACAATTTTGTTTCTGGTGTCCTTTGACAGCTCTTTGGTCCTGGCCATAGTGGAGTTTGGAGTGTGACTGTTTGAGGTTGTGGACAGGTGTCTTTTATACTGATAACATGTTCAAACACGTGCCATTAATACAGGTAACGAGTGGAGGACAGAGGAGCCTCTTAAAGAAGAAGTTACAGGTCTGTGAGAGCCAGAAATCTTGCTTGTTTGTAGGTGACCAAATACTTATTTTCCACCATAATTTGCAAATAAATTCATAAAAAATCCTACAATGTGATTTTCTGGAGAAAAAAAATCTCAATTTGTCTGTCATAGTTGACGTGTACCTATGATGAAAATTACAGGCCTCTCTCATCTTTTTAAGTGGGAGAACTTGCACAATTGGTGGCTGACTAAATACTTTTTTTCCCCACTGTATGTACATATCTACCTCAATTACCTCATACCCCTGCACATCGACTTGGTACTGGTAGTCCGAGTATATAGCTAAGTTATCGTTGGTGGGGTTTAGGAGGAGTTCTGAAAGACACTCATGGGGGTGTCCACTGAAAACTGGAACCTAAAAGACACCCACCATGAGCGGCAACTAAATTTGTCCACTAAGAGGCAAACAAAAGAAAAACCCACACCAAACTTAAAGACAGGAAGCAAACCAAAAAGGTGGAGCAAAACGAAATCAGACAAAGGAATGTTTTTTCTCCCTAATTTCGATCTTGTCTCATCGCTGCCACGCCCCAACGGGCGGCAAAGGTCGAGTCATGCGTCCTCCAAAACATGACCGCACGTCTTAACACCTGCCCGCCAGCCGCACCAATGTGTCGGAGGAAACACCGTTCACCTGACGACCGAGGTCAGCCTGCAGGCGCCCGGCCTGCCACAAGGAGTTGCTAGAGCGCGATGAGCGCTCACGGTCAAACCCTCCCCTAACCCAGATAATGCTGGGCCAATTGTGCACCGCCCCATGGGACTTCCTATCACGGCCGGTTGTGATAAAGCCCGGGATCGAACCCGGGTCTGTAGTGATGCCTCTAGCTCCTTAGACCGCTGCGCCACTCGGGAGGCCCCAAAGGAATGTTTTTCTACATGCTAACAAGCTATATGTGCTAAAGTCCAACCTCAAAACATAAATGGAAAAATCAAAGCCTGTGACAGTCTACACCTGTTGTTTACGAAGCATGTAAAAAATACAATTTGATTTGATTTGTTCAGCTACTCAGAGCAGGCTCCATTACGTCAGTCATCCCGGGTCAGGTCACCTCTTCCATTCACTCATTGGCAATGCAGCCACATTCTTTGCATGGGATGCTCTCTCCACCCTCCCTCCCACACCATCTCCATCTCTCTCTGTCTTGACTGAGTCGACCACGGAGACCCGTTCTCATTTTAATTTCTACTGATATTGGAGTCCACTTTGAAGTGGACAAGACAAATGAAAAAAATATATATCACCAACTGTCTGTTGTCTGAGAAATGTGGTGTAGACCACTACAATAGAAGTTCTTGCTGCTCTGTGGAATCTCTCTGTCATTGTTTGGGTGCTGCATCAGGTAAGCGTGTGAGAAGAATCTGAAGGGGCATATGCGTTCTTTCTTCCACAGGCTACAGGTTGACAATGGGCTGCTGAATAAGGGGGGCTGACAGGAGCAATGGTGTGGTGGAGGCTGTAATGTTGAAAAAGGATTAACATTGGGGGAGGCATGTGAGAAGATGTGCAAAATAATGTAGAGCAAACAATGAGTTTGCACAAAATACGTTTTGAGTGTAAAACTCCATTCTAGAGGTTTTATTGTCCGATGCAGAAACAGTTAGGTCTAAGCCTTGTATTGTTTAGCAATATTTTACATTGTAGACATTATTAGATGAATAATCCAACATTTGTTGTAAATGTGTTGTACATTCTTAAATGAAAATGTGTATTTATGTGCTAGGTGAAGATGCTTGGTGAGGACCTGGACCACATGTTATTGCTTGGACATTGCTGTCTTTTTGTCCATTATTGCAGTCAAGCAGTCACACTGAGCCTGACTCCCAGAAAGGGTTAAACCTCTTGATCTCTCCATCTCCCTGTAAGAGACTTCTTGATTAAGGTCTGGAATCATCTCATTGAATACGTCACATGGTGTGTGCAGCCAAAATAGTTTGAGTTATTACAGATCCAGATAAAAAGGGATTTATGAATGGATCATGAGGCATGTGTGTTCTCACGTGGAGACAGGGATATTCTTGTCTTTGCTGGCTGAATATGTGGTCATTGTTATTACAGGTGCTTGCAGTTGCTTGATTGAAATTAGACATTGAGACGGTATTATCCAGTGGAGAAAAAACATTATCCACAACACTATCAATGAAACAGCATGAACCAACCTGTTATACTGTTGCTCATATGAGTTACACTTTCCCCAAGGGGTTGGCTGTCTGCTTTCTGTGAATTTCAATAATGGGTAGGTTTTCTGATGGGAAACATCTGTTTTTCACCGCTTTCTCCGCATTTCCTCAGACCACAGTGAAAAAGTCTGCTTTGGAGAAAGTCTCAAGCACCTGTCTCCCTCTGGGTACACACACTCTGGTCGTATAATCTGTCATATTGTGTCTGGCTCTGCCAAAAGGAAGAGAGGGGTACTCAGTGACGGTGAACTCATAGCTATTCTAAACACACAGTTATTGAGTTTCATTTATTTACATTTTAGCAGACGTTCTTATCCAGAGCGACTTTACAGTTAGCGAGTGCATACATTTTTCATACTGCCCCCCCCCGGGGAAACAAACCCACAACCCTGGGGTTGCAAGCGCCATGCTCTACCAACTGAGCTACAGGAGTGTGTTCTTTTCCCCTCACCTCATACTCACGTTCATGCTTTCAATCGTGTATTGTGTGAGAGTTAAATGGTCCGTTCATTTAAGTTTTACCAAATTGGTGGCAGAGGTTTCCAAGCGGCAGTTTTTCTTTGGCAGGTTAAAGTTGACGCTTTTCTCAAACAGACTTTCCAGTCATTCATTCTGTGGCAGTGTTGCATGAGGGATTGTCTATTCAACTGCCTCCATCAGTTCATGTATGATTAGAGTACTACTTCAACAAGATTTGACCAAGGAAAGTGTATATACTGTACTCTACGACATGAAAAGTGTGTGCTGTACACACAACCTAAGTCATTTTTATGGATGACTTACTTCCCAAAGGGTAAGGTGTGTGTTGCTGTGTAGGTGTACCTGTGAAGATTGACATATGACCTGTCCAGTGGTTGCCATGTCGAGTGCTGGGCTGTGATGTCATTGTTTATGGGGTGTGTGTGTGTCTACGTGTCTTTCAACAGTAAATAGTAACAGTGATGAACCATGACAGGAATGCTATTGTCTAGGCATTAAGCGCACACACCCTGAGGGTAACACATCTATTTCTGTGGAGGAGCCTGAACCTGAGGCCACACAGGGCACAGCTCTCTATCCCCAGCCCCGGGTGCTACTTAGTGCATTATGGGTAAATAATATGCTGTCCTCTGATGACACAGAGCTGATGCCAGCTACAGGACCTCTGATAAACAGTGTTACAGTACGCACCAGCAGCTTACAACACACAGCCGTGTACAGTATCAGAAACATTGACCAGGCACTGTAAACATATGAATGTGATTACAACATTACGTAAAGTCACACAATGAATAATTTCCCATTAGAAATAGTTTAAAATGTCATACTGAAGGGCTATATTTCAATAGGTAATATGTGAAGCATAGTGACATCTTACCTACCAACTGTTTTATTTACCCCCTTTAGATATATACATTATTTAATTCTACTGCTCCCTCTAACAGAGGGAAATTATTCACCCTTCTCTTCTCTGAACCTCTTTCTCCAGCTCCATTAAAAATTATTATTATCAGGTACACCTCCAAAGGGCTAATGTTAAGTAAACCGAGATAAATAAATGATTCCTTGTTCTTCTTAGAGCAGTTGTGTTTCCCTTGGAATGGTTCTCAGACCAGACAAGTTCTTGGCCTCTTTGGAACAGAGTGAGGCCAAAGACAGATGGAGAGGTTGCCCTCTCCGGAGGTTCCCACCTCCTATTGAAGTGCCCATTTCATCAGCTGAGATATATTTACAGAATGAGCACTGTTGAAGGGTATCGTACATTTATGAAGACAGGGCAAGTTCATGACATTGGTTTTGCCTGTAGTATCATAGACTTGACATGTGGAATGTTTAGTGGCCGTAACGGTTTATCAGGGCTTATCACATTCTTATTACGACATGTGATGTGTCAGTGTTTGTGTGCTGTCTGCGCTGGTTGTGGTCTCATTCACAGGAGACCTGTTGTGGCTCTGTCATTGTCAACCCTCGTCCTCAGCCTTCACCCCGAGACACAGCATTTCTCCTCTTTGTCCTCTTAACATAATTGGGTTAATCTCACACCCCCACACTCCACTAATCTGCATGGGTGATTCTCCTCAGAGTGCGCTGCCATCTTTGTTCCCCTTGCTACTGCCTCTTAAGAGTGAGAGGTTCCATGCATTCCTGGAGTGGTTGACCATTGAGCCTGTCCATTCAGGCCGGCTGGTCCAGCTCTCTGGGCTGATAGATGACCTGTCTGGGTTTATCTAAGCAGGACGGACGGTGCGCTGGCTGGGGCCCGGAGGTTGGCACTCCTGACTGGTTTATCAGGGGCTGATTTATAGAGCTGTCATTCTCTCAGAACAGGGTTCCCAGGCACTTCATCCACCCCTTGTCCTGTTCTGTTCTGTCACACCACCACACCACCCACCCAAGGCCTTGGCCTGCCTGCCTGCGTGTCTTATTGTCTATCTCAAACTACTCTACCTCTGCCTGCCTGCCTGCACGCCTGCCGTCCAGGGGCAGACCTATCTCCAACTACTACACTTCTTGGAGTTAGATACCCTGCTGTTAGGAGCACTCTGTTGCCATGTTGTGTTAGTGACCAGCTCCAGACGATGTGTGGGGGTACATGTGGGGAATGTAGGTACAGTAGATAAGCTTTGACTGAGGATTAATGGTATTTCCTATTAATGCTAGGTTTTAGGCGTTTGCGCCAGAAAATCACTGTTAAAATTCACTGCTAAAATGACAGCAGAGATTATGAATATGATGCAGACCACCTTGGAATAATCTGCAGTTGGTGACTTCAGATAACCAAAGGAATGTGTTGAGCTTTTCTGTTCTGATACTCTGTGCACTTCTGGTGAAAATGTCGCTTTGACTTCCAATAACTTCACTCTTCTATTTGGCTGTCTTTTTTTATTCTGAATGAAGAAGAGGGTGACAGGCTTGATTTTTTTCTCCCCCAAGGCTGAGCCGTGTTCCAGCTTGCCATGAAATCCCAGAGTTCCTTCCTTGTTCAGACTTTGATGAGCCACTGAAGGACTGTGGAAAAACCAAGTGAAATCTGGGGCCTCTCTCTCACACACTGTGGTGTTTTGTTTTCAACAGTACAGTACAGTACAGTACAGTACAGTACAGTACAGTACAGTACAGGGGTTGAGGTGATAGATGACAATATTCATCCGGACCTTTGCTACTTTGTGTGACCGGACCTTCTCAAAAAGTATTTGAGTACCCCTGGTCTACTGTACTCTTCCCTCATTATCTACTGAATTTGTATTTTGTGTGTGTGTGTGTGTGTGTGTGTGTGTGTGTGTGTGTGTGTGTGTGTGTGTGTGTGTGTGTGTGTGTGTGTGTGTGTGTGTGTGTGTGTGTGTGCGCGCGAATGAGAAAAGAAGATGCTCTGAGCGCCTTGCTCGTTTGGTCTGGTTAATCAGATTACTTTGAGTAAGGTATGTGGCTGGCGTCAGGACAGATCTCTCTCTTTCTCTTTCTCTCTCTCTGAGTCAGGTGTAGGAGGATCAGATAAGGAGAGATAGTCACCGGTGGATCTCACCTCAGGTTCTGCTGCCAATCACAATAACTAAACAATATCCTGGAGACTGTTCTCTGGAGTGCAGGGACCTGGAGGTCGACAGATGTACTGTAGCTATTTAGTAGCGGTCTCATTGTGTTGAGCTCAGTTCCCTGGTCCGTATATGGGCTAGCTGACTGGACTGGAGAAATGATCTCTAATCTGAGGGTGTCGTTACAAGAGATATACAAAACATCATTGCTAATCCTACAATATATTTAAAGTCCCCATGATTTGAAGTACACAATATAAAAGGAATGATTTTGTGAGCAACAAACAAAAGGAGGACATTATCCATTCACTGAAAGAAGGTGACATTAACTCCAGGTATAACACAGTTTTATCTGTATTTTCTGTCACCAAGGGACAGTTGTTGAGTGTGCAGCAATGGCTAGCACTAATGATGATTGTAATTATCTGAACAGAGACAAGAGGGACTCATTTGTAGCCCAACACACTCCAAATCCAGATGTACAATCAGTGAATCAGTGTGTGTGCAAATTAATATCCTCAAGTGGCTATTTTGCTCACATGTAAATGAGTGCATATGGAATGGTGTGGGCATATACCGGTAATAAAAAAATATTAATGCAACTAAACCACTGATTGGCCAGCTCATGCTCCTCAGGAGGATGACATCATCCTCTATGAGGAAATAGCAAGCATCTTTGAAACTGTCTGTTTGAGATATAAGTTTGAGGTGGGGTGTTTGAAGTGTTTTTCTCCAATTTATGCTTTGGGCACAAATACGAGTATAGGATGAGTCAACAACATTATTTGGATATGAGTTAACAAAATATTAACTTTTAAAAGTGACATTTTCACTGGACAGTTACTTTAAATGCTTCATTGTTTATTTTCAACAACAGCATCTTCCACTGAAATCCCCTACATCATTATGGCAGCATGGTTACACTTGAGTTAGCCCCACTCCATTAGATTTACTGTTTAGTCCTATTCAGAGTGTTGTCTGCTCTCTGCCAGATACAGCACAGTATGGTGATGATACAGTACAGTACTCCTGTGACACATCACAAAACAGACCCTGGTAACTGCTCCAAAACCCTATCTCACATGCAGTCTGACTGATATGTTGGTCAGTGTGTCAAAACACTACATGTGCTGTATCTGAACATATAATGGCGCCGGAGGGGATGGCTGCCGTTTTACGGGCTCCTAACCAACTGTGCTATTTCTTTTGTTTTTTCACATTGTTTGTAACTTATTTTGTACATAAAGTTACTGCTACCATCTCTTATGACCGAAAATAGCTTCTGGACATCAGAACAGCGATTACTCACCTCGAACTGGACGATGATTTTTTTCTTTAATGAGTCCGACGCGAGGGATATACTGCTTTCAGGAGAACAGGCCCAAATCCCCATCATTGGCGTGAAGAAAAGGCGAAAATACAGAGTCAGAAGGTCGGGGTGCCTTGTTAGGATTCGTAGCAGAGTGAGTAAATCGCCATTACTATCGGTTCTATTGGCCAATGTGCAATCACTGGAAAACAAACTCAAGGATCTATGATCGAGACTATCCTACCAACGGGACATTAAATACTGTAATATCTTTCACCGAGTCGTGGCTGAACGACGAAAAGGATAATATAGAGCTGGCTGGGTTTTCTGTGCATCGGCAGGACAGAGTAGCTACGTCTGGTAAGACGAGGGGCGGGGGTGTGTGTCTATTTGTCAATAACTGCTGGTGCGGGATGTCTAATATTATAGAAGTCTCGAGGTATTGCTCGTCTGAGGTAGAATACCTCATGATAAGCTGTTGACCACACTATCTACCAAGAGAGTTCCCATCTATATTATTCGTAGCCGTCTATTTACCACACAAACCGATGTTGGCACTAAGACCGCACTCAATGAGCTGTTTAAGGCCATAAGCAAGCAAGAAAATGCTCATCCAGAAGCGGCGCTCCTAGTGGCCGGGGACTTTAATGTAGGAAAACTTAAATCTGTTTTACTTAATTTCTACCAGCATGTCACGTGCAACCAGAGGAAAAAAACTCTAGACCACCTTTACTCCACACACAGAGACGCATACAATGCTCTCCCTCGCCCTCCATTTGGCAAATCTGACCATAATTCTATCCTCCTGATTCCTGCTTACAAGCAAAAACTAAAGCAGGACGTACCAGTGACTCGTTCAATACGGAAGTGGTCAGATGAAGCGGATGCTACGCTACAGGACTGTTTTGAAAGAACAGACTGGAATATTTTCCGTGATTCATCCAATGGCATTGAGGAGTATACCACCTCAGTCAACTGCTGAGTGCATTGATGACGTAGTCCCCACAGTGACCGTACGTACATATCCCAACCAGAAGCCATGGATTCCAGGCAACATCCGCTCTGAGCTAAAGGCTAGAGCTGCCGCTTTCAAGGAGTGGGACAGTAATTCGGACGCTTATAAGAAATCCCACTATGCCCTCAGATGAACCATCAAACAGGCAAAGCGTCAATACAGGACTTAGATTGAATCCTACTACACCGGCTCTGACGCTCGTCGGATGTGGCAGGGCTTGCAAACTATTATGGACTACAAAGGAAAATCCAGCCGGGAGCTGCCCAGTGACGCGATCCTACCAGACGAGCTAAAAGCCTTTTATAATCGCTTCGAGGCAAGCAACACTGAAGCATGCATGAGAGCACCAGCTGTTCCAGATGACTGTGTGATCACGCTCTCTGTAGCCGATGTGAGCAACATTCACAAGGCCGCGGGGCCAGACGGATTACCAGGGCGTGTACACAGACCATGCGCGGACCAACTGGCAAGTGTCTTCACTGACATTTTCAACCTCTACCTGACCGAGTCTGTAATACCCACATTTTTCAAGCAGATCACCATAGTCCCTGTGCCCAAGAATGCAAAGTTAACCTGCCTAAATGACTACCGCCCCGTAGCACTCACGTCGGTAGCCATTAAGTGCTTTGAAAGGCTGGTCATGGCTCACATCAACACCATCATCCCAGAAACCTTAGACCCACTCCAATTCACATACCGCCCCAACAGATCCACAGATGACGCAATCTCAATCGCACTCCACACTGCCCTTTCCCACCTGGACAAAAGGAACACCTATGTGAGAATGCTGTTCATTGACTACAGCTCAGCATTCAACATCATAGTGCCAAGGTAAGCTAAGGTCCCTGGGACTAAACACCTCCCTCTGCAACTGGATCCTGGACTTCCTGACTTCCAATTAATCAAATGTCCACCCAGACTATTTACATTGACCCCCCCGCTGCTACTCATTGTTTATTATCTATTACCGCTACCTACATGTACAAATTACCTCGACTAACCTGTACACCCGCACATTGACTCTGTACCTCGGTACCTCGGTACCTCCTGTATATAGCCTGGTTATTGTTATGTCATTTTTTTGTGTTACTTTTTATTTAAGTTTTTACTTTAGTTTATTTAGTAAATATTTTCTTAACTCTATTTCTTGAACTGCGTTTTTGGTTAAGGGCTTGTAAGTAAGCATTTCACGGTAAGGTCTGTCTCGCACTCTGCGGTTTTCCCAGTGAAGTCCTCCCCGGTCTTGGAGTCGTTGTGAAGTGCAGTAATACCTGTTGTATTCGGCGCATGTGACAAATACAATTTGATTTGATTTGATCGGCCTTACACTCCATTCTGTTGGTTTGGCAGGGAAGGAGGGAGTGCCAGCGTGTGAGCGAGATTGAGTCCAGGACAGAGTCCAGAGTTCGCGTTTACACTATTGCCTCCTCTGTGGCTCAGTTCTCTATCTAACCTGATTTGTACAGTATGCTTTCAATTGCGTGTACTCTCTGAAGGGGAGAGATTTATGCCCCCCCATTTATGCCCCCCCAGGGCCACTGAGAGATGTAGAGAGAAGGAATGGTCCACTTCCTGTGATCATCACAAGGGGGAAAGTGGAGATGTTACACAATACATCATGAGAACTACATCTGTTCCATTCATTGGTACTGTAACTTCCCCCTCTGCTTTGTCTGAAAATGTACTGTATGTCAGGGTGGAGGTGAAGATGGAATGATTGAGATTAAGACAGTGTGTAAGTATATGGGGCAGAGGTACACTGGGAGAGACAGGGCTGCTCATAGTTTAAATGTGCTCTGTGTTTTCCAGGCAGAGTCGATTATTACATTACATTTACATTACATTTACGTCATTTAGCAGACGCTCTTATCCAGAGCGACTTACAAATAGGTGCATTCACCTTATAGCCAGTGGGATAACCACTTTACAATGTTTTTTTTTTTTTTTTTTTTTTTATTACTGTGTACAGTACAGTATGAAGAGTGAAATTGTGTCTTGTTAGTTTCATTGGGTCATTTATGATAAACTGAGAGTTGAGAGGTGCCTGCTGGACTGTAGGCTCCTGTGCTCCTCTGCTTTCTGCTCTTACTGATAGAATTTGAGCTGAACAAGGACATGTACAGCACAACCTCCTTATAACATTTAGCTAAACCTGTTTTAATATTGTCAAACCACATTTTATTTGTCACATGCTTCGTAAACAATAAGTGTAGACTAACAGTGAAATGCTTACTTACAATGCAAAGAGATTTATTTAAATTTTTTATTTATAATAGAAAGATAATAACACAAGGAAAATACACAATGAGTAATGATAACTTTGCTATATACACTGCTGTATACACTGTAATACAGTAACATCTAGAAACACCAGTTATTCCATTTACTATGCTCTAATTTCTGAGTGTGCTGTGTATTTATGGAAGTCTGAATCGTTTGCTGGGCAAATTGTGTGCTCTGGTTGAGTCCATTGATATCTTTGTACAGGTGAAAACCGAAACAGATGTGGACAGTTGGTCATGGGCCTGCTGGTTATATAACCATCTTCAATAGCAGTATTGTGCCATGGGTGCCCATGTAATTGTTCCCGTAATTTAACTCATGGAAGAGCAATATCTCCTGTTGATGTATATCTCTATTCGACAGTTCAAAATTGCTTCATTTTGATATACTGGACCATTCTACAATAAGCTGCCTGTCATTGGAGGAGAATTGCCACGGGGTACATATTAAGCCTGAGAGCTATTGGGGGGCCAAACCAAAACCCATCCACGATGAAAAGGGCTTCTTTAGGAGAAAAGTACTGTGTAGTGAGTACGATGGATGCAGCTGTATATCACCTAACTGCAATATGTCTTGATTTTCTCCTCATATAAACTATTGGTAGAATTTAGACCTTGTGTGAATTTTGTATTGAACAAGGTCTACAGTATGTGGATGAGGCTTTTATCAAATGTATTTTACTTCTTACACAGAGATTAAAAACAAGTTCATGCCTTTGCCTCTTCAGTGTCAGAAAGGACCACTTAACTCAGTAGTATCACAGTCAGTGCAAGCCTTCCCCTCACGTCAGTCCATTAAGCTCAGAAAGCTATTACCTTCAATCTGAGTTGACAGCAGAGTAATGTCCCCACTCTGCCCCAGAGAGGACTTGCACAATAAAAAACACTGTTGTTTTAAAAGGGTGAGTGCTGTTGTAAGGGTTGGGGTGAGGTGTGACCCTGGTGCGATGCAGGATATACAGTAGGCAGTAGGCAGAGATGGTGAAACAAGGATCTTTACTGGCTGTCCCAAAGCCAAAATACAAAATAACAGACTTATCATGATAAAAGAAAGGCGGAGCAAATAAGTCTCCAAAAACCGGCTGACAGGCAAAATACGAAATACTACCTAAGACTGAAACAAATAACGAAACAGGAAGAACACTTCTCAAGTACCTGTACATAGATCGCCGATCAGACACTGAGTAGTACTGCTGGACATAGAGAAACTAGCAGAGAAAACTGAGCAAGGGAACACAGGGAAGTGAGGGCATAAATACACAGGTGAACCGATAGACACAGGTGACACCAATAGGATAATGATTAGTCCCAACTGTGAGTGAGGAGGTGCCTAAGGTTGTCGGAGGATGACAACTAGTGGGTCGCTCCGGACCTGCGACCCCCTCCTCTAACAGCTGTAGGTTTTATAAATTAGATCTTTGTATCTCACAAATTGTGTTTTTTCCTATGTTGAAGCGCTGGAGGCCCCCCAGTGACATAACAGAATGATAAATCATCTATTTAGCTTTGTCTCTGGAAAGTTACTTGGTCCTGATGATGATGATGATGACGATGATGATGAAGGATCAAGTTGAAAGATACACTTCTGTGGCAGAGGTTTTTATAAGATTGTTTGGCCTTTGATGTCTTTTCTTATGTACGCTTCATGAAGAAAGATAATTTATTATATTAATGTGATGAGTTTATTTCGCCTGAATTAGCAGATTTGTGCCAGATAAATTCAACTGGATGAAGTTCTGCGTGTGAGTACTCATTGAAATTCAGTAATGTGAGAGGAGTTAATTTAGTAATCTTAGTAACTAAAATGTTTATAGATACTGTATATTTAGAAAGGACTGTAGGTTCCATAATTTATTCTAAGATACAGTTTTGCAATTGCCTGATGACTCAAACTTAATTCTTCCGCTGTTCTATGTATCGCTACATACTTCAGTCTGAGACGGCCATCATTGAAGTCGTTTGTGGTGATGTCAAAATGAGGGGTGTTGTACAGAACAAAGGAATCAGCGATTCGATTATCTCTAACCAATCAGAGTATCAAAGCCATTGACGAATTTTCAAAATGTTGCTTTACCCACGTGTGTTCTGACTCTGGCCCAACCCATTGGTCTAGAACATATTTCCATTCTAGAAATAGTAGGGGAGGTATTCAGATCCAGACTCATTGCGGAGAAGAAACTAACGTCCGTGGATGTGGCGTAGCGTTTGGCCGGAGCAAGGAGTTTGGGTAGCCAGGCAAACATTGCCATTGCCAGGGAAACAACGTTTTAAGCAAGCCAACTATTTGCTTTATTATGATGTGAAGGGATCAAAGGGTTCATTCATTTGCCTGAGGCTCTGTAATGTGTTTGAGCTTGAAGGTGTCTGCTTTCATTTGTCTCTCATTTCAGAGACACTGTTTTAATCTTGATGTCAATGAGCCAAGATTAGAGCCTTTTATGTTCTCTGCATATAACATATTTTTCATAGCTTTGTGCTATGATCATAACGATCAAAGTTGGACTCAAACTTGTATTTTTTCAGGGTCACATATTTAGTATAATTCAATGCTCTGTGTGCACCAACTGTTCTTCATTGGGAATGAAGAAGTCATTTTGTGATAATGTAACACCACCATGATGACAGTGTCCACTGTAGCCCCGTGTAGCTCAGTTGGTAGAGCATGGCGCTTGCAATGCCAGGGTTGTGGGTTCGATTCCCACGGGGGGCCAGTATGAAAATGTATGCACTCACTAACTGTAAGTCGCTCTGGATAAGAGCGTCTGCTAAATGACTGAAAATCTAAAAAGAATAAAAAATCCCCTGTCACCATTCTCTCTTTGACAGCATCTTGAGACTGAGGCCGGGTCTTGATGTGTCTGTCCACAAACAGTCCCATGTGACCTGGCAGAATGCCCTGCTGCTGCCGCAGTGCCACCCTCTACCAAGGTGACCTGTCACCACAGGCTTTTACACAGGCCTTCAAATGGGCCAAATGTTGCCCAGGGGAGCTGTAAATGTATTAACACCATGCCCACTGGACACACTGACAGTGTGCCGCATGCGGCCTGATTACTGCCACCACCACCTGTTACCTATGGCCTATAATCACTGTCTGTCCCTAGCCACCGCCGTGGCTCTCCAGCCCCAGCCTCCAGGACTCACAGTCATCTTAGTGGCAGTACCATACTGGGAGCCCAGGCCAGAAGACAACAGGTGATCCACTTTACAGTCTGCAATGATATCCTGATAACTGTCACAGCCATCCAGAAAGACAGGCAGGCACCTTCCCCTTGGAAGATGTGCAGTTGCATAATGTATAGGCTTACACAGGTTGTGAGAATGTATAGTCAGAGGATTTGAAAGCTAAATTATTTCATCCACTTAAACATTTAATGAACTCTTGTTCTCCTGTTATGTATAGCAGCTAATTATAACTATTTTAATTAGCAATGTATATTTAGAAAACTGATTTTGCTCTGACTAGAGGCCATAGGAGGATTTCCTGGATAGTGTGTGTGTATTATTTATTATCAAAGGGTCAATTGCCTGCATCATTAAACTGCATGTCAGTTTTTATTATTTATATTGATGGTTAATAGTTAAATCTCTGTTTTTCCTCTGTAGTTCAAAGTGATTCCCCTCTTAAATGAGCAATTAATCTGATTGCACTTTCTGCTGAAAGCATAGCATTTCATCTTTCTGTCATCATGTGTGTGTTTTTGTTTTGTGGAAGAAACGAGAGATTGAGCTTGCAGGCAATCAATTCTCTCTCTCTCTCTCTCGCTCTCTCGCTCACTCTGCACTAGGACTGTGGTGGTCATGAAATGTTGTCCGCCGGTGATTGTCAAGCAAATAACTGCCGGCCACACATAGCTTACAAGCCACTGATGCAGACCTTTGGAACATCTACATTTGAAAAAGTATAATAAATCAATTTAATATAGCCTACACCATCACAGCAAGTCCATTATTTATTTTAGACAGGTCTAAAGAAACATGATATGAAGAAAATGTAGTCTATTTCAGAAGAACAGAATAGCATACTCTGAGTTGTCCTTATGTTAGGCCCTGATCTGGCTATGGCTGTGGGCTACACTAGTTCATTTAGAAGACAAGATTTGCCTAGAATTCTGTGGCATTATTTTTTATTATTTTATAGTATGAAGAATACAATTGAACATAGCTTAGTAAAATAGAAAGGATAGTTTCTCCAAATTATTTCAAAGGAAGTACGCACATACGGCTATTCTGTGTTGAGTGGTTAACAAAGAAACTGGTCCTCCTATGTGCTTAATTTAGAGTTATTTATTCAACTTTAGTTGTGATACAAACATTGGGCTATATATTTGATTTTTAATACATTCCAAGGCTGCATGATGGGACTCTAATGATGATTTGAAAAAAGTCGCAAGCTGCACACACTTCATCAGTCTCTCATTCACAATTTGACAAGCACTTGATAATGTTCTCACCAGGCCTCGAATTTCCCGGCGGCATCACCCTTGTGTGGCCGTAATGCCCCCTAAAAAAATGTATGCCTTTTGCGGCCAATGTGGCTGTTGTGCCCTTGGGCTGAATATAATAATTATAATTCCCTTCTCCCGGCTGCCTTGCTCCAAAGCACCTCTCACTCACATGGCTCCTTTAGATGTAGCCAATGCCCGTCACGTGATTGGGTCAATCTCACAGGAATTTCAGCTAAGAAGTAGGCTACAAGTAAATGAAGACAGACACATCGGGGGCGCAATCTTTAAGTCATACCACAGATTCTCAATTGGATTGAGGTCTGGGCTTTGACTAGGCCATTCCAATATATTTAAATGTTTCCCCTTAAACCACTCGAGTGTTGCTTTAGCAGAATGCTTAGGGTCATTGTCCTGTTGGAAGGTGAACCTCTGTCCCAGTCTCAAATCTCTGGAAGACTGAAACAGGTCTCCCTCAAGAATTTCTCTGTATTTAGCGCCGTCCATCATTCCTTCAATTCGGACCAGTTTCCCAGTCCCTGCCAATGAAAAACATCCCCACAGCATGATGCTGCCACCACCGTGCTTCACTGTGGGGATGGTGTTCTCGGGGTGATGAGAGGTGTTGGGTTTGCGCCAGACATAGCGTTTTCCTTGATGGCCAAAAAGCTCAATTTTAGTCTCATCTGACCAGAGTACCTTCTTCCATATGTTTGGGGAGTCTCCCACATGGCTTTTGGTGAACACCAAACGTGTTTGCTAATTTCTTTCTTTAAGCAACAGCTTTTTTCTGGCCACTCTTCCATAAAGCCCAGCTCTGTGGAATGTACGGCTTAAAGTGGTCCTATGGACAGATACTCCAATCTCCGCTGTGGAGCTTTGCAGCTCCTTCAGGGTTATTTTTGGTCTCTTTGTTGCCTCTCTGATTAATACCCTCCTTGCCTGGTCTGTGAGTTTTGGTGGGTGGCCCTCTCTTGGCAGGTTTGTTGTTGTGCCTTATTCTTTCAATATTTTAATAATGGATTTAATGGTGCTCCATGGGATGTTCAAAGCTTCTGATATTTTTTTATAACCCAACCCTGATCTGTCCTTCTCCACAACTTTGTCCCTGACCTGTTTGGAGAGCTCCTTGGTCTTCATGGTGCCGCTTGCTTGGTGGTGCCCCTTGCTTAGTGTTGTTGCAGACTCTGGGGCCTTTCAGAAAAGGTGTATATATACTGAGAACATGTGACAGATCATGTGACACTTAGATTGCACACAGGTGGACTTTATTTAACTAATTATGTGACTTCTGAAGGTAATTGGTTGCACCAGATCTTATTTAGGGGTTTCATATCAAAGGGGGTGAATACATATGCATGCACCACTTTTCTGTTATTTATTTTTTAGAATTCTTTGAAACAAGTTATTTTTTTCATTTCACTTCACCAATTTGGACTATTTTGTGTACATTACATGAAATCCAAATAAAAATCAATTTAAATTACAGGTTGTAATGCAACAAAATAGGAAAAACGGCAAGGGGGAGGAATACTTTTGCATGGCACTGTACTAGATAATATGTGTGAAATTAGTTTTGATTTAGAATGGACAATTATCATGCACCTGTCTTGGAACAGGGGAATGGGGAAAAAAATGTGTCAACTACACACTTAAATAGCGAATGGAGGACGCTTTTCCCGTGGTTCATTTTCATGCCAGCCAGGTAGGCTATACTCCTGTTGTACAGCGAAGCAATGTGCTTGATAATAGGAAAGTTGATAAATAGTAGGCCTAGCCAATAGAAGGCTGATGGGATCCTCCTCTTTTTAGTAGAGTCCATCAAAACTCTGTTTTCTCACACAATTGCATAGCCTATAAACATGTGAGATCATGTGCTCTCATGAAGTCTTTGATTTGATTTTCGATTACTTTTGCATTGACATCAGAGTGATTAGAGGGACAATAGAGTGCTGAGTACCAGGCAGTTAGCAAGTTTGGTAGGCTACTAATGACCATCAGCAGCATCAGAGCTTGGAGAAGCCTAATTACCGTGAGTAAACGGTCACATGGAATTTGTCTGCCATCATGACTCGTGACCTCCGGTGTGGCGGTAATACGGTCACCGTAACAGTCCTAGTCTGCACATAGATTTTTGTTAAGCCCTCGATGAGTCATTTTAAATGGACCCAATATAATGTGCTGTATGTGCTACATTGTGATTCTTGGTGATGAGAGATGAGATCTACTGTATGTTTTTACCTGTGGGTGTGTACATTGTATGCTGATGACAGGTAGAGCTGGCAACTGGCAAATCAATTGTGTCTCCCATCAGTATATCTTTGGCAGGGGTGCAAGGATCAGAAAACCTGAAGTGTTCAAAGCTTACAGATTGGTATTTTGGTATTGGTATTTGGTATTTTATTAGGATCCCCATTAGCTGTTGCAAAAGCAGCAGCTACTCTTCCTGGGGTCCACACAAAACAAGAAACATGACGTAATACAGAACATTAATAGACAAGAATAGCTCAAGAACTACATACATGTTTTTAAAGGCACATGTAGCCTACATATCAATACATACATAGGGTGGCAGGTAGCTTAGTGGTTAAGAGCGTTGTGCCAGTAACCAAAAGGTCACTGGTTCTAATCCCCGAGCCGACTAGGTGAAAAATCTGCCGATGTGCCCTTGAGCAAGGCACTTAACCCTAATTGCTCATGTAAGTCGCTCTGGATAAGAGCGTCTGCTAAATGACTAAAATGTAATACACACAAACTATCTAGGTCAAATAGGGGAGAGACGTTGTGCCGTGAGGTGTTGCTTTATCTGTTTTTTGAAACCAGGTTTACTCTTTATTTGAGCAATATGAGATGGAACAGAGTTCCATGCAATAATGGCTCTATATAATACTGTACGCTTTCTTGAATTTGTTCTGGATTTGGGGACTGTGAAAAGACCCCTGGTGGCATGTCTGGTGGGGTAAGTGTGTGTGTCAGAGCTGTGTGTAAGTTGACTATGCAAACAATTTGGGATTTTCAACACATTAATGTTTCTTATAAAAATAAACGTAATGCTCGCAAGTAGGCGCTCCTCACCCGCTTAATAGTGGAGCTAGGGTGGGATAGAGGGGGATTATTTTGCCCCGCTATCCTGCTGCTACGATACCGGGGTCTGGGGCCGATGTCATACTGTATTGGCAGCAGCTGTCGGGGTGCTATCACTGGGAACTATCGAGCCGAGCCGCCCAGGCTGTCCGTTATAGACTCTTACCTCACAGAGTCTGGGTTATGAAAATATCAGTGCTGTTTACGCATTCGCATAAGGGCAGAGGGTGGAGCTCCGGGGAGCTATATCGAGTGTGTCAATAGGCCTTCGCAGTCGAAAACGAAGCAGCAGACTAAAGAAATTGTGAAGTTCGTAATACATTTGAAGGTTTGGTCGTGTCTAATTAGTCCAGAGGTGGCTGTACAGTCAGCCATCTTTTTTCAAAGGCTGGAATCCCCATGCTCCCACCAGACATCCTTCATTAAAGGTTGACCTCACTCTCATTTTCTTTTCACTGTACTGGAGCATACCCCCAAAAACGCCACACATTTATAGAAACAGCCTGCTGCTCACTAGAGCAGAGAAAGGAATCTGCGAGTGGCTCGGAGTTACTCACTGTATCGAGGTAATCACATTTTTCTCAATTATCTACCAGGGTTGCAGCAGCCATAGAAGCCAATTATATAGAGAAAGAGAGAGAGAGAGAGAAAGGCCCATGAGTCACATTGTACATAAAACAGAGAAACGTGGGACAGCAAAGGAATTTGTTCCAAGAAGACCCCTTTCCTGTAGTTATAATGGAGCGGTGCCGTAGTGCTTTCCCCTCAGTCTTCCTTGCCTCCACTTTCAGAGGTATGCCTTTGAAATCCTGCAGACTTCGCTCCACCCCTCCTGATCCTGCAGCTTCTCTAACTAATTAGAGTCAGTAGCATCACCTCACCCTGTCAAAGATCTCTTTATATAGCGTGCCCCTCACACCTCAGCCTGATTCCCTGAATAAATAGCACTTTTTTAGAATGTTTTTGTCCTGTTGAGATGTTACACAAGTGTTTCTCAGAAGGCTGGTGTTGTGACACAGAGCCTTAAGTTGTGTGTTGATCCCCTCAGACCCTCAGTCTGCAGTTTCCACATAAACAACTCAGACAGGCACGCGCCCTCACAACACGGCTAACCATACATTTCCCAGGGGTTGAACTCTGTGCCTCAGCCCTGTCAGCCCTGGGAGTGAGGCTGGGCTGTCAGGGAAGTGAGTAATAGATGTCCCATGGTAGGGAGAGAGGGGGGAGAGGAGGTGGGTCCTGGAAGGCTGGTGAGGGTCCAGCATGGGGAACATGGACAACAATAGCCCAGCGTCTCCAAAGGCTACTATGGCGAGAAATGTAACCAGACCAGGGTAGCAGGGAGAGTAAGTAGACCCTAGGGCCTGGCTAGCTAGCGTATTCATAATACTGATTACTGGAGCTGCCTGCCCTTTACTGTTTGTCCCTCTGCTGTGGGGCTCTGGAATGTGCGTGTGTGTGCGTGTGTGTGTGTGTGTGTGTGTGCGTGCGTGCATGCAGGGTTGGGGAGTTACTGATTACATGTAATCTGATGACAAAAAAAACTTTAATCAATTACATTACCAGCTACAATATTGTAATCAGATTACAAATACTTTTGAAAAACTAGATGATTATTTATTGGATTACTTTTACATTCAGAAAGGATGTTTGTGAAAAAATGCATGATGACACCTTTTTGTTTTCTCAATGACATTCAATTCAGCATTGAAAAAAGGCGCAAGTTTAAGTTTGTTCCACCTGAGCGAGTCTGACCACAAGTCAGAGACCAGTAAGATGACACACCAAATGCTTTGATGGATCCTTTTTGTCTTCTTCTAATGCCTCTTAAGGGTAAAGTAGTCCAAAAGTAACTGAAAGTAATCAGATTATGTTACTGAGTTTGTGTAATCCAAAAGTTACGTTACTGATTACAATTTTGGACTAGTGACTGCAACGGATTACATTTAGAAAGTAACTTACCCAACCGCGTGTGTGTGTGTGTGTGTGTGTGTGTGTGTGTGTGTGTGTGTGTGTGTGTGTGTGTGTGTGTGTGTGTGTGTTTGTGTGTGTGTGTGCGAATGCTAATGATTTGATAACCTGGCTGCAGTCATGACACAGCTCTGTGTGTTTATTGAATGAGACTTAAGTCTATAACAGAAGCTCTCAAACCTGATAATTATGTATACGTAGTGGTTTCAACAGCTAAAGTCACATACTAATACATGTTTATGGTATTATCAAATTAGTAATGTGACGTAACATTTCACAATATCCTGGGAACTTGAAATAGGAGCATAGGCTTAAGGAAATAGCTTATTGGTTTTATTTGGACATTTATGTAATCCTTGAGGTGTTGATATTCTCATGTTCTCACAATCTCAGAAGCATACAAGCACAATTACACAATCAACCCATAAATAGGGCATCAAACTCCTCTTTCAGGTCATCTCAGGCTGCAGTACCTCGGGTAAATTGGCAGGTACAGTGAACTTATTCTCTCTGAAGAATGTAGAACCTCTAAATGTACCGAAGGAAATGAAGTCTCCATAATTCTACAGCAGATCTCTGTGAACTACACGTTTAGAAAAAAGGGTTCCAAAAGGGTTCTTCGGCTGTCCCCATAGGAGAACCCTTTTCGGTTCCATGTAAAACCCTTTTCGGTTCCAGGTAGAACCATTTTGGGTTCCATGTAGAACCCTCTGTGGAAAGGGTTCTACATGGAACTCAAAACGGTTCTACTTGGAAGCAAAAGGGTTCTACCTGGAACCAACAAGGGTTCTTTAAAGGGTTCTCCTATGGGGACAGCCGAAGAACCCTTTTAGGTTCTAGGTAGCACTTTTTTTCTAAGAGTGTACCTCTGTGAGTTGTTGTTGGCAACAAATAATTGTATCAGGTTTTCAACCTTGGTGGTTGGCGCGTGGGTGATCTGACCTTGGGGCTCGTACACCATACTGTACCCTGTTCTTGTTCCAGTATGTGATCTGGTTGGATACCCACTGGCACCCCTCTGTCCTGTTCATCTGGAGATAATGCGTGGGGTGTTTTTGTTACCACAGAGTCACGTTACAGAACAGAGGTGTGTGGCTCTTTGTTTGTGACTGGGTTCATGTGGGGCTATATGGCACCAGGACAGCTGCTGAGGTATAAATCATGAGGAGTAACTGGAGCAGGCTTTCTTCTGTCTATTTACCAGCACAAACGGATGCTGGTACTAATAACACCGCACTCAGAACATGCACATCCAGAGGTGGCATTTCTCGTGGTCGGTGATTTTAATGCAGGGTTACCTCATTTTTACCAGCATGTCACCTGTGCAACTAGAGGCGACAAAACCCTCGATCACCTTTACTCCACACAAAGAGAGGCATACAAAGCCCTCCCTCGCTCTCCCTTTGGCAAATCATACCATAACTCTATCCTCCTGCTTACTGCTTACAAGCAAAAACACAAACAGTGGTCCAATATGGAAATGGTCCGATGAAGCGGATGCTGAGCTACAGGACTGTTTCGCTAGCACAGTGGCATATGTTCTGGGACTCATCCTACAACATTGAGAAGTTTACCACATCAGTCACCAGTTTCATTAATAAGTGCATCGACGACGTCGTCCGTACGTACATACCCCAATCTGAAGCCATGGATTACAGGCAACATTCACGCTGAGCTAAAGGCTAGAGCTGCCGCTTTCTAGGAGCAGGACACTAATCCGGACGCTAATAAGCAATCCCTGGACTTCCTGACGGGCCGCCCCCAGGCGGTGAGGGTAGGCAACAACACAACTGCCACGCTGATCATCAACACGGGGTCCCTCAGGGGTGTGTGCTTAGTCTCCTCCTGTACTCCTTGTTCACCCATGACTGCGTGGCCGCGCACGACGCCAACACCATCATCAAGTTTGCTGATGACACAACAGTGGTAGGACTGATTACCGATGACGATGAGGCAGCCTATAGGGAGGAGGGTCAGAAACCTGGCCAAGACAAAGGAGCTGATCGTGGACTACAGAAAATGGAGGGACGAGCACGCCCCCATCCACATCGATAGGGCTGTAGTGGAGCGGGTCGAGAGCTTCAAGTCCACATCACTAACAAACACTTACACTTCAGTGTTGTGATGCAAAGATCCTAGCAAAATGTATAGCGCATAGAATTAAAAAGGTATTGTCGGATATTATTCATTCTAATCAGACAGGTTTTTTACATGGAAGATACATTGGAGATAATATAAGGCAAGTATTGGAAACAATAGAACACTATGAAAAATATGGGAAACCAGGCCTGCTATTCATAGCAGACTTCGAAAAGGCATTTGATAAAGTTCGACTGGAATTTATATATAAATGCCTGGAGCATTTCAATTTTGGAGAATCTCTTATAAAATGGGTCAAAATCATGTGTAGTAACCCTAGGTGTAAAATAGTAAATAATGGCTATTTCTCAGAAAGTTTTAAACTGTCAAGAGGAGTGAAACAAGGTTGTCCACTATCGGCATATCTATTTATTGTGGCCATCGAGATGTTAGCTATTAAAATCAGATCCAATAATAATATCAGAGGATTAGAAATACAGGGCTTAAAAACAAAGGTGTCATTGTACGCAGATGATTCATGTTTTCTTTTAGATCCACAACTAGAATCCCTCCACAGCCTCATAGAGGATCTAGATACATTTTCTAACCTCTCTGGATTAAAACCAAATTATGACAAATGTACTATATTACGTATTGGATCACTAAAAAATACAATTTTTACATTACCATGTAGTTTACCAATAAAATGGTCTGATGGTGATGTAGATATACTCGGAATACATATCCCAAAGGAAATAAATGATCTCACTTCAATAAATTTTAATAGAAAGTTAGCAAAAATAGATAAGATCTTACTACCATGGAAAGGAAAATACCTGTCAATTTGTGGAAAAATCACCCTGATTAACTCTTTAGTATTATCCCAGTTTACCTATTTGCTTATGGTCTTGCCTACGCCTAGCAAACAGTTTTTTAAATTATATGAGAAAAAAATATTCAATTTTATTTGGAACGGCAAGCCAGACAAAATTAAAAGAGCATATTTATATAATGAATATGAATTCGGAGGACAGAAATTATTAAATATTAAAGCATTAGACCTATCACTAAAATCTTCAGTCATCCAAAAGTTATACTTAAATCCGAACTGGTTCTCAAGCAAATTAGTAAGATTGTCTCACCCACTGTTCAAGAAAGGCCTTTTTCCCTTTATTCAGATTACAACCTCTCACTTTCAGTTATTTGAAAAGGAAATAATCTCCCAAATGTCACTATTTCTAAAACAAGCCATAGAAAGTTGTCACAAGCCGGGCTAGAACTCCGGTCTCAAATGTGTAGAGCTGGGGGTACTACCCCTTAGCCACAGAGGAGATGTTGTAGGACCCAAATGAAACACCCAAGGCAATACTCCAGGTAAGTAGATTGAATGTTCCAAAACAAGAGGCAAAACAAAACAACTCCCCGAGGGGAGAAAAACAAACTAAAGATAACTTCGAATAACTTACTAGGACTGACACGGTGGGACAAAGCAGGAGACACATAGACAGGACGCAATAACCAAGTGAGAAACAAGGGGAAAACACACAGCTAAAATACTCAAGGGGAAACAAGGCACAGGTGACATAGATAAGCTAATTAGGACACATGAGGAAAAACTAAGGCAAAGGGGAACACAGCTGACCTCTAGAGGCCAGGAGACAAACAGGGGAAGCAGGAAGCTGACAGGACCCCCTCCTCTAGGAACGACTCCTGACGTTCCTTCCAGAACACCCTGGCCCCAAGGTGCGAAAATCTCGGATCAACCCTGGGTCCAGGATGTCCCTGGCCGGAACCCAGGAGCGCTCCTCTGGCCCGTAGCCCTCCCAGTCCACCAGATACTGCAGAGAGTTCTGGACCCTCCGGGAGTCCAGTATCCGGCGGACTGTGTAGGCTGGCTGGCCGTCTATGATCCTGGGAGGTGGCGGGGGTCTGTGGGGGGGGCAAAAGGAGAAGACAAGACAGGTTTAAGGAGTGAAACATGGAAAGTGGGGTTAACTCTAAGGGAGCGAGGCAGAACTAAACGATACGACACAGGGTTAACCTTTCTAGAAATGCGGAAAGGGCCGATGTATCTCTGGGAAAGCTTCTTGGATTCGACCCGGAGGGGCAAGTTCTTAGTGGCCAACCAAACTCTCTGACCAGCACGGAAACTAGGGCCGTCCGGCGGTGGCGATTAGCCTGACTTTGGTACCTCTGGGAGGTCCGAAGGAGGGTACACCTGGCCTTCTTCCAGGTCCGCCTACAGCGTTGGACAAAGCGCTGGGCCGAGGGAACACCAACTTGCGCCTCTTCCTCTGGAAACAAAGGAGGGTTGTAACCGAACTGGCATTCGAAGGGGGACAATCCGGTGGCTGAGGACTGGAGGGTGTTGTGGGCATATTCAGCCCAAATGATATAGGTGGCCCAAGACGTGGGATTACTGGCCGCCATACACCGCAGGGTGGTCTCCAGATCCTGATTAATCCGTTCCGTTTGGCCATTAGACTCTGGATGGAATCCTGACGATAGGCTGGCTGTGGCCCCAATAAGCCTGCAGAAGGCCCCCCAAAACCGGGACGAGAATTGGGGACCTCGGTCAGAGACCACGTCCAGGGGAATGCCAAATATCCGGAAGACATGGTTCATGAGGAGCTCCGCAGTCTCCTTAGCCGAGGGCAGCTTGGGCAGGGGAATAAACCGGGCAGCCTTAGAGAAACGGTCTACCACCACAAGGATGACGGTGTTGCCCTGGGATAGAGGAAGTCCCGTAACAAAGTCCAGAGAAAGGTGTGACCATGGCCTTCGAGGAACAGGTAAGGGATGGAGCAGTCCCTGGGGTCGCTGGCGTGTCGACTTTCCCTGGTTGCACACAGGGCAGGCCTCAACATAGACCTGCACGTCCTTCTTGATGGACGGCCACCAAAACCGCCGTCGGAGGAACTCCAGTGTGCGAGCACTGCCCGGATGGCATGTCAAGGGCGACTCATGACCCCACTGCAAGACGCGGGCCCGAACCGAGAGAGGAACGTACAGGCGACCGGCAGGACCACCGCCTGGATCGGGCTCATGGGCAAGAGCTTCTCGTACCCCTCTTTCTAGTTCCCACTGAAGAGGTGCGACGATCCTAGACCTCGGAATAATCGATGCCAAGGGCTTCTCTTGTACCTCGGGAGAATAGACTCGAGACAGAGCATCCGGCTTGACGTTCTTGGTGCCAGGTCGGTAAGTCAGGATGAACTGGAATCGATTAAAGAAAAGGGACCATCGTGCTTGCCGAGGGTTCATCCGCTTAGCCTGTTGGAGATATTCCAGGTTCTTGTGGTCTGTGAGAACCTGGAAAGGGTGCTGAGCCCCCTCAAGCCAATGGCGCCACTCTTCCAAGGCCAGTTTAACCGCAAGCAACTCTAGATCCCCCACGTGGTAGTTGCGCTCGGCCTCAGACAGGCGGCGAGACATGAAGGCACAAGGGTGTAATCTCCCATCCGCACCCCTCTGTGACAGGACGGCTCCCACCCCCCACCTCTGAGGCGTCCACCTCCACCACGAAAGGTCTCTCTGGGTCAGGGGTCACCAGAATCGGAGCAGAAGTGAAGCGGCGCTTGAGATCCTCGAAGGCCCCTGCTGCTTCCGGACCCCAGTGAATCTTGGTCCCTCCTCCCTTGGTAAGCGTCGTCAAGGGGGCTACCACCGAGCTGAAATTCTTGATGAACTTCCGATAGAAGTTAGAAAAGCCAATGAACCGTTGAACCTCCTTGACCGTGGCAGGTGTGGGCCAATCGTGGACCGCCTTGACCTTCTTGGGGTCCATCTCTAGGTGCCCGGGAGTGACAATAAACCCGAGAAACTGAGTCTGAGAAACATGAAATTCACACTTCTCAGGCTTAACGTAGAGGTGATTGTCAAGGAGCCTCTGGAGAACCCGGCTAACATGCCCCTCATGCTCCTTCAGTGACCTCGAGAAGATGAGGATATCGTCCAGGTACACGAAGACGAACAGATTAAGCATATCCCGGAGAACATCATTAATCAGGGCTTGGAATACTGCGGGGGCATTGGTGAGCCCGAACGGCATCACCCGATATTCATAGTGTCCCGTGGGCGTGTTGAACGCCGTCTTCCATTCGTCTCCTGGCCGGATCCGCACGAGATGGTAAGCATTGCGGAGATCCAGCTTAGTAAAAATGGAAGCCCCTTGAAGCAGCTCAAAAGCAGTGGCCATGAGAGGAAGAGGGTATCGATTCCGAACCGTGATCTTGTTGAGTCCCCGGTAATCAATACAAGGCCTCAGACCCCCGTCTTTCTTTTCAACAAAAAAGAAGCCCGCCCCAGCCGGGGAAGTAGAGGCATAGATGAGGCCGGCTGCCAAGGACTCCTTAATGTAGGTGTCCATAGCTGCGTGCTCGGGGAGGACAAGGAAAAGATCCGACCTCTAGGAGGGCAGCACCCAGGGAGTAGATCAATGGCACAGTCATAAGTGCGATGAGGCGGTAAGGCAGTAGCCCGGGCCTTGCTGAACACTGCTTTGAACCGATGGTAAACACTGGGGACTCGGGAGACGTCAACAGACTCTTGAAACTGGGTACTAGGGGCTGAGGAACTCTGAAGCATGCAGGTGAGTTGGCAAGTGGGACCCCAGCTAAGAATGGTGCCAGTAGGCCAGTCGATCTGGGGATTATGTCTGCATAGCCAAGGGTGACCCAGGATAATAGGATACTCGGGAGAGTCAATGAGATAGAAGGTCTCCTCCTGCTGGTGTTGAGAGATGGTAAGTCGCAGGGACTGAGTCGCCTCAGTAACTTTTCCTGGTTCCAGAGGTCTGCCATCTAAGGCTGTAACTGCCTGGGGTTGAGGAAGTAGTTGGGTAGGGATCTTAAGTTCCTTAGCCAAGGTTACATCCATAAAATCACCTGCGGCACCGGAATCGATCATAGCCTGGACCCGATGCTGGTGGCCCTCCCAGGACAGAGTGGCTGGAATAGCTAGGACCGCGTTAGTAGGAGGAGCTCTAATTTTCCCCATCACAACCCTCCTGTAGCTGGGCGGGGACAGGCGTTTCCCGAAAGCTCGGGGCAAGTGGAGCGGAAGTGGCCGGCAACCCCGCAGTAGAGGCACCGACGGCTCCCTCATGCGACGTTCCCTTTCGTTGGAAGAAAGCCTGGAACGGCCTAACTGCATGCTCTCCGGGGAATCCTGGGGCAGTTCAGGAGCCGGGGCAGCTCTGAATGACGGAGTCCAAACAGGAGAAACAGAGCTGCTCAGAGGAACTTGGGACTGAGACACCTGACGGCGAGCCGTTCTCCGCTCTCTTAGACGATTGTCCAGGCGGATGGCCAAGGCTATGAGGGACTCGAGATCTTCAGCTGGTTCACGGGTGGCTAACTCATCTTGAAGGGGCTCAGATAACCCTCCCTGAAAGCAGACCCTCAGCGCTTCATCATTCCATCCGCTCCTTGCTGCTATGGTTCGGAACTCAATGGCAAAATCTGCCGTGCTTCGGGGGCCCTGACGGAGAGACAGTAGGCGCTTGGAAGCCTCCCGCCCACTGACAGGATGATGGAACACCCGCTTGAACTCTTCTACAAATGCAGCGTGGGAGTCACAACAGGCCTCCTGGGACTGCCACACCGCAGAGGCCCAAGCGAGCGCCTTGTCTGAAAGAAGGGTAATGAGGTAGGCAATCTTGGAACGGTCTGTGGGAAAACTTGAGGGTTGGAGCTCGAAGGTGAGGGAGCATTGGGTGAGGAAACCCTGACAAGAGCTTGGATCCCCAGAAAAGGGCTTGGGAGGTGGTAGTCGGGGCTCCGCCAACCGAGAAGGCCTGTCGTCACTGGGAGGTGACCGGGGGGAAGGGGGAGAACCAAGGAGGCGTTCAAAGAGCTGGTGAAGGGAACTCATCATTTCAGCCAGGAGTTGAGAATGTCTAGCCATCAGCTCCTCTTGTCGGCTGAGAACGGCTTCATGGCGCTGGAAAGAAGCCTCATGTCGAATGATCACCGCCAACAGGTCCTGGGAACTGAGTGTTTCTGGGTCCATGATTGACTTGGTTATTCTGTCACAAGCCGGGCTAGAACTCCGGTCTCAAATGTGTAGAGCTGGGGGTACTACCCCTTAGCCACAGAGGAGATGTTGTAGGACCCAAATGAAACACCCAAGGCAATACTCCAGGTAAGTAGATTTAATGTTCCAAAACAAGAGGCAAAACAAAACAACTCCCCGAGGGGAGAAAAACAAACTAAAGATAACTTCGAATAACTTACTAGGACTGACACGGTGGGACAAAGCAGGAGACACATAGACAGGACGCAATAACCAAGTGAGAAACAAGGGGAAAACACACAGCTAAAATACTCAAGGGGAAACAAGGCACAGGTGACATAGATAAGCTAATTAGGACACATGAGGAAAAACTAAGGCAAAGGGGAACACAGCTGACCTCTAGAGGCCAGGAGACAAACAGGGGAAGCAGGAAGCTGACAGAAAGTTGGTTGCAATTTCAATTTAATCCTCCAGAAACGACAGAACAAATAATGCAACAAATATTGTGGTTAAATTCAAATATACTAATTGACAAAAAACCTTTATTTTTTGACAGAATGTTTAAAAAAGGTATAATCTTCGTAAATGATATCATCGGTAGGACTGGTGGAGTTATGTCGCACATGCAGCTAACAAAAACATATGGAAATGTCTGCTCTACCCAGAATTACAACCAAATAATTGCAGCCTTACCGCAAAAGTGGAAGAGGAAAGTTGAAGGGGGAGAAAGTAAGGAACTTGTCTGTCGGCCTTGCATTAAAGAACATAATTGGTTAAGGAAAACTGTGATAAATAAAAAAGTATATCAGTTTCACTTAAGGACCAAAGGATTGACAGCCGTCCCATATAGATTGCAAAATAGTTGGGAAGAGATCTTTGACGTACCGATCCCATGGCATAGTGTTTATGAACTGACACGCAAAAACGACACCGGATTCAAAAATTAGAATCTTTCAATTTAAATTATTATATAAAATTCTTGCTACCAATAGAATGTTATTTATATGGGGGATACAATCTTCCCAGCTCTGCAGATTTTGCTGTGAAGAGATAGAATCATTAGATCATTTGTTTTGGTTCTGTCCATTTGTAGCTTGTTTTTGGACACAGGTCCAGGAATGGCTAAAGGATTGCAATATTTACCTGGAACTAACCTTGCAGATAGCATTACTGGGTGATCTGAAAAGTCATAGTCAATCAATCAATAATATAATAATACTTTTAGCAAAAATGTTTATTTTTAATTCACAATCTGTAGAAGCAATGAGAATAGAAAGGTTCAGAACTTTTGTAAAACATCACAGTACGGTTGAAATATATATGGCAAATAGAAATCCTATATGGATGGTGTTAAGAGATAGATGGGAGGTATTGAATAGAGTTGAAGGATGGGACTAATAACAAATAACAACAAATAATAACAAAGATAGCTAATAATGTAAGCATACTGTGTCCATAATAAGTATATAGGTTGTATGTTGGGAGCTTTTGGGAAAGAGCACAGTTAGAAAGATATGGCATTTAGAAGCAAACCGGATGGACATCATGAAAATGATCGGAGAGGTTGAGAGTAGAAGAAGTTCAGGAGCAAAAAAATAAATAAATATATATATATAGATATAGAATTATTGTAAAATTAACTCTGTCCATAAGGTGTAGATAGTAAGTATAGACCGGAAGTAGAGGCCTGGGCGTTGTTGTTCACTAATTTACTCCAAGTAGGGAAAGGATGGTGGGGTTGAAAAGTAATAAAGGGGAATATATATATAAAAAATAAAAAAAACATGGGGGATTGGAAGTGATGCAGACAATTACATTGATAGAAGATACAATCTATCTGCAATATTAAGCTGATCCATCCCCCCTAGAAAAAAAAAAAAAACACCCACACAGTTGTGAAGAAGGCACGACAGCGCCTCTTCCCACTCAGGAGGCTGAAAAGATTTGGCATGGGCCCTCAGATCCCCAAAAAGTTCTACAATTGCACCTTTTTAGAGCATCTTGACTAGCTGCATCACCGCTTGGTACGGCAACTGCAAGGCACCCGCCCACGAGGAGCTACAGAGGGCGGTCAAGTCGAGGAGCTACATGAAGGCAGTAAAATTCCATGTGACCGTTTAGTCATGGTAATTAGGCTTCTCCAAGCTCTAAAGCTGCTGATGGTCATTAGTAGCCTACCAAACTTGCTAACTGCGTGGTACTCAGCACTCTATTGTCCCTCTAATCACTCTGACATCAATGCAAATGTTATCAATGCCCATGAGCTCATATTGCGCAAGATGTCTATAGGCTATGCAGTTGTGTGAGAAAACAGAGTGATGGCCTCTACTAAAAAGAGGGGGATCCCATCAGCTTTCTATAGACTAGGCCTACCATATTTATTTCTCAACTTTCCTAATATTAAGCACATTGTTTAGCTTTACAACAGGAGTATAGCCTGCCTGGCTGGCATGAAAATTCGCTATTTAAGTGCATAGATTACATTTATTTTTTCCCATGGCCCTTGTTTCGAGACAGGTGCATGATAATGGTCCATTCTAAATCAAAACTAATTTCACACATATATTATTTAGTATATGTAAAGACAAGATTAAATCAAGAATAGTCTGATGGGTGACAATATTAGCCTATCACTTGTGAATGATATACACTGCTCAAAAAAATAAAGGGAACACTTAAACAACACAATGTAACTCCAAGTCAATCACACTTCTGTGAAATCAAACTGTCCACTTAGGAAGCAACACTGATTGACAATACATTTCACATGCTGTTGTGCAAATGGAATAGACAACAGGTGGAAATTATAGGCAATTAGCAAGACACCCCCAATAAAGAAGTGGTTCTGCAGGTGGTGACCACAGACCACTTCTCAGTTCCTATGCTTCCTGGCTGATGTTTTGGTCACTTTTGAATGCTGGCGGTGCTTTCACTCTAGTGGTAGCATGAGACGGAGTCTACAACCCACACAAGTGGCTCAGGTAGTGCAGCTCATCCAGGATGGCACATCAATGCAAGCTGTGGCAAGAAGGTTTGCTGTGTCTGTCAGCGTAGTGTCCAGAGCATGGAGGCGCTACCAGGAGACAGGCCAGTACATCCGGAGACGTGGAGGAGGCCGTAGGAGGGCAACAACCCAGCAGCAGGACTGCTACCTCCACCTTTGTGCAAGGAGGAGCAGGAGGAGCACTGCCAGAGCCCTGCAAAATGACCTCCAGCAGGCCACAAATGTGCATGTGTCTGCTCAAACGGTCAGAAACAGACTCCATGAGGGTGGTATGAGGGGCCCGACGTCCACTGGTGGGGGGTTGTGCTTACAGCCCAACACCGTGCAGGACGTTTGGCATTTGCCAGAGAACACCAAGATTGGCAAATTCGCCACTGGCGCCCTGTGCTCTTCACAGATGAAAGCAGGTTCACACTGAGCACATGTGACAGACGTGACAGAGTCTGGAGACGCCATGGAGAACGTTCTGCTGCCTGCAACATCCTCCAGCATGACCGGTTTGGCGGTGGGTCAGTCATGGTGTGGGGTGGCATTTCTTTGGGGGCCGCACAGCCCTCCATGTGCTCGCCAGAGGTAGCCTGACTGCCATTAGGTACCGAGATGAGATCCTCAGACCCCTTGTGAGACCATATGCTGGTGCGGTTGGCCCTGGGTTCCTCCTAATGCAAGACAATGCTAGACCTCATGTGGCTGGAGTGTGTCAGCAGTTCCTGCAAGAGGAAGGCATTGATGCTATGGACTGGCCCGCCCGTTCCCCAGACCTGAATCCAATTGAGCACATCTGAGACATCATGTCTCGCTCCATCCACCAACGCCACGTTGCACTACAGACTGTCCAGGAGTGGGCGGATGCTTTAGTCCAGGTCTGGGAGGAGATCCCTCAGGAGACCATCCGCCACCTCATCAGGAGCATGCCCAGGCATTGTAGGGAGGTCATACAGGCACGTGGAGGCCACACACAATACTTAGTCTCATTTTGACTTGTTTTAAGGACATTACATCAAAGTTGGATCAGCCTGTAGTGTGGTTTTCCACTTTAATTTTGAGGGTGACTCCAAATCCAGACCATGGGTTGATACATTTGATTTCCATTGATAATTTTTGTGTGATTTTGTTGTCAGCACATTCAACTATGTAAAGAAAAAAGTATTTAATAAGATTATTTCATTCATTCAGATCTAGGATGTGTTGTTTAAGTGTTCCCTTAATTTTTTTGAGCAGTGTATAATCACTTGTGAATGATGCCCATCATAAGAAACTGCCTTTCTTTTTTGCGACCTTTTCGTATCATAGTCGCACACCTCATGTAGCCTAGCCCGTAGGCCTATATGTTTTGACAAGGTTTGTATCTCAACTAAAGCGGCCAAATAACTTCTAAAAGTTAAGCACATTAATCAGTTTTACAAGGGGTTTAGAGCCTAACTGGCATAAATAAGCAGCGCGTGATTTCATGTTTGGGGAAGATCATTTTTACTATGAAAATGCACCTTTATAATAATTTGATAATGGTGTTTCCGCTAATGGAACATTCACGCTTATAGCCTACTGCCATGTGTGCATTGCTGCGCTTATAATGTGAAGAAATAGCCTAATAGTTTATCAACATTTTAAGCCAAACGTTCTGATCTGTTGCGTCAGCCACATTGCATAAAAACATATTTTTTTATGCTAGTTGTATTCATTTGGGATCTATTGCATCCCACAACTGTCCCAGACTATGTTAGGAATATTTATTTCTCGCACAGAATAGAATAGGTTGACTTTTGTATTATGTGGGATAGTAGATTGACATAGGCTAGTGATTTTGCTCTTCGTTAGGCCTACTGATCTTGTTGGCTGTCGAAAAGTAAATGTGGACAGTTCTTCCAATATCTTCAATATGCACCTCGGAATTGGATATGGACATGCGCAGTTGCATCCCTGATGTGTCTGTCTTCACTTGTAGCCTGTGAGAAAGACCCGATCACGTGACAGAGAGCCATGTAAGTGAGAGGCGCTTCAGATTGCGCAGCACTCAGGGAGAAGGGCACAACGCAGCACTTCGTGCCAAGGGCACAATGGCCACTGGCTGCAAAAGGCATGGATTTCTTTAGGGTGCATTACAGCCACAAAGGGGATGCCGCCGTGAAATTCTAGGCATTATCAAGTGCTTGTCAAATTGTGAATGGGAGACTGATGAAGTGTGTATAGCCTGCAAAAAAAAACAAAGCAGAGCTCATGCCTTTCAAGTGACTTTTTTCAAATCATCATTAGAGTCGCATCATGCAGCCTTACAATGTATTAAATATGTAAACATATAGCCCAACGTTTGTAGAAAAAGTAAAGTTATATTAATAACTCTAAATTAAGCATATAGGAGTACCTATTTATTTGTTAACCGCTCAACACAGAATAGCCGCATGTGCGCAGTCCCTCAAATCGTTCAATTGTATTCGTCATACTATAAAATAATATAAAATAATGCCACAGAATTCTGAGCAAATCTTGTCTGCTAAATGAACTATTGTAGCCCACAGCCATTTGGCAAAGCCACATCAGCACAATGCAGAGTATGCTATTCTGTTCTTCTGAAATAGACTACATTTTCTTCATATCATGCTTCTTTAGACCTGTCTAAAATAAATAATGGATTTATTGTGACGTTGTAGGCTATATTAAATTGATTTATTATACTTTTTTAAATGTAGATGTTCCAAAGGTCTGCATCAGTGGCTGGTAGGCTGTGTGTGGAACCAACAGGACCATGAACAGCTTCTACCCTCAAGCCATAAGACTGCTAAACAGCACCCTACACACTAAAGCAAGGCTGTTTTGGTCATGAATATAGGCTACAAGATAGATAGGGTAATTCACCTATTACAAACAGCCTATTTGAATGCAGCCATACACACAGCTGTCTTACCAAAATAATGCTAACTAAATGCTGAAAGTAGTAGCCTAGTTATTCATGCATGCAAACAAAAATACTGAATTGCAGTTTGGCTTAGAATACCGACACAACTGCTAATGTGAACTAATGAATATGAACAGAACAAAACAGTGGTACCAACTAGGCCTAGTAAACAAAGTATCAGATCAATAAAGGCATGACACAATCTATATTTAGGCTAGTTACATTAACAGTAAACAAACGCAGTAAACAAAAGGTGAATGAATATCCAAATAACTAAAACATAGCCTACAGCCTACTACAGTGAGATGCAGCCATGCACAGCTGTCTTGCCAAACAAATAGGCCTTTAGGCCCGCTTCAAACATGGAAAACCATGCCGCTCATGAGTACAGCAACACATTGTGATAAGGCATAATGTACTTCTGTGGATCCAATTAGACCCACGCAATCAATTAAGCAATGCCAAGAAAACCGTAATAGAATGTATTACATTTGACATTTTAGTCATTTAGCAGACGCTCTTATCCAGAGCGACTTACAGTTACAGTGGGGAAAAAAATTATTTAGTCAGCCACCAATTGTGCAAGTTCTCCCACTTAAAAATTTATTTTAATCATAGGTACACGTCAACTATGACAGACAAAATGAGAAAAAAAGGATGGTGGAAAATAAGTATTTGGTCAAAAACAAAAGTTTCTCAATACTTTGTTATATACCCTTTGTTGGCAATGACACAGGTCAAATGTTTTCTGTAAGTCTTCACAAGGTTTTCACACACTGTTGCTGGTGTTTTGGCCCATTCCTCCATGCAAATCTCCTCTAGAGCAGTGATGTTTTGGGGCTGTCGCTGGGCAACACGGACTTTCAACTCCCTCCAAAGATTTTCTATGGGGTTGAGATCTGGAGACTGGCTAGGCCACTCCAGGACCTTGAAATGCTTCTTACGAAGCCACTCCTTCGTTGCCCGGGCGGTGTGTTTGGGATCATTGTCATGCTGAAAGACCCAGTCGTCCTGGTCCCTTTGCAGAAAAACAGCCCCAAAGCATGATGTTTCCACCCCCATGCTTCACAGTAGGTATGGTGTTCTTTGGATGCAACTCAGCATTCTTTGTCCTCCAAACACGACGAGTTGAGTTTTTACCGAAAAGTTCTATTTTGGTTTCATCTGACCATATGACATTCTCCCAATCCTCTTCTGGATCATCCAAATGCACTCTAGCAAACTTCAGACGGGCCTGGACATGTACTGGCTTAAGCAGGGGGACACGTCTGGCACTGCAGGATTTGAGTCCCTGGCGGCGTAGTGTGTTACTGATGGTAGGCTTTGTTACTTTGGTCCCAGCTCTCTGCAGGTCATTCACTAGGTCCCCCCGTGTGGTTCTGGGATTTTTGCTCACCGTTCTTGTGATCATTTTGACCCCACGGGGTGAGATCTTGCGTGGAGCCCCAGATCGAGGGAGATTATCAGTGGTCTTGTATGTCTTCCATTTCCTAATAATTGCTCCCACAGTTGATTTCTTCAAACCAAGCTGCTTACCTATTGCAGATTCAGTCTTCCCAGCCTGGTGCAGGTCTACAATTTTGTTTCTGGTGTCCTTTGACAGCTCTTTGGTCTTGGCCATAGTGGAGTTTGGAGTGTGACTGTTTGAGGTTGTGGACAGGTGTCTTTTATACTGATAACAAGTTCAAACAGGTGCCATTAATACAGGTAACGAGTGGAGGACAGAGGAGCCTCTTAAAGAAGAAGTTACAGGTCTGTGAGAGCCAGAAATCTTGCTTGTTTGTAGGTGACCAAATACTTATTTTCCACCATAATTTGCAAATAAATTCATTAAAAAATCCTACAACGTGATTTTCAGGAATTTTTTTTGTCTGTCATAGTTGACGTGTACCTATGATGAAAATTACAGGCCTCTCTCATCTTTTTAAGTGGGAGAACTTGCACAATTGGTGGCTGACTAAATACTTTTTTCCCCCACTGTAAGTGAGTGCATACAATTTTCATACTATGTATCTATTTCTATGATGTAGCTATACCCAGGGGCGTCATTTGGGTTCTTGCATTGGAATTATATTGAATTCTGCTTATATCATGCTATACCACAATAAACATAAAAGTTAAAATGCTGACAACATTGACTGCTTTTGACCAAGAAGTGACAGGTTGGCGCGGAATCTCCGCTGCGCTCTATCAGCACCATGGACTGAACCCTACACACTAAAGCAAGCCATTGAAAACCTTTGCTGGCTAAGGAAGTCATTTTGCCATTCCAAGCCCTAGTTATTTGCTGAAATGACGCCACTGGCTATACCACCAAGATTTTGATAAAAACCAACCAGCTAGATTGTTTCTTACCTTTTCAGAAGAGTTGCAGCCTCCTTGATGCTCTGTGGAACATCATGAGTAATCAATCATTCCATTCTCCCCGAAATCTTCTTGTAAGATCCCCCCTCAAATGCCAGTTGGATTAGCTGAGGCTTTCCTTGGGTGTAGCATGCTTCTTCTGTGCTGACTGAACAAAGTGGAAAATGAGATCTCGCATGTAGCTGTGGACGCCCCACTCATGAGCCCTATGATTTCATTTAGAATATTGTGTGGCATTGTGGGGTATGGTGCTAAACACCTTGGCAAGTTCCTTGTTTTTTCTGAGAGTATATTCCATCGTTGAAAAAAAAAAAGTCCACTGCCCCCCTCCCCTCTTGACTCTATCGCGTCCAATGTCCCCCTCAGTGGTTGCTGGTTTGAAACGAGGACCTCATTCAATCAAATCAAATCAAATTGTATTGGTCGCATACACATATTTAGCAGATGTTATTGCAGGTGTAGTGAAATGCTTGTTCTTAGATCCAACAGTGCAGTAATATCTAACAATACACAACAATACACACAAATCTAAAAGTAAAAGAATGGAATTAAGAAATATTTGGACGAGCAATGTCAGAGTCCGGAGTGTATATGTATGTATGTTTTTATGTATATATGTATGTATATACAGTGTATTCGGAAAGTATTCAGACCCCTTGACTTTTTCAACATGTTGATACGTTACATCCTTATTCTAAAATGGCTTAAATCAATCTACACACAATACCCCATAATGACAAAGCAAAAACATTTTTTTTATAAATGTTGCAAATTTATAAAAACTAAAACACTGAAATATCGCATTTACATAAGTATTCAGACCTTTTAATCAGTAGTTTGTTGATGCACCTTTGGCAGCGATTACATCCTCGAGTCTTCTTGGTGTGACGCTACAAGCTTGGCACATCTGTATTTGGGGAGGTTGGATGGCTATTTTCAGGTCTCTCCAGAGATGTTTGATCGCGTTCAAGTCCGGCTCTGGCTGGCCCACTCAAGGACATTCAGAGACTTGTCCCGAAGCCACTCCTGCATTGTCTTGGCTGTGTGCTTAGGGTTGTTGTCCTGTTGGAAGGTGAACCTTCGCCCCAGTCTGAGGTCCTGAGCGCTCCGTTCATCTTTCCCTCGATCCTGACTAGTTTCCCAGTCCCTGCCGCTGAAAAACATCCCCACAGCATGATACTGCCACCACCATGCTTCACCGTAGGAATGGTGCCAGGTTTCCTCCAGACATGACGCTTGGCATTCAGGCCAAATAATTCAATCTGGGTTTCATCAGACCAGAGAATCTTGTTTCTCATGGTCTGAGAGTCCTTTAGGTGCCATTTGGCAAACTCCAAGCAGGCTGTCATGTGCCTTTTACTGAGGAGGGGCTTCCGTCTGGCCACTCTACCATAAAGGCCTGATTGGTGGAGTGCTGCAGAGATGGTTGTCCTTCTGGAAGGTTCTCAAATCTCCACAGAGGAACTCTGGAGCTTTGTCAGAGTGAACATTGGGTTATTTGTCACCTCCCTGACCATTTGTTTGTCTTGATCTTTAACTCTGCATTGTTGTAAAAAGACCCGTAAGTAAGCATTTAACTGTTAGTCTACATCTGTTGTTTACGAAGCATGAGACAAATACAATTTGATTTGATTGATCCTCAGTAATGCTCAGTCGTATCCTGCTGCCTGAGTCCATGGAAGCCTGGGCCTGTTGGTCACCTCTCTGTGCACTGGGCTCCTTGTCAACATGGAACTCAGGAAACTCAAGATTCTGAATCATTTTTGAGAGACCACCCAATTCCTTGATTCTATGTGTGTGTGTGTTTTATTTTTTATTGGTATTTCTCAGCTAACTCATCGTGGGTTTAGCCATCAAGATGCCAGAATGATCAGGATGGCTCAAGCATACTTATTTCCAAGGTGTATAGCCTACATGTTTGTCTTTATTAGAACAAGATATACCATAAATCAGCATGCACTTCCCATGACTTTTACAACAAATTGAATTGCCCTATTTATTTGTCAGTTGTCCCTGGAGTTGGATATGACATTTTTCCAGATTAGCTGAAACCATGGTGTTGATTTTGGTTATGGTTTATGATTGTCTACTCTATTACAGACTGGGGTTTATAGAGGAGACTGATCTCTTCTGACAGAGTTGAACTGGAATAGTCTCAGCAGTGTCTCCTGACTGAATTATTCATGTCTCTCTGTCTGTCTCTTCCCTTTGTTTACTCAGTATGTGTTACATGGCCACCAAAGGTCAAGTAGAGCCAATCACACCAGCTGTTTCTATGCGTAAGCATCATCATTTGTTTATATTATTGACCAAACATGTATCTTCTTGTCTTACTTATTTAGCTCAGATAATGAGGAACTACTCTGCACCAAACAACATCTTAGCAACATCTGAAGTTAGGCTGGAACAGAGATGAACTGCTTGGAAGAGCTGGCTTCCATGACAGGCAATTATCATTGAAATCTTACTCTGCTTGGTTTTATGTTGTATGTAATTTTTCATTTACATCATTTTGCATGTTATTGAATGATTGTTGTAGTAAAGTTGTATGGGAAGACAGTATTTGTTTTTTACAGACCATGGAGTGAGCCTGGTGAGCACTGCTGCGAGAGCACTGGACTGTTGTGAACCAAGCATATGCCTTTGTTTGTCCCATGTAACCTGTGATTACACTCTGGAGTGGAGCATTGAACAGGACCTATTTTCAGAAAAGCTTTTTCTAGAGGGCCATTTTTCCTTTATTAAGCCTTAAACTCAGAGCAGAAAAAGGATTGGATTTCTCTCATTCTGAGGAACTGGTGCCAAACATGACTAAGTTGGGCCTGTAAAAAGAGATCCCAGACACACGCACACGCCACACACACACACACACACACACACACACAGTCTTGTACAACTAACTTTGTGGGGACACAAAATTCAGTCCCATTCAAAATCCTATTTACCCTAAACCTAACCCTAACTCTAACCCTTACCCTAACCTTAACCCCAAAACCTAACCTTAACCCCAAAACCTTACCCTAGCTCCTAACCCTAGCTCCTAACCCCAACCCTAAACCTAATTCTAACACTAATTCTAACCTTAACCCTAAACCCCCTAGAAATGTCATTTGGTCAAATTTCTGCTCGTTTACTATTCATGTGGAGATTTCTGGTCACCACAAGTATAGTTAAACACATCCACAGAGACACACACACACACAATCAGTGAGATATTGTACTTTTCACGTTAACGATACAAAATCAAATCTCTTTGACCTCATCAAGCTGTTTCATTTGGTGGTTATATCATATTGTTCTAATTTTGCCACACCTACTCTATGAAATCATGGAAGTGTTTTGTTGGACTTGTGGAGATAAGTTTGATATGTTTTGATAACAATAATTTCTCTTTTCAAATGATCTCAGCTTTATTTTGAGAAAATACCTTTCATTGATCACTGATTCTCTCCTGTGCTCTGTCTTCTACCCACAAACCCTATGTTTCATTTCCTGTCCGTCTCTTGCCTCCAGACTGCAGCTCCAGGGGGGTTCAGGGATGGTACTGACCTCTTCCTGCTGACAGAAATCTGCAGTGAAAGTCCCCAGTCCAAAGGAGAACAAGCTTCTAGCTGCAAAAAGCTTCTCAGGTCCTCCAACACACCCATCTCTTCCGGCTGAGCTGACTCCCTAACACAGGCACAGACTGCTCACACAAGACTGAGCACCATGTTCCTCCCCCCAAAAAATCTATACAGTTCCATGTCTACCATAGTGCCCTTACCAACCCCCTTCATGTATTTTTTTGTACACCACTGTTCTAGACTAAACAGAGATGGTCACAGAATATTTGCTTTGTCTGTATAAATAGGGAGTTTCATATGGATTCTCTGAGACTTTGGCAGCATGGTCAGCAATTACTGGCATCATATAAAAGACTCACTGTTTTTATACTGAAGCTTTCACACAATGGGGCGAGCTAGGGTAGAGACTAACTTGGCCTATACTGTTGTATCACAACGGGATTCAAGCAGGCAGTGAGTGATGGGAGATTCCAAAAAAACAAGCAACTTCAACACAGCTATGACCAAAGTGACTTTTTGGTAGCAGGTTAGGTTAATTAACGTAGCAGGTTAGGAGACTAAGGTTAAGGTTAGGAAAAGGGTTAGGGTTAGTGAAAATGCTCTCCTAAGCTGCTAAGAAAAGTCACTTCCGGTCGTAGCTGTATCGAAGTGGCATGTTTTTTTACCACAACTCTGTCTTCGAGACAGATGAGGATTATAAACACAATTTAACCTTTTACTGCAGTGGGCTAAATCACACTCTGTGTGACCCTGATTTAGCCCACTGCAGTAAAAGGTTAAGTAGTCTTAAACAAATCTACTTTGAAACCAAAAATATACACCTCACACACATGGTTATGGGCTTAAAAAAAGAAGACACCTGTACTATGTCGGATATAGAGTTGAAATGTATAAAATGTTGAGTTTGCATCCCAATATTACGCTTTATAAACATCACAGAAGCCTGAAATATAATTAAACTGTTTGACATTGAAACGCCAGATTTTCGGCATAAAACAAATGTGTATTAATTATGCTATTTTTTATAACATTCCACCCATGAGGCCACTAGGTCATTTGACTACAGGAAAGGGCTACGTTAATAAAATATCCCAGTTACTTGTGGAAAGTGTATTGCACCTAGGTAATGTCTCTCTGTGACCTCTTCAGAGATTTTTGAGTGCCATTCTGAGTGACTCAAGTGTTGAATGATTGGCTGTGAGTATGTAGGACAATCCTCTCCTGTGGCTCCTCTGTCAGGCATGGATTTAGCTGGGACTTTCCTGTGTGTGCAGCGTTCAGCTCAGGTTAGAGTAGAGCAGAGCCAAACCGTGGGCAGTGTTTGCGGAGGCAAAACGGATGGTGTGTATGAAGAGGTCCCACAGCGCAAAACGTCTCCGTTAGCCATTCCTGGAAGACTTCAAAATTCTTCCACATTCCAAAATGGCAATAAATATGTCAACGGAACAGTCTCAATAACAGTCAAGAAGGGAGAACATATTATACCTAGATATTAGGCAGATGGACATCATTACAGATTCTGTAGGGTATCCTTCAGAGAAACAGTAAATAATGCATCATTGTTTGAATGATAAATCCTCTGGCCTAGTACAGGGATTATTGGGGTGTAGTCCATGATGCAATAAAGAATTCCTCCCTAGTTAATCCAGTTACAGGGTCTCATGTAGAGGTCAGGTTTAGACCCACAATCCACTCCACTCCCTCAAGGCTCTTTGTTGCCCCCCAGAGCCTAGCTCTCTGCCCATTTAGAGGCACTTTTAACACTGACCCATATGGTAATCAGGATTTTTTCTGTATTGGGATTTTCTCTCTACACAAACACTGTATTGATTCAGTTGAGATTATGATTAAGGTGATTTATACTTTCCCTTGCATTCCAAACTAATATTGCTGTTATGTAGCATACAGTACCTCTGTCAATCCCAGTTGTTGCCAAGGATACCCTCCCAAGGGTCAGTTTGTTTAGTGCCCCACCCAGAACCAGAGGCCATATGGAGGCCAGATGAGAGCCCTTAGGGTGAAGGAGTCTTGGCACGTGGATGTGCTTGTGAACCTCTCAGCTCTCACCACAGATGCTAAGGGGGGTCTCAAGCAGACCAACACACAATCATCTCCCCTGCCCGGCACTGTACGTTCTGTGGAAGAGCTCCATATCAGTAGCATTATAACTGGAAAGTGTTTATCTATGATTGCTATGCTCTGGGCGAGAAGCTGCAGGGAGCATTGGGGATCTTGTCACCACATTGACAGCAGAGTGAAAATGATAGATAACTCTTGTCGTTTTGATATCAGTGCCTTATTACTGTATAATCATTTAATAGTGCCATGTATTCATACATTCAGCTCTGGCGTGTTCCTAAACTTCTCCCCATGGTTGTCCTCAATAAGAAAGATTCAGTTAAAAAGCAAAAGCTCTTTCTAGTCCCTCTTGACGTATAGAAAAGACACACAAATAGTATCTGTGAAGGAGTGAAAATGTCTCCTTGCTATTTACATGCATCATAATTTGGCTGCTATACCATTTTGCCCTTGATGCATTTAGTGCAATTTGTCTCTCTCAGATCAAATAGAATAAATCAAGTCCTCACTGAGACCGCTAGCCTGGCTGGGGTAAGGTTGCTGGTGAGGCAATGCCTCTCAGGCTGCCGCTGTGTACGTGTGCGGGGCGTTTGGCGTGCATGGGGGTGTTTGTGGGCTGTCAGTGCTTGTGGAGCTGTGGTTTGGGGTTCAGTGATTTGGGAGGCTGGTGGTCACAGAGGGAAGAGGCAGAGGAGCATCCAAACTCCTTTCTCAGCCCACTATGGGAATCCCGGATAAGCTATTGACTCCAGAGCTCAGTCCTCTGAAGTAGAAAAGTATGGGCTGCTGTGAGGGTATAAAAATGTGGTCTGCTGAGAGAGATGCTTTACCATTGAGTGACGTTTATAAGCTGGAGAGTGACTGACTTGTCTTATGTTTATAAGAGAAGGGAGAGCAGATGAATAAGGGAGAGAGAGAAGTAGGGAGAGAGAAGAGAAGACAGTAGAGGTTGGAAGGAGTTGTAAAGGTTGCTATGCCTATAATGTAAAAAAAATTATTTGGTATTATTTTAAAAAAAACGTTTTACCCCTTTTTCTCCACAACTTCGTGATATCCAATTGGTAGTTACAGTCTTGTCCCATCACTGCAACTCCCATACGGACTCAGGAGAGGTGAAAGTCGAGAGCCATGCTTCCTCTGAAACACAACCCCGCCAAGCCGCACTGCTTCTTGACACACTGCTCGCTTAAACCGGAAGCCAGCTGCACAAATGTGTCGGAGGAAACACTGTACAGCTGGTGACCAAAGCCAGCGTGCATGCGCCCGGCCACCACAAGGAGTCGCTAGAGCGCGATGGGACAAGGACATCCCAGCCGGCCAAACCCTCCGCTAACCCGGACGACGCTGGGCCAATTGTGCGCCGCCTCATGGGTCTCCAGGTCGTGGCCGGCTGCGACACTGCCCGGGATCGAAACCGGATCTGTAGTGAAGCCTCTAGCACTGATCAGTGCCTTATACCGCTGCGCCACTCGAGAGGCCCCATGCCTATTATGTTTTACAATGAATTCGTTTGCAAGCTGACGAACGTCTACAGAATCTGCATTTCTGCACTACTCAATAACATCTCCCAACACATTGCTTGCTGAGTTTCTAACACAGTCTGAGTCCCGAGACATATTCCTTTTGGCCAAAGATGAAGGGTGAGGTGGAGACAGAGAACTTTGCTATCAGTCAGTCTCGGTAGGAGAACATAAAAGGCTAAGATTCTTGCCTTTCCGTCAGACTTCAGAGTTTGGACAACTGGACAGCTCACTGCAAGACTCTCCCATAAGAGTTGAAACAGCGCTGTTTGATCATTTTATGCAGTATTCCTTTATTCCACTATTCCTGTCTCTGCAAGATTGAGAGACATCCTCAACACGTGAAAGCATCTCAGGGTTATAAAGCACAACTCAGTCGGAGAAAAATAGTGCACATATCTCTGATCTCTATGAAAATCTCAGGGGGGAAATATGTTTTTCATCTTTCTCTTTTCCTTATAGGTCTCTGAGAAAAACAAGAGATTCTGATAGTCTTCAAAGGAGCCAGAGAAATTCTGTATGCCGTCTGGGCGGAACCTTTCATCAATATGGCATGAGGGGCTGCTGTGTCTTCATGTGGAGAAGAAGAAGAAGAAGACGAAAAAGGAAAAGAAGAAGAAGAAGAAGAAGAAGAAGAAGAAGAAGAAGAAGAAGAAGAAGAAGAAGAAGAAGAAGAAGAAGAAGAAGAAGAAGAAGAAGTTGTTTTTCTACCTCTTCCAGAGAGAATAAACTTTGTGAGGAGCAGAGCAGTTGGCGTCTGCCTGGCAGGAGGAGGCACGTCCGGGAGAACAATGGGTTCCTTACAGGCTGGAGGTCCTGCATGAGTAGAATGGAGCTCCTGGGTAGCCTGGCCCCAGGCACAAAGGTCGTCCCTGGGACCGGTCAATGTGGTACAGAGTAGACCAGGACCCCATCTTATCTGAACCACAGAGATTGAACCAGGAGTGTATCCTATCATGATGAAACTGTCTCCAACCCTGTACCCTAGACACCCAACTGAGCGACCCACACACTAAAGAGAAGTGCTTATCTGTTTTATAGGCCTACTGCAAGTAGCCTATAGGCAACCAAGACACAAAGATAAATGCGGTCAGAAACCCACTAAAGCAATGCCGCCCCCTCAAGAGTCTGAGCCTGCCTGGCAGGGTTGGCACAACAAAGCCAAAGCCCCCGGATGGCTGAGAATAATATACAAGGAATTTCTCAAAGCTGCTAATGAGAACCTTGATGACCTCGTACCTAGCCTGTGGGAATTCCGGTGGAGTACATCCACCCAGGAAGTGGCAGTGCTGACAACACTAGCTGCATCAACCCATGGGGACGGGGTCACACTAGGACAATCAGAGAGGGGGAAAATTATTGTGGCCCTGGCAGCACAAAATAATCTAATGGTCTGACTGCACAGAGGTGCTTGGAAAGATGGCCACAACAAGGGACCAGTGTGTGTTTCGGAGGATAGGGGTGTATCCGAGCTCTATCAGCTAGGACTAGACATTGGTTAATCAAATCTCCCCATTCTTGCCCAATTTGTAAACAGCTACAACTGTACACGCATTCACACATCACGTCTTCTCTTGAGTTGGGCTCCGGGATGGAACAACTGCTGAACATCTGAGCTTGTGGTTGTTTGTGGGGAGGGGTGGGGTGAGTGCGTGTATTTATCCCACATATTTTGCTATGGGGTAATGAAATTAGGCACAGTATATTAGGCACAGAAAGGTCTACAGCTGCACCATCGAGAGCATCCTGACTGGTTGCATCAATGCCTGGTATGGCAACTGCTCAGCCTCCAACCGCAAGGCACTACAGAGGGTAATGCGTACGGCCCAGTACATCACTGGGGCCAAGCTTCCTGCCATCCAGGACCTCTATACCAGGCGGTGTCAGAGGAAGGCCTAAAAATTGTCAAAAACTCCAGCCACCCTAGTCATAGACTGTTCTCTCTGCTACCGCACGGCAAGCAGTACCAGAGCGCCAAGTCTAGGTCCAAAAGGCTTCTTAACAGCTTTTACCCCCAATCCATAAGATTCCTGAACAGCTAATCATGGCTACCCGGACAATTTGCACTATTATTGATTTTTTACTTAACAATTATTATTATTATTTTTTTATTTTTTTAACTGCATTGTTGGTTAAGGGCTTGTAAGTAAGCATTTCAATGTAATGTTGTTGTAATCTGTTGTATTCGGCGCATGTGGCAAATACAATTTGATTTGATTTGATAGGTTAAATCACAATAGTATTTGCCAAAATAATAATTGCTTGCCAAAAATGTCATTTTCGTAATGCCAGTCCTGGTTTTAGGTAACAATCCTTCGTAGTAAGTGCCTACATTATTACGCATATTATTTGTTAATTGTGGAAATAAATAAAGATGATATTCAATCATTTTTTACATATAGTACCAGTCAAAAGTTTTGACAAACCTACTCATTCCAGGGTTTTTCTGTATTTTTACTATTTTCTACATTGTAGAATAATAGTAAAGACATCAAAACTATGAAATAACACATATGGAATCATGTAGTAACCAAAAAAGTGTTAAACAAATCAAAATATATTTACTACTTCAAATAGCCACCCTTTGCCTTGATGACAGCTTTGCACACTCTTGGCATTCTCTCAACCAGCATCATGAGGTAGTCACCTGGAATGGATTTCAATTAACAGGTGTGCCTTTTTAAAAGTTAATTTGTGGAATTTCTTTCCTTCTTAATGCGTTTGAGCCAATCAGTTGTGTTGTGAAAAGGTAGTGTTGGTATACAGAAGATTTGGTAAAAGACCAAGTCCATATTATGGCAAGAACAGCTCAAATAAGCAAAGAGAAATGACAGTCCATCATTACTTTAAGACATTAAGGTCAGTCAATCTGGAACATTTCAAGAACTTTGAACGTTTCTTCAAGTGCAGTCGCAAAAACCATCAAGCGCTATGATGAAACTGGCTCTCATGAGGACCACCACAGGAATTGAAGACCAGAGTTACCTCTGCTGCAGATGATAAGTTCATTAGAGTTACCAGCCTCAGAAATTGCAGCCCAAATAAATGCTTCACAGAGTTCAAATAACAGACACATCTCAACATCAACTGTTCAGAGGAGACTGTGTGAATCAGGCCTTCATGGTTGAATTGCTGAAAAAAACCCACTTCTAAAGGACACCAATAATAAGAAGATACCTGCTTGGGCCAGGAAACACAAGCAATGGAGATTAGACCATTGGAAATGTGTCCTTTGGTTTGGAGTCCAAATTTGAGATTTTTGGTTCAAATCGGCGTGTCATTGTGAGACACGGTGTGGGTGAACGGATGATCTCTGCATGTGCAATTCCCACCGTAAAGCATGGAGGAGGAGGTGTTATGGTGTGGGGGTGCTTTGCTGGTGACACTGTGTTTGATTTATTTAGAATTCAAGGCACACTTAACCAGCATGGCTACCACAGCATTCTACAGCGATACGCCATCCCATCTGGTTTGGGCTTAGTGAGACTATCATTTGTTTTTCAACAGGACAATAACCCAACACACCTCCAGGCTGTGTAATGGCTATTTTACCAAGAAGGAGAGTGATGGTGTGCTGCATCTGATGACCTGGCTTCCACAATCCCCTGACCTTAACCCAATTGAAATGATTTGGGATGAGTCGGACCGCAGAGTCAAGGAAAAGCAGCCAACAAGTGCTCAGCATATTTGGGAACTCCTTCAAGACTGTTGGAAAATCATTCCAGGTGAAGCTGGTTGAGAGAATGCCAAGAGTGTGCAAAGCGGTCATCAAGGCAACGGGTGGCTATTTGAAGAATCTGAAATATAAAATGTATTTTTATTTGTTTAACACTTTTTTGTTTACTACATGATTCCATATGTGTTATTTCATAGTTTTGATGTCTTCACTATTATTCTATAATGTAAAAAAATAGTAAAAATAAAGAAAAACCTTTGAATGAGTAGGTGTGTCCAAACCTTTGACTGGTAGTGTATATACTTTTTTTAAAATAACTATATAATATAATCGAGGTGAGTGCATTGGAAATGCCTTTGGCTGCTGATCTGCTTCTGTTCTGTAGGTGGCACTGTGAGGTATTTTCAAAGGTTGGGTCCCAATCTCTTAAAGGCCCTAGGATCCAGGTTGACAGGAGTGGTCTACTATTCATGGGGACGACAACCCAACTTGGGATTGGGGGAGGTTTTAGCGGGTGGAAGTGTGGAGAACAATTGGAGCTTTACTCAGTAGCAGTGCAAATATGATGGTACAGCTACATGGACACTCAATAATCATGGTACTTTTTAATAGTAAGTTTACAAACATATATTATGATAAATATAATGAGAACTTGTATCTGTATGGTAAATGGTGAAATAATTATACCCAGTTATAATTGTAAAGGCTTAGCAGATAATAAGAAAAGACGATCAAATAAAATAAAATAAAATACAATTTTATTGGCCACATGCACCGAATACAACAGTTGTAGACATTACAGTGAAATGCTTACTTACAGCCCTGCATTTATTTTTTTATATAAAAAGTAAAATAAAACAACAAGAAAAAAGTGTTGAGAAAAAAAGAGCAGAAGTAAAATAAAATAACAGTAGGGAGGCTATATATACAGGGGGGTACCGGTGCAGAGTCAATGTGCGGGGGCACCGGCTAGTTGAGGTAGTAGAGGTAATATGTACATGTGGGTAGAGTTAAAGTGACTATGCATAAATAATTAACAGAGTAGCAGCAGCATAAAAAGATGGGGTGGGGGTGGGGGTGGGGGGGGGCAGTGCAAATAGTCCGGGTAGCCATGATTAGCTGTTCAGGAGTCTTATGGCTTGGGGGTAGAAGCTGTTGAGAAGTCTTTTGGACCTAGACTTGGCACTCCCGTACCGCTTGCCGTGCGGTATCAGAGAGAACAGTCTATGACTAGGGTGGCTGGAGTCTTTTTTTTGAGGGCCTTCCTCTGACGTCTGGTATAGAGGTCCTGGATGGCAGGAAGCTTGGCCCCAGTGATGTACTGGGCCGTACGGACTACCCTCTGTAGTGCCTTGCGGTCGGAGGCCGAGCAGTTGCCATACCAGGCGGTGATGCAACCAAATCAAATCAAATCACATTTTATTGGTCACATGCGCCGAATACAACAGGTGCAGACATTACAGTGAAATGCTTACTTACAGCCCTTAACCAACAGTGCATTTATTTTAAACAAAAAAAGTAAGAATAAAACAACAACAAAAAAAAGTGTTGAGAAAAAAAGAGCAGAAGTAAAATAAAGTGACAGTAGGGAGGCTATATATACAGGGGGGTACCGTTGCAGAGTCAATGTGCGGGGGGCACCGGCTAGTTGAGGTAGTTGAGGTAATATGTACATGTGGGTAGAGTTAAAGTGACTATGCATAAATACTTAACAGAGTAGCAGCAGCGTAAAAAGGATGGGGTGGGGGGGGCAGTGCAAATAGTCCGGGTAGCCATGATTAGCTGTTCAGGAGTCTTATGGCTTGGGGGTAGAAGCTGTTGAGAAGTCTTTTGGACCTAGACTTGGCACTCCGGTACCGCTTGCCGTGCGGTAGCAGAGAGAACAGTCTATGACTAGGGTGGCTGGAGTCTTTGACAATTTTGAGGGCCTTCCTCTGACACCGCCTGGTATAGAGGTCCTGGATGGCAGGAAGCTTTGCCCCAGTGATGTACTGGGCCGTACGCACTACCCTCTGTAGTGCCTTGCGGTCAGAGGCCAAGCAGTTGCCATACCAGGCGGTGATGCAACCAGTCAGGATGCTCTCGATGGTGCAGCTGTAGAATTTTTTGAGGATCTGAGGACCCATGCCAAATCTTTTTAGTCTCCTGAGGGGGAATAGGCTTTGTCGTGCCCTCTTCACGACTGTCTTGGTGTGTTTGGACCATGATAGTTCGTTGGTGATGTGGACACCAAGGAACTTGAAGCTCTCAACCTGTTCCACTACAGCCCCGTCGATGAGAATGGGGCGTGCTCAGTCCTCTTTTTTTTCCTGTAGTCCACAATCATCTCCTTTGTCTTGGTCACGTTGAGGGAGAGGTTGTTGTCCTGGCACCACACGGCCAGATCTCTGACCTCCTCCCTATAGGCTGTCTCATCGTTGTCAGTGATCAGGCCTACCACTGTTGTGTCGTCGGCAAACTTAATGATGGTGTTGGAGTCGTGCCTGGCCATGCAGTCATGGGTGAACAGAGAGTACAGGAGGGGACTGAGCACGCACCCTGAGGGGCCCCCGTGTTGAGGATCAGTGTGGCAGATGTGTTGTTACCTACCCTTACCACCTGGGGGCGGCCCGTCAGGAAGTCCAGGATCCAGTTGCAGAGGGAGGTGTTTAGTCCCAGGATCCTTAGCTTAGTGATGAGCTTAGAGGGCACTATGGTGTTGAATGCTGAGCTGTAGTCAATGAATAGCATTCTCACGTAGGTGTTCCTCTTGTCCAGGTGGGAAAGGGCAGTGTGGAGTGCGATAGAGATTGCATCATCTGTGGATCTGTTGGGGCGGTATGCAAATTGGAGTGGGTCTAGGGTTTCTGGGATTATGCTGTTGATGTGAGCCATGACCAGTCTTTCAAAGCACTCCATGGCTACAGACGTCAGTGCAAACTGATCCACGCTTCTTTGAATATAATAATTTATCAAGCCTACAAGCGATACAATACTTTATTATTATGGTGGGAGATACGGTTTTAAATACTTCAAATGGACCGTAAAGGAAATCACACTACAAACTATCACTCTCATGCATTTAACAAAATTACGAATATCATGGATAAATTGGAACTAGTGGATATATGAAGGCTTAAATATCCTGACCTAATGAGACATACATGGCGGAGGCTAAATCAAGCTAGTAGTCTTGACTACTTTCTTATGTCATTCTCGCTGGCACCAAAAGTTGAAAAGTGTTGATAGGGGACAGAATGCAGTTGGACCATAAAATAATTGGCATATACATTACTCTTACAGAATTTCCACATGAGCGAGGATATTGGAAATGTAATCAAAACCTATTGGATTACAACTTGTTTTTAACCAAGACAGAAGAATTTATAACATATTTTTTCCAACATAGCATAGGTACAGCAGAACCCCTTATTGTATGGGACACTTTTAAAATGTGCCTTTAGAGGCCATGCAATTCAACACTCATCTTTAAAACAAAAGCAATTTAATTCAAATGAGTCTACAGTCATTTAGCAGTCAGATATACAGTCATTTAGCAGACACTCTTATCCAGAGCAATTAGGGTTAAGTGCCTTGCTCAAGGGCACATCGACAGATTTTTCACCTAGTCAGCTCAGGGATTAGAACCAGCAACCTTTCAGTTACTGGCACAACGCTCTTAACCACTAAGCTACCTGCCGCCCAGAGTTCAACAATAACAATAGACGGACTAACAGTACAGATAGATAGCAATAAAAAATTACCAGATAGGCACAGAATAAGTTAGAGGACAAACAAAAAGAACTGGAGGACTTATTCAAGAAAGATCAAGTGTAATGTATTATATAAATAAAGCGAACTGGATGGAATATGGGGAAAAATTTACCAAATTATTTTTTAATCTTCAACATAGAAATGCTGCAAAAAATAATTTACTGAAACTGGTTACAAATGACGGGGTCACCCATGATTCACCAAACAATATTTTAAAAGAGGAAGGAAAGTACTTTAAGCATATGTTTTCGTTTGTCTCATCCATCTCCACTAACCGAAGTTAATTGAAAGGATTTTTTTCTATTAATAATGTACAAAAAAAGACTAATGTGAAGGTCAAATTACAGAGGAGGAACTTCTTGATGCGATTAAAGCCTTTAAGTCTGGGAAAACTCCAGGGCTGGATGGCATATCAGTTGAGGTATATGAAACTTTTTTTTATGTACTCAGAGGACCGTTAGCATGTTTTAACCACTCCTATAAAAATGGTAGACTATCAGATACTCAACAAGAAGGTCTGATTTCATTATTACTGAAACAGGACCCAGGTGGTAAATATATAGATCCAGTCCACAAAATAAATTGGAGGCCCCTTACACTTAAGTGCTGTGATGCAATAATTCAAGCAAAATTCATAGAGTATAGAATAAAAAAGGTATTGTTGGATATTATCCATCCTAATCAGAAAGGTGTTTTACATGGATAATATATTGGAGATAATATAAGACAAGTACTGGAAACAATAGAACACTATGAACATCTGTGAAACCATGCCTAGTATTCATAGCTGACTTTGAAAAGGCTTTTGATAAAGTATGAATGGAATTTATATATAAATGCCGCATATATTTTTTAATTTTGTAATGGATTACAAAATTATACAATGGATTACAGTTATGTATAGTAACCCTAGGTGTAAAATAGTAAATAATGTGTTCTTCTCAGAAAGTATTAAACTGTCAAGAGGAGCAAAACAAAGTTGTCCACTATCGGCACACAATGCATTCGGAAAGTATTCAGACCCCTTGACTTTTTCCACATTTTTTTATGTTATAGCCTTATTTCTAAAATGGATACAATTATTTTTACCCTCATCAATCTACACATGACAAAGCGAAAACAGGTTTTTAGACATTTTTGCAAATTTATAAAAAATAAGAAAAATAAATGTCTTATTTACATAAGTATTCAGACCCTTTGCTATGAGACTTGAAATTGAGCTCAGGTGCATCCTGTTTCCATTGATCATCCTTGAGATGTTTCTACAACTTGATTGGAGTCCACATGTGGTAAATTCAATTGATTGGACATGATTTGGAAAGGCATACACCTGTTTATATAAGGTCCCACAGTTGACAGTGCATGTCAGAGCAAATACCAAGCCATGAGGTTGAAGGAATTGTCAGTAGAGCTCCGAGACAGGATTGTGTCGAGGCACAGATATGGGGAAGGGTACCAAAAAATTCTGCAGCATTGAAGTTCCCCAAGAACACAGTGGCCTCCATCATTCTTAAATGGAAGACGTTTGGAACCATCAAGACTCTTCCTAGAGCTGGCCGCCCAGCCAAACTGAGCAATCGGGGGAGAAGGGCCTTGGTCAGGGAGGTGGCCAAGAACCCGATGGTCACTCTGATAGTGCTCCAGAGTTCCTCTGTGGAGATGGGAGAACCTTCCAGAAGGACAACCATCTCTGCAGCACTCCACCAATCAGGCCTTTATGGTAGTGTGGCCAGACGGAAGCCACTCCTCAGTAAGGCACATGACAGCCCGCTTGGAGTTTGCCAAAAGACACCTAAAGGACTCTCAGAACATGAGAAACAAGATTCTTTGGTCTGATGAAACCAAGATTGAACTCTTTGGCCTGAATGCCAAGCATCACATCTGGAGGAAACCTGGCACCATCCCTACGGTGAAGCATGGTGGTGGCAGCATCATGCTGTGGGGATGTTTTTCAGCGGCAGGGACTGGGAGACTAGTCAGGATCGAGGGAAAGATGAACAGAGGAAAGTACAGAGAGATCCTTGATGAAAACCTGATCCAGAACACTCAGGACCTCAGACTGGGGTGAAGGTTCACCTTCCAACAGGACAACGACCCTAAGCACACAGCCAAGACAACGCAGGAGTGGCTTCGAGACAAGTCTCTGACTGTCCTTGAGTGGCCCAGCCAGAGTCTGATCGAACATCTCTGGAGAGACCTGAAAATAGCTGTGCAGCGACGCTCCCCATCCAACCTGACAGAGCTTGAGAGGATCTCCCCAAATACAGGTGTGCAAAGTTTGTAGCGTCATGCCCAAGAAGACTCAAGGCTGTAATCGCTGCCAAAAGTGCTTCAACAAAGTACTGAGTATAGGGTCTGAATATGTATGTAAATGTGATATTTCCGTTTATTATTTTTAATACATTTGCAAACATTTCTAATAACCTGTTTTGGCTTCGTCATTATGGGGTATTGTGTGTAGATTGATGAGTAAAAAAACAATTTAATCAATTTTAGAATAAGGCTAAAACGTAACAAAATCTGGAAAAAGTAAAGGGTTCTGAATACTTTGCGAATGCGCAGTATATGGGGAATACAACCATCTAATCTCTGCAGATTTTGCTGCGTAGAGACAGAATCATTAGACCACTTGTTTTGGTACTGCCCATATGTAGCGTGTTTCTGGTCGCAGGTTCAGGAATGGCTGAAGAATTACAACATTACCTGGATCTAACTCCACTGCTGGGTGATTGGAAAAGTCATAGTCAGTCGATAAATAATATAATAATACTCTTAGCAAAACATTTTATTTTCAATGTACAATCTGTAGAAACTATGAGAATAGAAAGGTTCAGGACTTTTGTGAAACATCACAGCACAGTTGAAAAATATATGGCTAATAGAAATTAAAACTGGATGGTGTTCAGAGATAGATGGGAGGGGTTGAGGGAAGCTGAAGGGTGGGATAAAAAAATAAATAATAATAATACAAGATAACTAATATAAAATATACTGGGGAGCCAGGCCCAGCCAATCAGAATTAGTTTTTCCCCACAAAGGGGCTTTATTACAGACTGAAATACTCCTCAGCACTTGCAAACAGATTTGTGCACAACATTTGAGAGAAATAAGCTTTTTGTGAATATGGAACATTTCTGGGATCTTTTATTTCAGCTCTTGAAACATGGGACCAACACTTTATATGTTACACTTATATTTTTGTTCAGCATAGTCACCCAAAATAAATAAAGTAGTGTATCAATACATCTAAGTATGTAATGCAATGATTGAAAGCATGTAAAGATCGAAATATACTTATTATGCTCACAGTTTGACCATCTGGGCTGAGAGTAAGGCTGTTTCGCCTTTTCTGGTGCTGAATAGGTGATGGATGGATGGCTCCCGACAAGCAGGTTGACAAGCCTCCTCCTCCTCCAAATCAATCAGTGTACTCATTTTCTGCTCTGCTGGCTCTGGGAGGAGGTCTGAATCAGGAGGATGGACTGAGCTGCTGCCAGTCTACATCTCAATCAGTAACCACAGATGTGCACATGCACTCTTCAGGAGAAGAGAAGCTATAACTTAAAAGTTCAGTATCTCTTAGCAGATGGAATACTCTTTGCTACTCCTCAGGTTTGAGTTTGAACCTTGCTTGACAAGGTCAAATGGAGCACTTTGATCCTTTTGATCATAAAACTATTACACATGGAATGGTTGTTCCAATGACATTTCAAACCATACTACATCTCAAGGACCATGTCCATGATGATATGCTCCATACAGGCCCTAGTCTTGTCTCACCTGGACTACTGTCCAGCTGTGTGGACATGTGCGGCAAAGAAGGACATAGGTCAATTGCAGTTGGTCCTGAACAAAGCAGCACGTATTGCACTTAGATATACACGGAGGGAAAGTGTTAGTAACATGCATGTCAGTCTCTCCTGGCTCAAAGTTGAGGAGAGATTGACTGCACCACTATTGGTCTTTGTGCAAGGTATTGATGTGTTGAAGGTACCGAATTGTCTGTTCAAGCATTTGGCACACAGTTCGGACACTCATCGGTACAACACAAGACATGCAACCAGAGGTCTCGTCACAGTTCCCAGGTCCAGAACAGAGGCTGGGAAATGCATAGTATTTAATTGAGCCATGACTACATGGAACTCTGCCACCCCAGGTAACTCAAGCTAGCAATAAAACCAGTTTTAAAAAATTGATAAAAGAACACCTTACTGCACAAAGGGGACTGTGAAGAGACACAGCCATCTTGTATTGTAATTCGCATTGTGTTATGTATTAAACCTAAACATTGTGTGTATGTACTGATATGTAGGCTATGTGTGACGTTTAAAATGTATGTAATTCAGTCCTTGACTAATAATGTTCTGTACTATGTATTATGTCATGTTTCATGTAGACCCCAGGAAGAGTAGCTGATGCTTTTGCAGCTGCTAATGGGGATCCTAATAAATACCAAATACCTAAAAAATTCAACTCTTACCCTACTAGCCTGCTGGTTTTCTGTTCTACTTGATAATTAATTGCACACACCTTGTGTCTGGTCTAAATCAGTCCCTGATTAGAGGGGAACAATTAAAAAATGCAGTAGAACTGGCTTTGAGGTCCAGAGTTGAAGTTGAGGGCTCTATATGAATGACCTGACCTCCCCCTCTCAGAGGTTGAGTGGTATCATCCAGGTCACCGTTTCCCACTTCATCTCCTCAGCCCTACCTGTATGTCTCTCAGCGGTCTGACTCCACCACACTCCCCCAGGTACACAAAAGACTCTCTGTATGACACTGCCTGCTCTGAACAAACCCCTTTATTCACCAGCCCGCCTCTCCCTCTCGCTGAGGTGCAGCAGATAGAAAGAGGTAGAGAGAGGTCATTATCTGCTGGAGGACAAAACGGTAATTGCTGACAATGATTAAAAAAATCACAACAAAACATTCTCTCATTACAGAAGAACAGAATTCCACAGCAGGACATTCTGGAAGGTTGACCTGAAACAGATACTGCTCTGGACCGATGCTCATAGGGAAAGAAAACCTTGGAATGTACAGAAACAGTGTGAGGTCTTCTTGGTGAGAGGAATCGCCTGTAGGCTACTTATGTCTAAATCAAATCAAATCAAATTTTATTTGTCACATACACGTGTTTAGCAGATGTTATTGCGGGTGTAGCGAAATGCTTGTGCTTCTAGCTCCAACAGTGCAGTAATAACAAGTAATATCAAAACATTTCACAACATATACCCAATACATACAAGTATCTAGTAAGGAATGGAATTTAAGAATATATACATATATGGACAAGCAATGACAGAGCGGCATGGACTAAGATACAGTAGAATATTATAGAATAGAATACAGTATATACATATGAGATGAGTAGTGCAAGATATGTAAACATTATTAAAGTGACTAAAGTTCAATTTCTTAAAGTGGCCAGTGATTTTAATAGGCAGCAGCAGCCTCTAATGTGCTAGTGATGGCTATTTAACAGTCGGATGGCCTTGAGATAGAAGCTGTTTTTCATTCTCTCGGTCCCAGCTTTGATGCACCTGTACTGACCTTGCCTTATGGATGATAGCGGGGTGAACAGGCAGTGGCTCGGGTGGTTGATGGCTCGGGTGGTTGATGTCCTTGATTATCTTTTTGGCATTCCTGTGACATCGGGTGCTGTAGGTGTCTTGGAGGGCGGGTTACCAACCTGTCAGTGTGAAGACATTTACATGTGGGAGCTTTCAAAGCTGTCCTGCTCTAGTTCTTACCAAAGCAGAGCATTTCCTGTCAAACTGCCTCATGTGCAGTATATGCACATGGCGAGATTAAGGTGAAGGTAAAAGTGGACACCTCTTCCCTCTATTCTGTTGGCCAATCGATAGTCACTTCAAAATAAGGGACTCTTGTAACTGCAATATTCTCAGCATTTCTGAAACATGCCTATCCAACTCGATGGATTCTCCATTTACCGAGTGGACAGGACATTGCATTCAGGAAAATCAAGAGGGGGAGGGGTATGCATCTTCATCAACAGCAAATGGTGTGCTGACTCTAGCGCAGTGGAAGTCTCGACTCATTGTTCACCCGTCTTGGAATCCCTGATGGTCAAATGCCGACTCTTTTACCTCCCAATAGATTTTTCAGCTGTTATCGTGACTGCTGTATATATTCCACCTCAGGACAAGAAAAACAACAAGCTGGCACATAACGAACTGTACGATATGCTATAAACAAGCAGGAAACCATGCACCCAGAGCCTGCTTTTCTGGTTGCCGGTGATTTTAATTCTGCATCATTAAGACAAGTGGTGCCCAACTTCCATCAACACGTCTCCTTCGCCACTAGGGGCAATAAAGACCACTGTTACTAAACCCACAAGCAAGCATACAAGGCCCCCCCTCGTCCCCCCATCGGCAAATCAGATCATGGCTCAAACAGGAAGTACCCATGACGCACTCCGTAGAGAAATGGTCCTCCGAATCTATGCTACAGGACTGCTTTGCTAGCTCTGACTGAAAATGTTCCGGGACTACTCCGATAACATCGACAAGCTAACCACCTCCGTCACCGGCTTCATTAGAAAATGCATCACTGACGTTTTCCCCACAGTGCAGGTTTGCTGCTTCCACAATAAAATCCCTGGATTAACACTGAGGTTGGCGCTAAAATAAAGGACCGGGCTACCGAACACAGGGCATATCAGCCAACCCAGAGGCTACAGCTGAAGACACTAACAAGTACAAGAAGTCCTGCTGCGACCTCCGCAGAGCCATCAAACAATCAAAAGGACAATATAGGAACAAGGTAGAATCCTATTACACAGGCTCCAACGCCCGCCACATGTAGCAGGGGCTACAGTCCATTATGGATTACAAAGGAAGACCCAGCCGTGATCTGCCCAACGATGCCTCTCTACCAGATGAACTCAATGCATTTTATGCACGCTTCGACAAAAACAACACCGAGCCGTGTATGAGGGCCCCCCACTGACCCAGAGGACTGGGTGATCGCACTCTCCGAGGCCAAGATGAGTAAGGTTTTTAATCAGGTCAACACTCGCAAGGCCGCGGGGCCGAACGGTATTCCAGGGCGTGTTCTCAGAGCATGCGCAGAACAGCTGTCCCAGTCTGTAATCCCTACGTCTCAAACTGACCACCATCATTCCTGTTCCCAAGAACTCTAAGTCTACCTGCCACAATGACTACCGCCCTGTAGCACTCACATCTGTAATCATTAAGTGCTCTGAAAGGCTGGTTATGGCACACATCAACTCCATCATCCCAGACACCCTAGACCCACTCCAATTTGCATACCGTCCCAACAGATCCATAGACGATGCAATCTCACCTAGACAAGAGGATGCAATCCCACCTAGAAAAGAGGAATACATACAGTGAGGGAAAAAAGTATTTGATCCCCTGCTGATTTTGTACGTTTGCCCACTGACGAAGAAATGATCAGTCTATAATTTTAATGGTAGGTTTATTTGAACAGTGAGAGACAGAATAACAACAAAAAAATCCAGAAAACGCATGTCAAAAATTTTATAAATTGATTAGCATTTTAATGATAGAAATAAGTATTTGACCCCCTCTCAATCAGAAAGATTTCTGGCTCCCAGGTGTCTTTTATACAGGTAACGAGCTGAGATTAGGAGCACACTCTTAAAGGGAGTGCTCCTAATCTCAGCTCGTTACCTGTATAAAAGACACCTGTCCACAGAAGCAATCAATCAATCAGATTCCAAACTCTCCACCATGGCCAAGACCAAAGAGCTCTCCAAGGATGCCAGGGACAAGATTGTAGACCTACACAAGGCTGGAATGGGCTACAAGACCATCGCCAAGCAGCTTGGTGAGAAGGTGACAACAGTTGGTGCGATTATTTGCAAATGGAGGAAACAAAAGAACTGTCAATCTCCCTCGGCCTGGGGCTCCATGCAAGATCTCACCTCGTTGAGTTGCAATGATCATGAGAACGGTGAGGAATCAGCCCAGAACTACACGGGAGGATCTTGTCAATGATCTCAAGGCAGCTGGGACCATAGTCACCAAGAAAACAATTGGTAACACACTACGCCGTGAAGGACTGAAATCCTGCAGCGCCCGCAAGGTCCCCCTGCTCAAGAAAGCACATATACAGGCCCGTCTGAAGTTTGCCAATGAACATCTGAATGATTCAGAGGAGAATTGGGTGAAAGTGTTGTGGTCAGATGAGACCAAAATCGAGCTCTTTGGCATCAACTCAACTCGCCGTGTTTGGAGGAGGAGGAATGCTGCCTATGACCCCAAGAACACCATCCCCACCGTCAAACATGGAGGTGGAAACATTATGCTTTGGAGGTGTTTTTCTGCTAAGGGGACAGGACAACTTCACCGCATCAAAGGGACGATGGACGGGGCCATGTACCGTCAAATCTTGGGTGAGAACCTCCTTCCCTCAGCCAGGGCATTGAAAATGGGTCGTGAATGGGTATTCCAGCATGACAATGACCCAAAACACACGGCCAAGGCAACAAAGGAGTGGCTCAAGAAGAAGCACATTAAGGTCCTGGAGTGGCCTAGCCAGTCTCCAGACCTTAATCCCATAGAAAATATGTGGAGGGAGCTGAAGGTTCGAGTTGCCAAACATCAGGCTCAAAACCTTAATGACTTGGAGAAGATCTGTAAAGAGGAGTGGGACAAAATCCCTCCTGAGATGTATGCAAACCTGGTGGCCAACTACAAGAAACTTCTGACCTCTGTGATTGCCAACAAGGGTTTTGCCACCAAGTACTAAGTCATGTTTTGCAGAGGGGTCAAATACTTATTTCCCTCATTAAAATGCAAATAAATGTATAAACGTTTTTCTGTATTTTTTGGTTGTTATTCTGTCTCTCACTGTTCAAATAAACCTACCAGTAAAATTATAAACTGATCATGTCTTTGTCAGTGGGCAAACGTACAAAATCAGCAGGGGATCAAATACTTTTTTCCCTCACTGAATGTGAGAATGCTGTTCATTGACTACAGCTCAGCGTTCAACACCATTGTCCCCTCCAAGCCAGTCACCAAGCTTGGGACCCTGGGACTGAACACCTCCCTCTGCAACTGGAACCTGGACTTCCTGACGGGCTGACTCCAGGTGGTGAGGGTAGGCAACATCACCTTCGCCACGCTGACCCTCAACATGGGGGCCACACAGCGGTGTATGCTCAGTCCCTTTCTGTACTCCCTGTTCACCCATGACTGCGTGACCACGCACGACTCCAATACCATCAAGTTTGCTGACAACATGATGGCGGTAGGCCTGATCACCGACGATGATGAGACAGCCTATAGGGAGTAGGTCAGTGACTTGGCAGTGTGTTGCCAGGACAACAATCTCTCCTTCAACGTCAGTAAGACCAAGGAGCTGATCGTGGACGACAGTAAACAGGGGGGCGAGCACGCCCTGCATCCACATCGACGGGGCTGTAGTGGTGCAGGTCGAGAGCTTAAAGGTCCTCGGTGTCCAAATCACTAAGGACTTAAAATAGTCCACACACATGCACACAGTCCCTCTCAGGAGGTTGAAAAGATTTGTCATGGGCCCTCAAATCCTCAAAAAGTTACACAGCTGCACCATTGAGAGCATCTTGACTGGCTGCATCCCTGCTTGGTATGGCAACTGAACTGCCTTCAATCGCATGCGCTACAGAGGATGGTGCGGGCAGCCCAGTACATCACTGGGGCTGAGCTCCCTGCCATACAGGGCCTCTATATCAGGCGGTGTGAAAGGTATGCCAGGAAAATTGTTAAAGACTCCAGCCACCCAAGACATAGACCGTTCTCTCTGCTTCCGCACAGCAAGCGGTACCGGAGCAAGTCTGACAGGCTCCTGAACAGCTTCTATCCCCAAGCCATAAGACTGCTAAATACAGTGCCCTCCACTATTATTGGCACCCCTGTTTAAGATGTGGTCGAGGACTTCCAAAAATTCTCATTTTTTTAAAACAACATAGAACCCAAATGCAAAAAAAGAGAAAAATCCAACCTTTTATTTAAGTACATTACTTTGGTGGTAAAAAAAAAAATCACACATTTAGAAAAAGAAAAACTTGAAATCATGTGTCCCACAATTATTGGCACCCCTAACAATTCCGCTGAAAATTTTAATTGATTTTTTTAAAAATATATTTTTCTGTAGTTGCTAAAGTTGGTCAGGGTATCTAGGAACTTTTAATTAGTAATTCATGACTTCCTGTTTCCCTGGGGTATAAATATGACGTGACACAGAGGCCTAATTCTCTTACCCATTTGTCAACATGGCAAAGACAAGAGAACACACGATTCAAGTAAGGCAGATTTGTGTCGACCTTCATAAGTCAGGCAATGGCTACAAGAAAATAGCCACTCGCCTTAACTTGCCCGTATCTACAGTCAGAGGAATCATTAAGAAGTTTAAAACAACTGGAACAGTGACAAACAAGGCTGGAAGAGGTCCCAAGTTTATCTTGCCACAACGCACAGTGAGGAGGATGGTAAGAGAAGTAAAAAAAAGTCCTAAGCTCACTGTCACAGAATTGCATCAAAGAGTGGCATCTTGGGGTCACAAAGTCTCCAAAACAACCATCAGACGCTCTCTACATGCCAACAAGCTGTTTGGGAGGCATGCAAGGAAAAACCCTTTTCTCACTAACACTCACAAACGTAAATGTCTGGAGTTTGCTAAGCGGCACTGGGACTTCAACTGGGATCGTGTGCTTTGGTCAGATGAGACTAAGATTGAGCTTTTTGGCAACAAACACTCTAAGTGGGTCTGGCGTGAAACAAAAGATGAGTATGCCGAAAAGCACCTCATGCCCACCGTGAAGTATGGTGGAGGATCTGTGATGCTGTGGGCCTGTTTCTCTTCCAAAGGCCCTGGGAACCTTGTTAGGGTGCATGGCATTATGAACGCTTTGAACTACCAGGACATTTTAAATAAAAACCTGATGGCCTCTGCCAGAAAGCTGAAGATGGGTCGTCATTGGGTCTTTCAGCAGGATAATGATCCAAAACATGTGGCAAAATCTACACAAAAATGGTTCAGCAGTCACAAACTCAAGGTCCTCCCATGGCCATCTCAGTCCCCAGACCTCAACCCAATCGAAAACCTGTGGGGCGAGCTAAAGAGGAGAGTGCATAAGAGAGGACCCAGGACACTGGATGATCTAGAAAGATTGTGCAAAGAAGAATGGTCAAAGATCCCTCTCTCTGTGTTCTCCAATCTTGTGAAATGTTATAGGAGGAGATTAAGTGCTGTCTTGTTGGCAAAAGGGGGTTGTACAAAGTATTAACATCAGGGGTGCCAATAATTGTGGGACACATGATTTCAAGTTTTTTTTTTTCTAAATGTGTGATTTTTTTTTTTACACCAAAGTAATGTACTTAAATAAAAGGTTGGATTTTTCTCTTTTTTTGCATTTGGGTTCTATGTTGTTTTAAAAAAAAGGAGAATTTTTGGAAGTCCTCGACCACATCTTAAACAGGGGTGCCAATAATTGTGGAGGGCACTGTAGCTAACAAAATGGCTACACAGACTATTTGCATTGACTAGGGATGTTAATGGTTAACCGTTAATCGGTTAACCACAAAAAATAAATTTGACCGGTCATGCTTATTGGTCTATAGGTGAATTTGCATAATTTAGTGGAATTCAATTGACGCGTGTATTTTCATTAGTCATCATGTAACTTATTTATAATAATAATAATAATAATAATAAGCCATTTAGCAGATGCTTTTATCCAAAGCGACTTACAGTCATGTGTGCATACATAATTTATATATATATATATATATATACAGTGGGGAGAACAAGTATTTGATACACTGCCGATTTTGCAGGTTTTCCTACTTACAAAGCATGTAGAGGTCTGTCATTTTTATCACAGGTACACTTCAACTGTGAGAGACGGAATCTAAAACAAAAATCCAGAAAATTACATTGTATGATTTTTAAGTAATTAATTTGCATTTTATTGCATGACATAAGTATTTGATCACCTACCAACCAGTAAGAATTCCGGCTCTCACAGACCTGTTAGTTTTTCTTTAAGAAGCCCTCCTGTTCTCCACTCATTACCTGTATTAACTGCATCTGTTTGAACTCGTTACCTGTATAAAAGACACCTGTCCACACACTCAATCAAACAGACTCCAACCTCTCCAAAATGGCCAAGACCAGAGAGCTGTGTAAGGACATCAGGGATAACATTGTAGACCTGCACAAGGCTGGGATGGGCTACAGGACAATAGGCAAGCAGCTTGGTGAGAAGGCAACAACTGTTGGCGCAATTATTAGAAAATGGAAGAAGTTCAAGATGACAGTCAATCACCCTCGGTCTGGGGCTCCATGCAAGATCTCACCTCGTGGGGCATCAATGATCATGAGGAAGGTGAGGGATCAGCCCATAACTACACGGCAGGACCTGGTCAATGACCTGAAGAGAGTTGGGACCACAGTCTCAAAGAAAACCATTAGTAACACACTACGCCGTCATGGATTAAAATCCTGCAGTGCACGCAAGGTCACCCTGCTCAAGCCAGCGCATGTCCAGGCCCGTCTGAAGTTTGCCAATGACCATCTGGATGATCCAGAGGAGGAATGGGAGAAGGTCATGTGGTCTGATGAGACAAAAATAGAGCTTTTTGGTCTAAACTCCACTCGCCGTGTTTGGAGGAAGAAGAAGGATGAGTACAACCCCAAGAACACCATCCCAACCGTGAAGCATGGAGGTGGAAACATAATTCTTTGGGGATGCTTTTCTGCAAAGGGGACAGGATGACTTCACCGTATTGAGGGGAGGATGAATGGGGCCATGTATCGCGAGATCTTGGCCAACAACCTCCTTCCCTCAGGAAGAGCATTGAAGATGAGTCGTGGCTGGGTCTTCCAGCATGACAACAACCCGAAACACACAGCCATGGCAACTAAGGAGTGGCTCTGTAAGAAGCATCTCAAGGTCCTGGAGTGGCCTAGCCAGTCTCCAGACCTGAACCTAATAGAAAATCTTTGGAGGGAGCTGAAAGTCCGTATTGCCCAGCGACAGCCCCGAAACCTGAAGGATCTGGAGAAGGTCTGTATGGAGGAGTGGGCCAAAATCCCTGCTGCAGTGTGTGCAAACCTGGTCAAGACCTACAGGAAACTTATGATCTCTGTAATTGCAAACAAAGGTTTCTGTACCAAATATTAAGTTCTGCTTTTCTGATGTATCAAATACTTATTTCATGCAATAATATGCAAATTAATTACTTAAAAATCATATAATGTGATTTTCTGGATTTTTGTTTTAGATTCCGTCTCTCACAGTTGAAGTGTACCTATGATAAAAATTACAGACCTCTACATGCTTTGTAAGTAGGAAAACCTGCAAAATCGGCAGTGTATCAAATACTTGTTCTCCCCACTGTATATATATATATATATATATATAATAATTAATAATAATAATAAATCACACGTGCACAGCATACAGAGCCTAGTTTGAGGAGTGGAATGGCCTATCACCTTTCAGACAGAGTGAGAGCAGCTCCTCAAAAAGCTGGTAATGGAGTGAAATGTGCTTTGATAAGCCCAGTCATTGCGCAACAAATAACAATTATATATGCAATCAAGTGTTAAAAACTGTTTTGTTGGCCACGATAAAAAATAGCTACTATTTTTATTTTTCAATCTCAACTGGTAATTAAAGCACGCCTCCCATTCGCCATTCAAGTGCATACGCTATAGTCAATGGTAGGCAGGCTATCAGCGCGTCACCCACCATTTTACAATGTGAGCTTGAGGCTGTATAATTGTTTGAAACCTGAGCTTTTTACTTCACTTCAAATAATGAGGAATGTCTTACCTTGCTTCAAAGTAGCTTAGCCAAAATCCAACCATAGAAATGTGGAGGCAATTATTTTATAAAGACTTCCTCATGCCTTTAACCAGCATTTCTCTCCTGTTCTATTGGTTTTCATATACATTTTCTTTCATTGTCCAGAAGCCAAAGACACAATACTAGTCATATTAGCAACCCATCCTAGTTGTTGCTATTAGATTCCCCATATTTCGAAGTTTCTAACTGAGATTTTCATCTCTGTTACATATGGAACCACTCGCATTAGGTGCACTGTTTGCAACAGTGTTTTTCCGCAAATTGTATTTTGGCAAATGTTTGAAAATTGCGTTTTATTAGCTGCTTCATTACAGCAGTTGCATGTTCAATAATAGGCTATAACCTTTTGACTGTAAGTGTCACGTTCATTGAAGGACGGGACGGACCAAGGCGCAGTGTGATATGCATACATGTTTATTATAACGAATAAATACAACGACAAAACAACAAACTAAACGAAACGTGAAGTCCAAGGTAGACACAAACAACATACCTTACACAGAACAAGATCCCACAACCCACTAGTGCCAATAGGCTGCCTAAGTATGGTCCCCAATCAGAGACAACGAGCTACAGCTGCCTCTGATTGGGAACCACACCGGCCAACATAGATCTACACATAATAGAACTACAAAATAGAATATATATAACAAAGAATATACACACCCTGACTCAACATATAAGAGTCCCCTGAGTCAGGGCGTGACAGTAAGGCGATAGGCTAGCTATAGTTGCATGTTTTCATTAAGCTTTTAATGAAAAATGTCCAATCCTTGTATGCATGCATAGTATTTTCTGTTGGTCACCTCATTTTACTGTTTGGAAAAATTTTTACCGGTTAATGAGGGTCAGTTAGTCGGCAACAACATTTACTGAAATGTGCATCCCTAGCATTGACCCTTTTATTTAATTTACATTTTTGCACTGACTCTATGCACACTCACAGGACTCTACACACTCACTCACACACACTCACACACACTCATACTGACACTCCAACACACACTTAATTTACTCACACACACAAAACACGCACACACATTCATACTGACTCTACACACACACACACATACACTCACATACAATCATTATATACGCTGCTGCTACTCTGTTTACATTATATCCTGATGCCTAGTCACCTTACCCCTATACAAATCTAACCCTACCACTCCAGTATCCCTGCACATAAATAAGGTATTGGCACTGACCCTGGACCTGACCCTGTATACAGTATAGTTTACTAACTTTCTCGTGTTCTACTTATTTCTATTTCTTGTGTGTTTTTGTTCTACTTTACTTTATTTTATAGTACTACATACTGTATATTGATTACTGCATTGTTGGGAAAAGCTTGCAAGAAAGGCATGTCTCTGTACTTGTGCACATGTCAATAAACTTGAAACTTGCATACAGTGAATAGAGCAGCCACAGGGAGAGGACTGCCAACTGTCTGTCTGTCTTTTATTTTCTTTATTGTATTCTTTCTTGTGATGTACAATCACAAATAGGCTGGGCCTGATGGTTGAGAGAGAGAGAGAGAGAGAGAGAGAGAGAGAGAGAGAGAGAGAGCAGAGCTGCTGATGGATGAATGGAGGCCTGTATGGTTGTAAGGTTCCTCTGTCTGAGCTGTAGCAGTGGTTCTTATCTGGGTCTCATCAGGTTGCTCCAGGCCTAAGAGGAGGAGGCATGTGGGACCAGGGCTATGGCAAGGAGGAAATGAAAGAACCAAAGGTACAGGAGTGAGGTGAGCAGAACCACCTCCCTTTCACCTTTATATAATCAACAAAGCATATTCCAACACAGCAATTTATTATTGTGGCCATCGAACCACCCCCCCCTTTGCATTTTGCAAATGCCACCTATAGCTTACCAATAACGTTAACTGTTTAAAACCACAACATTAACATGCGCTGTGTCTATCAATCTTAGCTATGTCATTACCTTAAGGAAAGCAAAATATATTTCCTCTTTCAGTTTAACACATGACAATGTAAAGCTACTTTGATTCAGAATAGACCCTTTCTGACATGTTTTGCATGCGCTTCTATGTTGACAAATTCCTCAGCTTTGCAAGCCAACATTAACATCCAGGCCGGTCGTGAAGTTTTCAAGCTGGTATTGGTCTAAAGACTATTTATAAACACACAAAAACACGTGCCAGTATACCACATGCCGCTGACACGCCCATTTGTAAAACATTTCATGACATCACAATTACTTTTAATTGACAAGATGCTTAACAGTTTCTTTTGAAAAGCTATCTGCTATCTTGAGCATGATGAAGTAGCAGTTGTCTTAATGAGTCAAGGTAAGCAGCCAAGCATGCATGTGGATGGTGTCCTTCAGAAAACATAGGGTGATTTAGATCAGTGGCCTTTTTCCCCCCACCCCACTCCCCTCAGAGTAAACAGCAAGTCATTAGGTACAGTTGAAGTCGGAGGTTTACATACACCTTAGCCAAATACATTTAAACTCAGTTTTTCACAATTCCTGACATTTAATCCTAGAAAAAATTCCCTGTCTTAGGTCAGTTAGGATCACCACTTTATTTTAAGAATGTGAAATGTCAGAATAATTGTAGAGAGAATTATTTATTTCAGCTTTTATTTCTTTCATCACATTCCCAGTGGGTCAGAAGTGTACATACACTCAATTAGTATTTGGTAGCATTGCCTTTAAATTGTTTAACTTGGGTCAAACGTTTCGGGTAGCCTTCCACAAGCTTCCCACAATAAGTTGGGTGAATTTTGGCCCATTCCTCCTGACAGAGCTGATGTAACTGAGTCAGGTTTGTAGGCCCCCTTGCTCGCACACACTTTTTCAGTTCTGCCCACAAATGATCTATAGGATTGAGGTCAGGGCTTTGTGATGGCCACTCCAACACCTTGACTTTGTAGTCCTTAAGCCATTTTGCCACAACTTTGGAAGTATGCTTGGGGTCATTGTCCATTTGGAAGACACATTTGCGACCAAGCTTTAACTTCCTGACTGATGTCTTGAGATGTTGCTTCAATATATCCACATAATTTTCCTTCCTCATGATGCCATCTATTTTGTGAAGTGCACCAGTCCCTCCTGCAGCAAAGCACCCCCACAGCATGATGATGCCACCCCCGTGCTTCACGGTTGGGGTGGTGTTCTTCGGCTTGCAAGCCTTCCCCTTTTTCCTCCAAACATAACGGTGGTCATTATGGCCAAACTCTATTTTTGTTTCATCAGACCAGAGGACATTTCTCCAAAAAGTACGATCTTTGTCTCCATGTGCAGTTGCAAACCGTAGTCTGTCTTTTTATGGCGGTTTTGGTGAGCGGCCATTCAGGTTATGTCGATATAAGACTCGTTTTACTGTGGATATAGATACTTGTGTACCTGTTTCTGCCAGCATCTTCACAAGGTCCTTTGCTGTTGTTCTGGGATTGATTTGCACTTTTCGCACCAAAGTACGTTCATCTCTAGGAGACAGAACGCGTCTTCTTCCTGAGCAGTATGACGGCTGCGTGGTTCCATGGTGTTTATACTTGCGTACTATTGTTTGTACAGATGAACATGGTACCTTCAGGCATTTGGAAATTGCTCCCAAGGATGAACCAGACTTGTGGAGGTCTACAATTTTTATTCTGAGGTCTTAGCTGATTTCTTTTGATTTTCCCATGATGTCAAGCAAAAAGGCACTGAGTTTGAAGGTAGGCCTTGAAATACATCCACAGGTACACCTCCAATTGACTCAAATGATGTCAATTATCCTATCAGATGCTTCTAAAGCCATGACATCATTTTCTGGAATTTTCCAAGCTGTTTAAAGGCACAGTCAACTTAGTGTATGTAAACTTCTGACCCACTGGAATTGTGATACAGTGAATTATAAGTGAAATAATCTGTCTGTAAACAATCGTTGGAAAACTTACTTGTGTCATGCACAAATCAGATGTCCTAACCCGACTTGCCAAAACGATAGTTTGTTAACAAGAAATTTGTGGAGTGGTTGAAAAACAAGTTTTAATGACTCCAACCTAAGTGTATGTAAACTTCCGACTTCAACTGTATTTCCTCCTCCTCCTCCTCCTCCTCTTCTGCCCAACCAATCTCATAAATGTTATGAGCTATGCTACAATTACATGGTTGCTAATGGCAACACTGAACACTTGTAAAAAACGTGTGAATTCTTTGCAAGTAGCAACAGTATGCCAGTACACCATTAGGAGGTTTTGTTGACAGGCCTCCTTTATCTTTTGAATGGGACAACACAGGACTTTTCAGAACCCCATCAGGACCTGTCCTATATGCCTCCCTATAACCCAGAAACCACTGGCCACAGCTCATGAAGTGTGTTTTAACACGTCTCAGTGGTGTGCAGACCATTGGTCGGTTAACATATGCCATTGGTTAATGCACAGCCAGCCTGTTTTCATGGAGTTCACTGGAATTCAACACAACCGGTTGGATACATTAGCTCTGCTTGTGTGACTTTTATGGAACCAGGGGACAGTGTAAGTTCCACCTTACAGCCATGATAAAATGTGTGTTGGCTAACAAGGCTGTGCAAACATTTCCTCACAAAACGCACAAGCATTACCCCTGAGTCTCTGCAAACAATGACTTTTATAGATTACTCACTGTTTGGGCAATTCATTATTTTCAGAATTATGTCTGCTCAATTCATGTCATGTATTCTTATGCATAATACTGTTATTCTTTTTAGTGCTATGCAAACTGATGTTTAATACAGTACTGTAAAAAGTCCACAATATATAGTGTATTTACAAATAGTTTGCTGTTCACTTCTTCATTGTGTGGATGCCTTCTGAGACAGAGAGGCTCCTTGGAAGGCCCCTTCATACCCCAGCCAGTGTACGATCTGAACCAATATTGATAATCTGTATTGATGATTATATTTTCCCTTTTAGCCAAGTTTAGGTTGCTTGGTTGAAACTCTTGTGCAGGGCAGCAGTGGTGTGATCCACATTGGTATCACCATCTATCAGTTTAATGACACTGCAACTTAACACTTTACCGCTTACCAATAAAGACAAAGTGTTCTAACCTTTATCTGATCCATTAAACAAGGAGAGGAGGGAGTGCTCATTATTGCTCAATTGGGGCACAATGCCACACCACAACTCATAAACCCTGGCTGCAGCAGCTGCAGGAGGGCACGCAGCTCACTTACAGGGACATTATTTATGCGACCCACTGCCCTGTCATGTTGCTGGACAGCTCCGACCATGCACGTTGTTTTCTCGTTTTTTATTTTTATTTGCTTTTGGGCCAGGGGCCCCAATTCTCTTCACCGTGGGAAAGTAGCTAAACCATCAGGTCGTGTGGAGGTTTTTTACGGCGCATTGTCCAGGAGTGGGTGCGTGGGAGACCCTGGAATGAGTTGCCCCCTCTACTCCCCTTGTCTCTCCCATGTTATTAAGTGAAATGAGTAATTAAGTGGTTGGATATCTTGCTCGTGTTGCTCATCCCTCTCGCCTATATTACACTGTTTATTACCCAGACCCAGCAGCAGGATGTTCGTGGTTGACTGATGTGACCTGTGCGTCAGTCGGGATGATAAACAGGTCTTGGAGTGTGTGGTGGGCTCTGATCGTATCAGTCCTGTTCTCCATTCCACACTATCCACTCTCCTTGTTTTTGGGACTCTGAAGAATTCTCTGGTTGTTTCGCAATGATGATGATACTAAGGATGATGAAAGAGGAAACGGAGCACCATAAACATTAGGATTGTTTCATAGAAACATTTGGCTGTCCTGTAGACGTGAAGTTGAGTTACGTCACGTTTTCTATCAGCCTCATGTTTTCCCTCTGACCCACAAATGAACGTTTCCAAGTCACCATAATATTATGTTACCAAATCAATGGTGTATTTTCACAGTGGTGGGGCCACTAGGGGATGGAATATAGTGACAGCAACATCTGGGATGTTTTCCCTCTTAGTCTCCTACTATTTCCCAGATGAATCTTTCTCTTCCTGTCCCTCACACAGCTAAGGCTCAGTACTGACTCAGTCTGTGCTGTGTGTTATTCACGCAGCTTCAAATCAAATTTGATTGGTCGCATAAACAGATATGCAGATGTTATTGCAGGTCCATTGAAATGTTTATGTTTCTAGCTCTAACAGTGCAGTAATATCTAGCAAAAGATTAACCAAATATCAAAACAACCAATATCAGAACGAGCAAGATTTAGGGTTTTGGTGTGAAATAGTTGTGAAACCCATTCTCTTCGTAGTAACACTGCTTGACTCCAGTACTGCTCCCTGGCCATACAAACATATTGTAATGGACAGAGTTGTTCCACTGCAGGCCTCTGGGACAGGCTGGGCATTAGAACAATGGTATTTAGAAGTCAAAACTTCCTAAGATCCTCTAGGGGGTGATGGATTGAGGTCTCAGTGGAATAATGCTGTCCTTACATGTAACATACTGTCACGCCCTGACTCAGGGGATGCTTAAATGTTGAGTCAGGGTGTGTATATTCTTTGTTGTGTGTTTTCTATGTTTCGATCTATTATGTGTAGATCTATGTTGGCCGGTGTGGTTCCCAATCAGAGGCAGCTGTAGCTCGTTGTCTCTGATTGGGGATCATACTTAGGCAGCCTATTGGCACTAGTGGGTTGTGGGATCTTGTTCCGTGTAAGGTTTGTTTTCTGTACTACCTTGGACTTCACGTTTAGTTTATTGTTTTGTCGTGGTGTTTATTCAGTTAAAATAAACATGTATGCATATCACGCTGCGCCTTGGTCTGACCCGTCATTCAACGAATGTGACACATACCCTATTTGATTATGGGGGGAAATTAGAAAGTTAAATCAAAAGTACAGAGATGCTTTGCCTCTGAAATCAGAATTTGTGATTAGTGACCATTCCGAAGTCTATGTTGAAAACGAAAGGAGACCGGGCATTTGCCATTAGAGCCCCTAGACCAGGGTTCCCCGACTGGCGGCCCGCGGGTGATTTTATTTGGCTCCCCAAGTTTTCTGAGCCCCCCCCCCCCCAAACAATTATACAAAAGTATCTGGACACCCCTTCAAATTAGTGGATTCGGCTATTTAAGCCACACCCATTACTGACAGGTGAATAAAATCGAGCACACAGCCATACAATCTCCATAGACAAACATTGGCAGTAGATTGGCCCGAACTGAAGAGCTCAGTGACTTTCAACGTGGCACCGTCATAGGATGCCACCTTTCCAACAAGTCAGTTCATCAAATTTCTGCCTCGCTAGAGTTGCCCCGGTCAACTGTCAGTGCTGTTATTGTGAAGTGGAAACGTCTAGGAGCAACAACGGCTCAGCCGCAAAGTGATAGGCCACACAAGCTCACAGAACGGGACTGCCGAGTGCTGAAGCGCGTAACAAGTAAAAATCATCTGTCCTCGGTTGCAACACTCACCACCGAGTTCCAAACTGCCTTTTTCGAAGCAATTTTCGTCGGGAGCTTCATGAAAGGGGTTTCCATAGCCGAGCAGCCACACACAAGCCTAAAATCACCATGCACAATGCCAAGCGTTGGCTGGAGTGGTGTAAAGCTCACCGCATTGGACTCTGGAGCAGTGGAAACACGTTCTCTGGAGTGATGAATCACGCTTCACCATCTGGCAGTCCGACGGACTAATCTGGGTTTGGCGGATACCAGGAGAACGCTACCTGCCCGAATGCATAGTGCCAACTGTAAAGTTTGGTGGAAGAGGAATAATGGTCTGGGGCTTTTTGTCATGGTTCGGGCCAGGCCCCTTAGTTCCAGTGAAGGGAAATCTTAACGCTACAGCATACAATGACATTCTAGATTATTCTGTGCTTCCAACGTTGTGGCAACAGTTTGGGGAAGGCCCTTTCTTGTTTCAGCATGACAATGCCCCCGTACACAAAGCGAGGTCCATACAGAAATGGTTTGTCGAGATTGGTGTCGAAGAACTTGACTGGTCTGCACAGAGCCCTGACCTCAACCCCATCGAACACCTTTGGGATGAATTGGAACGCCGACTGCGAGCCAAGCCTAATCACCCAACATCAGTGCCCAACCTCACTAATGCTCTTGTGGCTGAATGGAAGCAAGTCCCCGCAGAAATGTTCCAACATCTAGTGGAAAGCCTTCCCAGAAGAGTGGTGGCTGTTATAGCAACAAAGGGGGGACCAACTCCATAATAATTCCCATGATTTTGGAATGAGATGTTTGACGAGCAGGTGTTCACATACTTGTATGTGTATATATACAATACCCGTCAAAAGTTTGGACACACCTACTCATTCTACATTGTAGAATAATAGTTTAGACATAAAAAACTATGAAATAACACATATGGAATCATGTAGTAATTCTCTCAACCAGCGTAATGAGGTAGTCACCTGGAATGCATATCAAGTAACAGGTGTGCCTTGATAAAAGTTCATTTGTGGAATTTCTTTCCTTCTTAATGCGTTTGAGCCAATCAGTTGTGTTGTGACAAGGTAGGGTTGGTATACAGAAGATAGCCCTATTTGGTAAAAGACCAAGTCCATTTTATTGCAATAACAGCTCAAATAAGCAAAGAGAAACGACAGTCCATTATTACTTTACGATATGAAGGTCAGTCAATATGGAAAATGTCAAGAACTTTGAACGTTTCTTCAAGTGCAGTCGCAGAAACCATCAAGCGCTATGATGAAACTGGCTCTCATGAGGACCGCCACAGGAAAGGAAGACCCAGAGTTACATCTGCTGCAGAGGATAAGTTCATTAGAGTTACCAGCCTCAGAAATTGCAGCCCAAATAAATGCTTCACAGAGTTCAAGTAATAGACACATCTTAACATCAACTGTTCAGAGGAGACTGTGTGAATCAGGCCTTCATGGTCGAATTGCTGCAAAGAAACCACTACTAAAGGACACCAATAAGAAGAAGAGACTTACTTGGGCCAAGAAACACGAGCAGTGGACATTAGACCAGTGGAAATGGTCTGGAGTCCAAATTGGAGATTTTTGGTTCAAACCGCCGTGTCTTTTTGAGATGCGGTGTGGATGAACGGATGATCTCCGCATGTGTAGTTCCCACCGTAAAGCATGGAGGAGGTGTTATGGTGTAGGGGTGCTTTGCTGGTGACACGGGCTGTGATTTATTTAGAATTCAAGGCCCACTTAACCAGTATGGCTACCACAGCATTCTGCAGCGATACGCCATCCCATCTGGTTTGGCCTTAGTGGGGCTATTTTACCAAGAAGGAGAGTGATGGAGTGCTGCATCAGATGACCTGGCCTCCACAATCCCCCGACCTCAACCCAATTGAGATGGTTTGGGATTAGTCGGATGGCAGAGTGAAGGAAAAGAAGCCAACAAGTGCTCAGCATATGTGGGAATTCCTTCAAGACTGTTGGGAAATCATTCCAGGTGAAGCTGGTTGAGAGAATGCCAAGAGTGTGCAAAGCTGTCATCAAGGCAAAGGGTGGCTATTTGAAGAATCTCAAATATAAAATAAATTTTGATTTGTTTAATGCTTTTTTGGTTACTACATGATTCCATATGTGTTATTTCATAGTTTTGATGTCTTCACTATTATTCTACAATGTAGAAAATATTAAAATTAAAGAAAAACCCTTGAATGAGTAGGTGTGTCCAAACTTTTGACTGGTAGTGTATATTATACCTTTTTTTTAACATAAAATAATGTAAAATCAATTCAGCTCCAAGTGATTTTAATTTTGGAAATCTGTTCCAAAGTATTCCTACGCATAATAGAGATGTATGTGATTGTATCCAAATGTAAGCAAGCTTTGAAATGATTGTGTTTTAGTCAAATAATCTAATCTCTTTCTTTGGGCTTCTTGCGGCCAATTTGTAATTATGTTCCAGGCCCCCTGAACATCTGCTCGAGAGACAATTGGGCCACGGCTGAATCTAATTGATGATCCCTGCCCTAGACATTGGAATGGTCTGCCAGAGGAGATCAGGCTTGCAGATTCAGTGCCTCTCTTTAAATCCCTGCTGAAGACACACTTTTTCAAAGATGCTTTTAATGTATGTTTTCAATGTATGATTTTGATTAGCTATCTTTTTTCATTCTCCTTCCTGCTGTCTTTGTTTCTTTGTTAGTACTTTTATTTTATTAATTTATGATGTGAAGCACTTTGTTACTTGCATTGAAAAGCGCTATATAAATAAAGTTATTTTTATTATTATTGACTAATGACATTCTCAAAATAATCTTTAGAAGGCAAGTGTCTGAGATGGAGGGGTCAATGCCGGGTTACTGTTAAGCACTTTGTGACAACTGTTAATCTCGTCAACAAAACTATTTTTCCTGATGAAAACTAATGATGATAACAAGATGCCCTGAAAAAATAACTATTACAAATTACTTTTAATTTTAGTCTACAAAAATGTTAGAGATGAGAATTCCATTGTATCTTAATGTGCATGTGATGGAAGTTAGAGTTAAATGTGAATTATTTCATGGGAAAGATGCAGAGTAAAATGTGACTAAAATGACTGACTAAAACTAAACTAAAATTGTCCAGAGTTTTAGTTGACTGATAATAACTAAAACTATGAAGGATTAAATGACTAAAATTTGACTAAGACTAAAAGGTATTTTAGTCAAAAGACTAAAACTACATCTAAAATAGCTGCCAAAATTAACACTGCTGTTGATGTAAAAAACTTAGTATAAGCACATTTGATTGATTGATTGATTGACAGATAGCGAGCTCGTTACAACCAGGAGAAGATGTAGTCTTTAGAAGAGGAACAAGGGCCCACCGGTGCATGTGATTTTACTGGGAAGGGACTGATCATACAGTACAGTAGTTAGGGCAGAACAGTGTATGTCCTGGCAGGTGTATTGGCTGGCTGTTGTCAAGGTTAACTGCTTCTCTTCCTCTTAACAGTCACATATGTTCACTCGATCAAGGCATAACAGGGGACCAGACATTGCTATGCTCACATAAGTCCTTACACGGATACAGTGAGATTCCCAGGGCAGCGTATGGAAGACGTTTTAGTGTGAAAGTTTAGCAGGGATTGGGGTTCCCATTCATACACTGACACCTGTCGGGGGTCTGGGCCGTGCAAAGTGATATGCTGAACAGCAGATGTGCATGGATCTCTTTACTACTTGCTGAAGACACTGATGTTCAGAGACATTTGGTTCTGTATGGACATTGTAACACCTGCTCTGGTCCTTCCACATTTTATAACATGCCTAACAGAGACCTACATTGGAGAAGTGTGCACCTGTCTCATGTTTATGCCGAAACATTGGATCTACATTTCTTTTAACGTCTAGAATAAATGTATTGAGTACAGTTGTGTATGATTTGAGACTCCTTGGCAGCATATATTGTTATCAGGGTTTCCATTAGCCGGTAATAACCGTCTTTCGGCCTATAAAAAAAAATAGAAAAGCTGATAAATAAAACGGCCTCCGGGATTGTCTGGGAGAAGTAGAAAAAATCCCATTGCGAGATAATGCTTTTTAGCCTATTCATTGATGGAAATACCAGTAGATGTAAATACATTTGACTGGTCATGTTTATAGGTAATTTGCATAATTTAGCTGAATTAAATTGGTGCATGTGTAAGCTACAGTATATTCGTTATGTATCCTATTTATCGCACGTGTACAGCATACAGATACAGAGCTTTTGAGAGGAAACTCTGACAACAGCGCGAGAGCTGCTGCTGCAGCATCTCAACATCAGCCAGTCACACACCACTTTGCAATGAGCTGGAGGCATTAGGATATGCATTTTGAAAACATATACTTAATTGTTTGAAACCTGAATGTTTTAATACATACAGTATTATGAGGCATGTCTTACCTTGCTTCAAAGTAGCCTGTTAGATCTCCTCTCTTTCTACATTTCTAACGGATATTTTCATCTCTGTCACATGAAACTGCTCACATGTGTGGTGCCCTTTTGGCAACAGTGTTTTCCCTCTAACTGCATTATGGAACCAACATTCACACATAGCCTACTACCTTGTGCACATTGCTGCACTTATAATGTGAAGAAATAATAGTTTAGAAACATTTTAAGGTAAATGTTCTGATCTGTTGCATCAGACTCATTGCTTTTTTAAGTTTTTATTTTATTTTTATGTAGCCTAGGCCTACTGGTTGTATGCATTTGGGATCTATCTTCCCACAACTGTCCCAGTGTCTATTTGGAATAGTCTATTTCTTTCTCAACAAGCTGACCAATAGAATAGGTCAACTTTTCTACTATGGGGGATAATAGATTGACATAGGCTAGTGATTTTGCTGTTCGTTACTCGTCTTGTTGGCTAAGTAGCAGGGGCGCAACTTTCACTGGGGACGGGGAGGGACATGTCCCCCCCACATTCTGAAATTGCATTTTTGTCCCCCCCAGTTGTATCATTGGAATGTGATACAAAACGAGGCAACGGTGTGCTTTACGACCATGCGGACGCCTCCGAGCGGTCGGGTAGGCTGTTTGGAGTGTTTATCCGACTGGATACAAAACAAATATTCTAATAATTATGTCCCCCCCCAACTTCTAAAACCAAAGTTGCGCCCCTGAGTAAAAGTAAATGTGGACAGTTATTCTAATATCTTCAAAGTGCACACCAGAATGTGGTAAGAAACATAGTTGCATCCTCGACTTGTATGTTCTGTTAATATGTTCTAAATGTGATTTCTGTCATTCTGAGCACCGTGGGTGGACGCCCTAAATCAGGTTACGCTCCCAATGAAAATGGGTCTGGCAGATTTCTCAAATGTCCGGTAAATTAAAATGCTGTCGGTCAAATGTCCGGTGCTACATTTTCCTAATGGAAACCCTGATTGGCATCCTTATACAGTGGCATTACAGTGTGGTGGAATAGTTATAAACAAATTGTTTCTTCATGTACTTCATTGCATTTACATATTGACATCCATTAAAGGCATATTCTCCTATGATTAAAAGCGTAGGTTACTTGAACCAAAATATCTCACTGTGGAGAATGGAAACCCTTTCAGCCCAAAGCAAGCCCAGTTATTTTACCTTACTGGCCAGATATGCCTATATATTTGTCACTCACCAATCATTTTGACAGATTTGACAGCTGCCCACACAATGCACATCTCTTCACCTTCTATGCATAATGAATCAGCAGTTGTTTAATACATACAGTTATCTTGGTTAATCCCACTTCCTCCCAAGGGTTTGAGATATCGGTGTAAGTCTAGGAATGTGAAGTATTCACATCATCATTTCCTCTAGAAAACCATATGGGTTACTGCTGTTGTTCTGTGATATGCTTGGACTCGAGTGTCCACCTTTCATCACTAATCTATCCCTTAAACGTAACGTTTTATTCAGAAACATTGCGTCATAGAGAGCATACATCTGGGACGAGTTGCTCATGGCACTCCAAGCCTCCCATTGAGTCAGTGAAACCTGAGCACTTTGCATGTTCCCATGAGTTCATGATGTGCCTCATCTCCCCCTGTACAGATTGCTGTGGAGCACCAACCCAAGCAGATGTTATTGAGTGGACATTTGTAAATATTTACCCGAGTGAGGCTATGAAACCCAGGGAGGCTGATGGCCAGAGGTGAGGCCTTTGAAGCGACACATATTGGGTTGTGAGATGGTCCATATTTTAAATTGCAGAAGCCTCAGTAAGAACAAACAGCCATGGCGATCGTAATCTACTAGCGAGGACTAGAGGAGTTTAGAGAGAACTGATGATAGTGTTCATATAGTAAAAGGTTTGCGGTTAAGAAAATGCTTGTCCACAGCCTCAGGATTTGTAGAGTGGTTGTAAGCTTTGGGTTTACATTTACATTTACATTTAGGTCATTTAGCAGACGCTCTTATCCAGAGCGACTTACAAATTGGTGCATTCACCTTATAGCCAGTAGTACAACCACTTTACAATGTAATTATTATTATTATTATTATTTTTAGGGGGGTGGGGGGGGGTGGGGGGTGGGTTGGGGTAAGGGGGGGTAGAAGGATTACTTTATCCTATCCCAGGTATTCCTTAAAGAGGTGGGGTTTCAAATGTCTCCGGAAGGTGGTGAGTGACTCCGCTGTCCTGGCGTCGTGAGGGAGCTTGTTCCACCATTGGGGTGCCAGAGCAGCGAACAGTTTTGACTGGGCTGAGCGGGAACTATGCTTCCGCAGAGGAAGGGGAGCCAGCAGGCCAGAGGTGGATGAACGCAATGCCCTCGTTTGGGTGTAGGGACTGATCAGAGCCTGAAGGTACGGAGGTGCCGTGGAGTGTGTGGAGGAGCGGGGTGACGTGAGAGAACTTGGGAAGGTTGAACACCAGGCGGGCTGCGGCATTCTGGATGAGTTGTAGGGGTTTAATGGCACAGGCAGGGAGCCCAGCCAACAGCGAGTTGCAGTAATCCAGACGGGAGATGACAAGTGCCTGGATTAGGACCTGTGCCGCTTCCTGTGTAAGGCAGGGTCGTACTCTCCGAATGTTGTAGAGCATGAACCTATAGGATCGGGTCACCGCCTTGATGTTAGCAGAGAACGACAGGGTGTTGTCCAGGGTCACGCCAAGGCTCTTCGCACTCTGGGAGGAGGACACAACGGAGTTGTCAACTGTGATGGCGAGATCATGGAACGGGCAGTCCTTCCCCGGGAGGAAGAGCAGCTCCGTCTTGCCAAGGTTCAGCTTGAGGTGGTGATCCGTCATCCATACTGATATGTCTGCCAGACATGCAGAGATGCGATTCGCCACCTGGTTATCAGAAGGGGGAAAGGAGAACAGCATGTTCTCCCATGCTGAGCTGTGTGTCTACAGGAAACACATCATCCTCAGACCTAATTCAATTTGATCCACGGAATTCAATTTATCGTCGTATTTTATATCAATATGACAGGAATTAGTGACAATTTCGTTCATTTTTTTATTAATCGTACTTCACTCCAGTAGGCAAAGAAAATAGATGGAGAGAAAGAAGAGGGGGAAAGGAATAAAGAAGGGAGGAATGAAGGGAAGAATAACTCTCAGCTTGACATCAGGCCTGCCGTGCTGCCGAGTCATGTGTCCCTACAGAGAAGGGTGAAAGTGTGCCTTGGAGCTTGCAGCCCTTGCATCTAATGAAGATAAAACAGACATGCTATGAGCGCTGTCTGCCCTGATGACCATCATTACTGGAGCTAAATTGGTCACTTTTAGATTTATCAGGAAGGGAGAGAAGCTACTTCATGGGAGGGATTTCATCCACAAGTTAGGATGTTTTGAAATTTCCACCACTGTAATACCTCTTACACACTACGGGACTGATCTGAAGAGAACTATCCCAAGCCATTCCTCAGTGAGCACTATACCACAATAAGATATAGAGTACATGACAACTGTCTGTAAGGAGATGTTCAAGTGTCTGCAATGTTTTGGTGCCTACATGATGTTCAACATGCTTTGCCTGTTGAGTCTCACTAGCAGCTCAGCTTCAGTTTTTGTAGTTCGATACGCAGCACCAGAGGGGAATAAGCATGTTTAATTATGCATCTGAGAATGATCATATTAGCATATAAAATGTGGGTGAGTAGTAGTCCTCTTCTCTGTTGCAATAAAACCCGGTCACTGTTGGTACAGTATGTCTCATTAGTGCTATTCCCACAGCTGGATGTGGGCTTACAAGATGGCTGACGTGACTCTCTAATTAGCTTCGCTGGTACCCCTCCTCCCTCTGCGAGACCCATGTTAGCCTTCACTACCAGGACGAGCCTTTGCTTTACCATGCAGGGGGTTGGCAATATTGATTGTGGTTGTGTTTCTTTAATTATACATTCCCTTTGTGCTGTGCAGCAGGCAGTTTCTGAGGTTGTTGCTGGCTGTGCTGTGCAGGGTTCTCTGTGAGACTGTATTGATCAAGCAGAGGCTAACATTGGGGAACCAGTAACCTTGGGATTTTGAATGAAGAGAGAATAGGGGACCTCCGCGTGCAGTCAGGCGTAGGTCTTGAGATGTTCAACATTGCTGCACTGTTTGACTAGTGTTCCCAGTCTGCAGACAGACATTCCTTATAAATTGTTTACGGACTGAATATTTTTGACTGCTTCGCTTTTTGGCTTCTTTCGCTTCCAACTGTGATTCTCTCTCAGACAGTGATGCCTTTCTTTCTGTGCTGCACTCACAACTTTGTTAGCAGGGCAGTGATGTGCCACCATCCCCATGTGTCTTCCTACTGATGGAGGGTGCTGATGGGGGCATGAAGGACCCTAGTGACTGGTCACGCAGGACAAGTTTGGCTTTTGAAGGTGGGGGAGATATAGTTCAGAGGGTGAAGGTGGAAGGGGAGGGAGGGGGGTTAAGAGGGCAGATGGAGAGTCAGGAGTGGGTGCTGTAAACAACTCTGGGTGAGCTACCTTTTCAGCCAGGGTGTCGGTGTCTCCACACAACATGCAAGCGTTTATTTAGCACCAGGCAACAAGTTGTAGGGAAACCCGATCTCCTTACCAACAGCGGTCCGCTGCTCCTTCACATACGGCCAACGTGGCCTCCACGATGTCTCCCCGGTCTCTCCTCATACGTACTCCTCTGTTGAGTGACGATTATAGCCCACCACTAATGCACTTCAAGCAGAGCCAAGTCGCCAGCTCTCATATTACACAGGACGAGCACTACCCTGTCAATGACAGCCTATGGGCAGATGCGGAGCTCGGCGTGAATTTGTAAGGGGATCATCAGTTTCTTTCCCAGTATGCCCAGGACAAAGGGAAGCCGCCGTGGGTCTGCTTGCTCGATATTTTACACCTATAGCACAACGAGTTCAGGAGGAGCCTCCGAGTTACACACCAGTAAACCCACTGATTTGATTAAGAAAATACATACAGTTGAAGTTTACATACACTTAGGGTGGAGTCATTAAAACTCGTTGTCACGTTCGTTAACGGAAGATACGGACCAAAGCGCAGCGTGATAAGCGTACATTTTATTAAGTACTTAACATGACACAAAACAACAAACAAACGATACGTGAAGTCCTAGGTTACTCAAAACAAACCTTTACGGAACAAGATCCCACACCGACTAGTGCCAAACAGGCTGCCTAAGTATGGTCCCCAATCAGAGACAACGAGATACAGCTGCTTCTGATTGGGAACCACCCTGGCCAACATAGATCTAAACGATCTAGCATATCAACATAGAAAATATAACACAGAAACTACACACCCTGGCTCAACATTTCAGAGTCCCCAGAGCCAGGGCGTGACAGTACCCCCCAAAGGCGCGGACTGCGACCGCTCCACACAAACACAACAGGGTAGGGGCCGGGTGGGCATTCCTCCTCGGAGGCGGATCCGGCTCCGGGCGTGACCACCACTTTCTCTCCACCTCCCCATTGCGCCCCTGATCTGGTCTGGCACCGCTGACTGGAGCTGGACCCGACGACGGTGGATCAAACCGTACAGGCTCCGGACTGGAGCCGCTGGCCGGAGCTGGACTGGACACCGGTGGAGCGGATTGTTCTGGCTCCGGAGTGGATCCGCTGACTGGAGTTGGACCGGATCCCGGTGGAGCGGATTGCTCTGGCTCCGGAGTGGAGCAGCTGACCGGTGCCGACCAGGCACCGGTGGAACAGGCACGGGCCGTGCCGGACTGGACACACGCACCACTGGCTAGTGCGGGGAGCAGGAACGGGCGGACCGGGCTGACGACGCCGCACCATTGGCTTGGTGCGGGGAGCAGGAACGGGCCGGACCGGGCTGACGACGCGCACCACTGGCTTGGTGCGGGGAGCAGGAACGGGCCGGACCGGGCTGACGACGCGCACCACTGGCTTGGTGCGAGGGTCAGGAACAGGCCGGACCGGGCTGGCGACGCGCACCACTGTCTTGGTGCGAGGGGCAGGAACAGGCCGGACCGGGCTGGCGACGCGCATCACTGGCTTGGTGCGAGGGGCAGGAACAGGCCGGACCGGGCTGGCGACGCGCACCACTGGCTTGGCGCGAGGGGCAGGAACAGGCCGGACCGGGCTGGCGACGCGCACCACTGGCTTGGCGCGAGGGGCAGGAACAGGCCGGACCGGGCTGGCGACGCGCACCACTGGCTTGGCGCGAGGGGCAGGAACAGGCCGGACCGGGCTGGCGACGCGCACCACTGGCTTGGCGCGAGGGACAGGAACAGGCCGGACCGGGCTGGCGACGCGCACCACTGGCTTGGCGCGAGGGACAGGAACAGGCCGGACCGGACTGGGAACACGAACCACTGGCTTGGTGCGGGGAGCAGGAACAGGCCGGGCTGGACTGGGAACACGCACCACTGGCTTGGTGCGGGGAGCCAGAACAGGCCGGACCGGGCTGGCGACGCGCACCACTGGCTTGGTGCGAGGGGCAGGAACAGGCCGGACCGGGCTGGCGACGCGCACCACTGGCTTGGTGCGAGGGACAGGAACAGGCCGGACCGGGCTGGGAACACGCACCCCTGGCTTAGTGCGAGGAGCAGGAACGGGTCGGGCCGTACTGGGAACACACACCACTAACTTAGTGCGGGGAGCAGGAAAGGGCCGGACCGTACTGGGAACACACACCACTGGCTTAGTGCGGGGATCAGGAACGGGCCGGACCGGACTGGTGACACACACCACTTGCTTGGTGCGAGGAGCGGGACTGGGTTTCCTTATAAACCTCCGCTCCTTCTGCTGCTTAACCAGTTCCTCTCGCCGTGCCTCTACACTCTCCCTCTCCCTTAACGCCTCTTGTAGCTTCTCCCTCCGACCAATTAACTCCTGCTCCCTCTGGACCAATAGCCCCCGTAACCTGGTGGCCTCCTCTCCTAGTCTGCAGATTTGCCCTGTAGCTGCCTCCTGCTGCCCCGTCGTCCACGCCGTGTGCCCCCCCCAAACATTTTCTTGGGGTTGCCTCTCGCGTGTCCGTCGTCGGCACGGTTGGTGCCGTTTCTCCTCTCCTGCCTGGGCATTTACCTTTGCCCATGGCCCTTTCCCCGCGAATATCTCCTCCCATGACCACCATTTGCCCACCTGAGACATCGCTATCTTCTCCTCCTGGGCACGCTGCTTGGTCCTCTTTTGGTGGGATCTTCTGTCACGTTCGTTAACGGAAGATACGGACCAAGGCGCAGCGTGATAAGCATACATTTTATTAAGTACTTAACACGACACAAAACAACAAACAAACGATACGTGAAGTCCTAGGTTACTCAAAACAAACCTTTACGGAACAAGATCCCACACCGACTAGTGCCATACAGGCTGCCTAAGTATGGTCCCCAATCAGAGACAACGAGATACAGCTGCCTCTGATTGGGAACCACCCTGGCCAACATAGATCTAAACGATCTAGCACATCAACATAGAAAATATAACACAGAAACTACACACCCTGGCTCAACATTTCAGAGTCCCCAGAGCCAGGACGTGACACTCGTTTTTCAACCACTCCACAAATTTCTTGTTAACAAACTATATTTTGTCGGTTAGGACATCTACTTTGTGCATGACACAAGTAATTTTTCCAACAATTGCTTACAGACAGATTATTTCACTTATAATTCACTGTATCACAATTCCAGTGGGTCAGAAGTTTACATACACTAAGTTGACTGTGCCTTTAAACAGCTTGGAAAATTCCAGAAAATGATGTCATGGCTTTAGAAGCTATTGATAGGCTAATTGACATAATTTGAGTCAATTGGAGGTGTACCTGTGAATGTATTTCAAGGCCTACCTTCAAACTCAGTGCCTCTTTGCTTGACATCATAGGAAAAGACCTCCACAAGTCTGGCTCATCCTTGGGAGCAATTTCCAAATGCCTGAAGGTACCACATTCATCTGTACAAACAATAGTACGCAAGTATAAACACCATGGGACCACGCTGCTGTCATACCGCTCAGGAAGAAGACGCGTTCTGTCTCCTAGAGATGAATGTACTTTGGTGCGAAAAGTGCAAATCAATCCCAGAACAACAGCAAAGGACCTATAATAATATGCCATTTAGCAGACGCTTTTATCCAAAGCGACTTACAGTCATGCGTGCATACATTTCTTTTTGTGTATGGGTGGTCCCGGGGATCGAACCCACTACCTTGGCGTTACAAGCACCGTGCTCTACCAGCTGAGCTACAGAGGACCACCTTGTGAAGATGCTGGAGGAAACAGGTACAAAATTATCTATATCCACAGTAAAACGAGTCCTAAATCGACATAACCTGAAAGGCCGCTCAGCAAGGAAGAAGCCACTGCTCCAAAACCGCCATAAAAAAGCCAGACTACGGTTTGCAACTACACATGGGGACAAAGATTGTACTTTTTGGAGAAATGTCCTCTGGTCTGATGAAACAAAAATAGAACTGTTTGGCCATAATGACCATCATTATGTTTGGAGGAAAAACGGGGACTTGCAAGCCGAAGAACACCATCCCAACCGTGAAGCATGGGGGTGGCAGCATCATGCTGTGGGGGTGCTTTGCTGCAGGAGGGACTGGTGCACTTCACAAAATCGATGGCATCATGAGGAAGGAAAATGATGTGAATATATTGAAGCAACATCTCAAGACATCAGTCAGGAAGTTAAAGGTTTGTCGCAAATGAGTCTTCCAAATGGACAATGACCCCAAGCATGCTTCCAAAGTTGTGGCAAAATGGCTTAAGGACAACAAAGTCAAGGTTTTGGAGTGGCCATCACAAAGCCCTGACCTCAATCCTATAGAACATTTGTAGGCAGAACTGAAAAAGCGTGTGCGAGCAAGAAGGACTACAAACCTGACTCAGTTACATCAGCTCTGTCAGGTGAAATGGGCCAAAATTCCCCCAACTTATTGTGGGAAGCTTGTGGAAGGCTACCTGAAACGTTTGACCCAAGTTAAACAATTTAAAGGCAATGCTACCAAATACTAATTGTGTTTTAGAACTTCTGACCTACTGGGAATGTGATGAATCAAATAAAAGCTGAAATAAATAATTATCTCTACAGGCCTCCTGTAGCTCAGTTGGTAGAGCATGGTGCTTGCAACGCCAGGGTTGTGGGTTCGTTTCCCACGGGGGGCCAGTATGAAAAATGTATGCACTCACTAACTGTAAGTCGCTCTGGATAAGAGTGTCTGCTAATTGACTAAAATGTAAAAATTATTATTCTGACATTTCACATTCTTAAAATAAAGTGGTGATCCTAACTGATGTAATTTCTACTAGGATTAAATGTCAGGAATTGTGAAAAACTGAGTTTAAATGTATTTGGCTAAGGTGTATGTAAACTTCCGACTTCAACTGTACGTGTAGTCTGTTCTCTTTACTCCTTATTAGAGACTAAAATAAGTGGCTGAGAGCTTCACTTTTTATCTTTGATGACTGTGCACATAACTTGGGGTGGCACTGCCTGGAACCAAACTGGGGGAAGCTGGCAAAGCATTGTTTAGCAATGAAAAACAAACTGATCTTGGGCAGACTATTTTTTCATGGCTGTTCACGGTATGCTGTCAGGCACCTTTCCTATGACCTGTTTATGTCTCTCATAGAACCTAAGAGAGAGAAACATTTCCGAGCGGAAATGGAGGAAAACTAGACTCCCTGCGGACCTGTCATCGTTTCACACCCTCCTCTCTAAATTTTCTTCCTCTGTTTCTGCTGCTAAAGCCACTTTTTACCACTCTACATTTCAAGCCTCTGCCTCTAACCCTAGGAAGCTCTTTGCCACATTCTCCTCCCTGCTGAATCCTCCTCCTCCTCCCCCTCCCTCCTCCCTCTCTGTGGATGACTTCGTCAACCATTTTGAAAAGAAGGTTGACGACATCCGATCCTCATTTATTAAGTCAAATGACACTGCTGGTCCTGCTCACAATGCCCTACCCAATGCTTTGACTTCTTTCTCCCCTCTCTCTCCAGATGAAATCTTGTGACTTGTGATGGCCGCCCAACAACCTGCCCGCTTGACCCTATCCCCTCCTCTCTTCTCCAGACCATTTCCGGAGACCTTCTCCCTTACCTCACCTCGCTCATCAACTCATCCTTGACCGCTGGCTATGTCCCTTCCGTCTTCAAGAGAGCGAGAGTTGCACCCCTCCTCAAAAAACCTATACTCGATGTCAAAAACTACAGACCAGTATCCCTTCTTTCTTTTCTCTCCAAAACTCTTGAGCGTGCTGTCTCTAACCAACTCTCCTGCTATCTCTCTCAGAATGACCTTCTTGATCCAAACCAGTCAGGTTTCAAGACTGGTCATTCAACTGAGACTGCTCTTCTCTGTGTCACGGAGGCTCTCCGCACTGCTAAAGCTAACTCTCTCTCCTCTGCTCTTATCCTTCTAGACCTATCTGCTGCCTTTGATACTGTGAACCATCAGATCCTCCTCTCCACCCTCTCCGAATTGGGTATCTCCGGCGCTGCTCACTCTTGGATTGCGTCCTACTTGACAGGTCGCTCCTACCAGGTGGCGTGGCGAGAATCTGTCTCCGCACCACGTGCTCTCACCACAGGTCCTAATCCAGGCACTTGTCATCTCCCGTCTGGATTACTGCAACTCGCTGTTGGCTGGGCTCCCTGCCTGTGCCATTAAACCCCTACAACTTATCCAGAACGCTGCAGCCCGTCTGGTGTTCAAACTTCCCAAGTTCTCTCATGTCACCCCACTCCTCTGCACACTCCACTGGCTTTCAGTTGAAGCTCGCATCTACTACAAAACCATGGTGCTTGCCTACGGAGCTGTGAGGGGAACGGCACCTCCTTACCTTCAGGCTCTGATCAGACCCTACACCCAAACGAGGGCACTATGTTCATCCATCTCTGGCCTGCTAGCCCCCCTACCTCTACGGAAGCACAGTTCCCGCTCAGCCCAGTCAAAGCTATTCGCTGCTCTGGCACCCCAATGGTGGAACAAGCTCCCCCACGACGCCAGGACAGTGGAGTCACTGACCACCTTCCGGAGACACTTGAAACCCTACCTCTTTAAGGAATACCTGGAATAGTATAACAGTAATCCTTCTACCTCCCCCCCTCCTCCACCCCCCCATAAAAAAAAGGAGAAGAAAAAGGGTGGTTGTCCCACTGGCTATCCTATGTTGAATACACCAATTTGTAAGTCGCTCTGGATAAGAGCGTCTGCTAAATGACTTAAATGTAAATGTAAACCCCTATATTACGCACAATGACAGGTCATGCCTCTAAATACATTGACTTTGTGATTACTTTGCGAACCGTGAAGCGGTTACAACAAAGCTGGTGTTAGCTTAGCTAGCTGTCAGTTGGAAAAAGGACAGTACCCACATCTGGAGTGTGCTGAGACAGTCTCACAGCTTATTAGGAAGCTGACATTGATTAGAAATGATCTGCCGAGTATAACAGGGGTAAACTCTGGGAGAGTGTTTGGTATGGCATGTCTGATCTCATGCAGGAGCCCTGCCTACGCACATGGTCTAATTATGGGAACAGGCATCTTAACAATTTCCCTGGGTCTCTTTTTCCAGACAACAACCAGAGGTGATCACAGAGCTGAATACTTCACTGTTTTCAATCACCATTAGATGTATCAGGTCAGGGTTATTGCGGTTGCCCAAATGGACCCAAATGTTTTCGCCTTAATGGACTTTATAGAAAGGAAATGGATTGACCCAGAGGAACAGTGAATGTGACCTGTTGTTCTAAGCAGTGTGTCCAGATAGTGTGTGATCTATGACAGGGTCATCAGTGTGAGATACACTTGGTTTCTTTATGTGTGGGGTTAAAGAAGGTCCTCCTACAGTATCTCCCAGATATATACACAATAACTTCATAAGCAAGAGTTAGGGTGGATACATTAATTCAAACTGACTTATTTGGATTGCTTTATCATTCTGCCATGTTTTAAATTATTTTTGTGAGTTGTAGGTCTACAGTATTTCAAACTACATTAATATTTTGCTGGGCTATGTTGTAAGCTACAGGATCTAGAGATTGAAGTTTCTTCTCAGCAACTCAAGAGGCTCATAGCTTCCCAGCCACCAGGCTTGGCCATAGAGTCATGTCACTTCCATCAGAGCTGTGATGTTCCCCTACAGATAACCTTCACCTCATCAGTCATCTTACCGGGAGGAGTGATGTGCCCATAGTGGCTCTATTTTCACCTCATGGTCCAGTCACAGACAAACAACCCACAGATTTTGCAAGGATACCTGATACAATCCAGGCTTTTAACAGATCATTTACAACAACCAGTTGTCTGTGGAGAAACAACAGGCATCTAGGTAGCCTAGATCAGAACAGGTAAAAAGTGAACTGTCATGTTGAAATAATATTAGTCATATCGGGTGTGATTTTCTGAACCAAGTGAATTGTATAATGCCAAACAGCACATGACTCAAGTCAATTGATCATAAGTCAGTTGATCATATCATGTCCAAGGGCTCCTCTATATGAGCAAAAGGTTTGTATTTTAGAAACCAGGTCGAAGTCGGGCCATACCTTCTGTCAGTCCTGGTCAGCAATGTGGTTAGAATCATTGGGACAGGACAGCTATACTTATAGGCCTTCCAAATTAAGTCATGTGAAGCCTAAACCTTGTGCGTGACCCGTTTGGACAGAAGTTCTGTGTGGGTAGGGGCACTCCAACCCATTCACTGATAAAACCATCTAAACAAGAGGCAGATGAGATGGTATCTCTTTGAGGCCCCAACTCCCAGCTTTCCCACAGTGGTGATAAGCTCCACTCCACACATGCAGGGTAATATGTGTTCCTGGATCTAGGTCTACAGGACTACACACTTTACTGGTCCAGTATTGCAGAGAAAAGGAGAACCGAGGAATAATCGAGAAAAGCTCATTTGGTATTATCATGGTAGAAAATAGAGGAAATGTATGTTTGCACAATATTTGTTTATCTAATACGTGAGACATCATACATGTCATTCTTAGTGCTTATTGACATGCCAGTAGAGTGAGACTGGTCCATGAATACCAAAACAGTAGAAAGCTATGGACAGTCATGAAAGCCCCTTGGGCCACATGCCATAAGACGTGTAGATACAGCCCACAAGCAATCAAGCAGATCTAACTCAGATACCCCCATTCCCCTCCATGGGACTACAGAGACTTTCCCAGCAGCCACTTGATATTCCGTGCAAAGATGTTGTGCAGAGAACTGATAGCTCGGTCCACAGCCACGGCAGCCTCTCCCTGCTTCTGTCAGGTATTGTCTAGCTTTTGTTTTGAAGTGGAGAGATAAGGCTTTAGAAAGGGAGAGACGGGCTACCCCCAAACGAGACAACTATAAAATTAGTTATATTGCGATAAACTAAAATTATGAAAGTGCTATGGCTTTCTAATGCAGGTTATCAGCAGGGATGAAGAGGCTGTCTGAGAGCCCTGCACAGAGTAGACATGCAGGTAATTATCAGGGCATGATAGGTTTAAACACCTCCCACCCTGGTGACATGCAACGCACTGGGGATGAGCCCTGCCCTGCTGTCTTACAACACATACACGCACACACACGCACACGCACGCATTCTTATTTTAAGCCTTGAGACATGGATTGTGTATGTGTGCCATTCAGAGGGTGAATTGGCAAGACAAATATTTAAGTGCCTTACGAATGTGTATATTAGTAGGTGCCAGGCGCACCGGTTTGTGTCATGGAAAGCTGCTGGGTTTTTCACGTCCAACAGTTTTCCGTGTGTATCAAGAATGGTCCACCACCCAAAGGAAATCCAGCCAACTGTGCATTGGAGTCAACATGGGCCAGCATCCTTGTGGAACACTTTCGACACCTTGTTGAGTCCATGCCCCGAGAAATTGAGGCTGTTCTGGGGGCAAAAGGGGTGGGGGTTGCAACTCAATATTAGGAAGGTGTTCTTAATGTTTGGTAAACTCAGTGTATATTATTATTATTATATTATAAGTACGATAAATATAAAGACTGATTCCCTATATATGATGAGGTCATGAAAAGGCTGGGAACTCAGACAGCCTGTCTGGTAGTCAATGTGCAGGGGGACACAACACAGCTGGTCAGTGTGTTAGTACAGCACTCCAACTCCAGCACTGCTGCTCCTGCCTCATTCCTCATGTGTACAGCTGTGTGACACCAGCCAGGAGTAAGAGTGGCCAGCTCAAGACAAATGATATAACCACTCACTGTAGGGACGTCTACCACTGTTGCTACCCAGACACCTTGTATCGAGGGCTTTGTATCATGAGCCAAGTGGACACATTCCACATGACTTTACATCGACTCGTAATGCTGAGCAGTTACTGAGGTCGACCCCAGTAAGCTTGTTTTATTCTGACTTTAGCTCACTCTATGCTATCCTAAGAAGCCCCTTCGGATCAGTTAGCTTCTACAGTGCCTTCAGAAAGTATTCACACCCCTTGACTTTTTCCACATTTTGTTGTGTTACAGCCTGAATTTAAAATTGATTTGCACACAATACCCCATAATGTCAAAGTGGAATTATGTTTTTTGACATTTAGCAAATTAAAAATGAAAAGCTGAAATGTCTTCAGTCAATAAGTATTCAACCCCTTCGTTATGGCAAGCCTAAATAAGTTCAGGTGTAAAAATGTACTTAACAAGTCACATAATAAGTTACATGGACTCATTCTGTGTGCAATAACAGGGTTTACAATTATTTTTGAATGACTGCCTCATCTCTGTACCCCACACATACAATTATCTGAAGGTCCCTCAGTCGAGTAGTGAATTTCAAACACAGATTCAACCACAAAGACCAGGGATGTTTTCCAATGCCTCACAAAGAAGGGCAGTGATTGGTAGATGGGTAAAAAATAAATAATAATAAAGCAGACATTGAATATACTGTACCTTTGAGCATGGTGAAGTTATGAATTACACTTTGGATGGTGTATCAATACACCCAGTCACTACAAAGATACAGGCGTCCTTCCTAAATCAGTTGCTGGAGAGGAAGGAAACCGCTCAGGGATTTCACCATGAGGCCAATGGTGACTTTAAAACAGTTACACAGTTTAATGGCTGTAATAGGAGAAAACTGAGGATGGATCACCAACATTTTAGTTACTCCACAATACTAACCCAGAGTGAAAAGAAGGAAGCCTGTACAGAATACAAATATTCTAAAACATGCATCCTGTTTGCAACTGTGACACTCTGGCTCCATGGACTTTGATATTTGAGCCAGGGTTGTTCATTGTCATTGGTTTGGGTGTATTTCATTTGGTGGTGTTGGGGATGGGTGAGTTTCATTTTGTTTGTGTCTAGTGGTGATTGGTCTATGACTCCCAATCGGAGGTAACGAGTGTCAGCTGTCGGCTCGTTATCTCTGATTGGGAGCCATATATATTCTGTGTGTTTTCTCCTTTGTTTTGTGGGTTATTGTTCCAGTGTTGTATGTTCTGTCGGTGTCACAGAGGACTTCACGTATCGTCATTTGTTGTTTTTTCGTGGTTGCTTTAATTAAATAAAGTCATCATGTTCACTCCACGCGCTGCGTATTGGTCCGCTCCTTCAGACGATCGTGACAGAATAACCCACCAAAAAAGGACCAAGCAGCGCGTCCAGGAGCAAAGGGTCTGGACATGGGAGGAACTGTTGGACGGTAAAGGGTCCTGGACGTGGGAAGAAATCCTGGACGGCATGGATCGCCGTCCATGGAGCGAAACAGAGGAGAGGCGACGGAGAGAGGAGCAACGGCGTCGGCAGAGCCAACGTCGGAAGGACGAGAGGCAACCCCAAGAAATTTTTTGGGGGCACATGGCTTGGGCGACGGAGCAGCAGGAGGCTGCCACAAGGCAGAGTCAGAGGGCTGCCAGGTTAAGGGGGCTGACGGAGGCAGAGAAGGGACGGATTCAGTGGGCTACCAGGTCAAGGGGGGCTACTGGGTAAAGCAGGGAAGGAAGGTGTTGAGGCACGGCGTGAGGTACTGGGGTGTGTAACCAGTTCGGTCCGGCCCGTTCCTAGTCCCGAGGTGCAGCCAGTAGTGTGTGTTCCCCGTGCGGTACGGCCTGTTCCGGTCCCTCGCACTAAGTGTAAGGTGCGCGTCGCCAGCCCGGTTCGGCCTGTTCCTGCCATACGCACCAAGTATGCGGTGCGCGTCGCCAGCTCAGCCCGGCCTGTTCCTACTCCACGCACCAGGGATACGGTGCGCCGCCAGCCCAGCCCGGCCTGTTCCTACTCCACGCACCAGGGATACGGTGCGCTTCGCCAGCCCAGCCCGGCCTGTTCCTACTCCACGCACCAGGGATACGGTGCGCTTCGCCAGCCCGGCCCGGCCTGTTCCGGCCACTCGCACCAGGGATACGGTGCGCGTCGCCAGCCCTGCCCGGCCTGTTCCTGCTCTCCGCACTAGGCGTGAGGTGAGTCCCCAGGGTCCAGCATGCCCTGTTCCGGCTCCCCGCACTAGGCGTTATGGGAGTCCCCAGGGTCCAGCATGCCCTGTTCCGGCTCCCCGCACTAGGCGTTATGGGAGTCCCCAGGGTCCAGCATGCCCTGTTCCGACTCCCCGCACTAGCCCTGAGATGCGTGTCCTCAGCCCGGTACCTCCAGTTCCGGCACCACGCATCAGGCCTACGGTGCGTCCCCAGGGCCAAGCATGCCCTGTTGCTGCTTCCCGCACTAGCCCTGAGATGCGTGTCCTCAGCCCGGTACCTCCAGTTCCGGCACCACGCATCAGGCCTACGGTGCGTCCCCAGGGTCCAGCATGCCCTGTTGCTTCTCCCCGCACTAGCCCTGAGATGCGTGTCCTCAGCCCGGTACCTCCTGTTCCGGCACCACGCACCAGGCCTACGATGCGCCTCAGACGGCCAGAGTCTGCCGTCTGCCCAACGGGGCCTGAACTGCCCGTCTGCCCAAAGCCTGCAAAGCCGCCCCGTCTGCCATGAGCCATCAGAGCCGTCCGCCAGACCGGAGCCGCTAGAGCCTTCCGCCAGACAGGATCAGCCAGAGCCTTCCGCCAGACAGGATCAGCCAGAGCCTTCTGCCAGACAGGATCAGCCAGAGCCTTCTGCCAGACAGGATCAGCCAGAGCCTTCTGCCAGACAGGATCAGCCAGAGCCTTCCGCCAGACAGGATCAGCCAGATCCGTCAGTCGGCCATGAGCAGCCAGATCCGTCAGTCGGCCATGAGCAGCCAGATCCGTCCAGCCAGGATCCGCCAGAGCCGTCCAGCCGGGATCCGCTAGAGCCGTCCAACCGGGATCCGTCAGAGCCGTCCAGCCAGGATCCGCCAGCCAGCCAGGATCCGCCAGAGCCAGCCAGCCAGGATCCGCCATTTAGTCAGGTGCTGCCCCTTAGCTCGGTGTTGCTCCTTATCCTGTTGCTGTCCCTTATCCTGGTGCTGTCCCTTAGCCTGGTACTGCCCCTTAGTCCGGTACTGCCCCTTAGTCCGGTACTGCCCCGTAGTCGGTGCTGCCCCTTAGTCCGGTGCTGCCCCTTAGCCCGGTGCTGCCCCTTGTCCCGGTGCTGCCCCTTATCCCGGTGCTGCCCCTTATCCCGGTGCTGCCCCTTAGGCCGATGCTGCCCCTTAGTCCGGTGTTGCCCCTTAGTCCAGGTGGGGGTTAGTTGGAGGGTGGTCATTGGGAGGAGGCTACCGAAGCAGGTTGTGACTGTGGTGGGGTGGGGATCACGACCGGGGCCAGAGCCGCCACCGTGGACAGACGCCCACCCAGACCCTCCCCTAGTCCTGATATTGGTGCGCCCGGAGTTCGCACCTTTAGGGGGTACTGTGACACTCTGGCTCCATGGACTTTGATATTTGAGCCAGGGTTGTTCATTGTCATTGGTTTGGGTGTATTTCATTTGGTGGTGTTGGGGATGGGTGAGTTTCATTTTGTTTGTGTCTAGTGGTGATTGGTCTATGACTCCCAATCGGAGGTAACGAGTGTCAGCTGTCGGCTCGTTATCTCTGATTGGGAGCCATATATATTCTGTGTGTTTTCTCCTTTGTTTTGTGGGTTATTGTTCCAGTGTTGTATGTTCTGTCGGTGTCACAGAGGACTTCACGTATCGTCATTTGTTGTTTTTTCGTGGTTGCTTTAATTAAATAAAGTCATCATGTTCACTCCACGCGCTGCGTATTGGTCCGCTCCTTCAGACGATCGTGACAGCAACAAGGCAATACTGCAAAAAATGTGGCAAAGCAATTCACTTTTTGTCCAAAATAGAAAGTGTTATGTTTGGGGCAAGTCCAATACAACACATTACTGAGTACCACTCTCCATATTTTCAAGCATAGTGGTGGCTGCATCATGTTATGGGTATGCTTGTAATAGTTAAGGACTAGGGAGTTTTTCAGGATAAAAAAATGGAATGGAGCTAAGCACAGGGAAAATCCTAGAGGAAAACCTGGTTCAGTCTGCTTTCCACCAGACACTGGGAGATTAATTCACCTTTCAGCAGGACAATAACCTAAAACACAAGGCCAAATCTACACTGAAGTTGCTTACCAAGAAGACAGTGAATGTTCCTGAATGGTCGAGTTACAGTTTTGACTTAAATCTGCTTGAAAATATATGTCGAGATCTGAAAAGGGTTGTCTAGCAATGATCAACAACCAATTTGACAGAGCATGAAGAATTTTGAAAAGAATAATGGCCAAATGTTGCACAATTCAGGTGTGGAAACCTCTTAGAGATTTACCCAGAAAGACTCACAGCTGTAATCACTGCCAAAGGTGTTTCTACAAAGTATTGACTCAAGGGTGTGAATACTTTTGTAAATGAGATATTTCTGTATTTAATTTTCAATACATTTGCAAAAACTTCTAAAGATATGTTTTCACTGTCATTATGGGGTATTGTGTATAGATGGGTGAGAAACATATTTCATCCATTATGAATTCAGGCTGTAACACAACAAAATGTGGAATAAGTCAAAGGGTATGAATACTTCAACAGTCATGACATTCAGTGTATATTCAGAGTAGTTACTTGTGTTGTACATAGTGATGCTTCAATATGCATGGACCCGTCCCTCTCCTTGAATTTATAACCGAGAGCTGGCTGTGTTACTCAGTGTGCCTTTGCATGAGTATCAGTCAATTGGCATTCTGCATAGTCATGACTGTTCTAACCTTTGGCTGGTTGTTTCATTTCTACTTAAGAGTACAATTGTACAACTGAAATGTTTCTTATAACTGGCATGTTTTGATAAAGTCTTACCATAAATTCCCTGTTGTTAGCTGCCAATATCAGTAAGTGATTGGATTGTTTGAAAAATAGAAGTTGGCATACATTAGGCATACAAATATAAAATGATTACTAACATATGTAGATATTTATTGTCCCCCACGATGGAATCAGGGAGGGGAATGTGGATCTGTCTCTGTCCGTCCGTGTACGTTCGTTCGTACATTAACCACAAGCGATATCTCAGACAGCACTGGCCTGATTTTGACGAAACTTGTTGAATGATGCGTCTTGCCATAGAGATCTGGCATTTGCAAAATTACACAGATTGGCCAGATGGTGATGCTATAACAAGAGATTGAAAATGAAAAGGTCACACCTCTACCCCGAAATCATGAAATTCGGTACATAGGTCCCTCTCCTCACAAGGAAGAAATTTACCTCAGGGACCCATAAGGTCCGCCATGATGGATTTTCCTCCATTTTGAACATTGTGAAAAACTGTTAAAACGCTACTCTTCTGGCACCGAATGACCAATCTTCACAAAACTTAAAATGTGGCATCTATGGAGAAAGGTCTCTCAACACAATATTTTCCAGACTAGTACTTAAAACAACATTGACCAATAAATATTCACATGGGCGTGGTCTGGCACATAAATGCATATAAATCAGTTAAGGATATTCTTATTGTAACACCATTTGGTACACATGTTGCAAACACTGTCAAGACTCAACATATGCAGGAATATTCATATTGACCACACGGTGGCGCTATAACAGGCACATGTTTACATCTCTTGATCTGTTTGACTCAGAGTGCTGTAATCTGGCACACATGCTCAGGGATATGAGTCTAGCTTACCCATGCGATATCTCAGACAACACTTGTCCGATTTTGACGAAACTTGGGTGAATGATCCGTCATTTGCAAAATTACACTGGGGCGGGGGGCTGCATCATTCGTGGGGGACTTCATGTTTACTGTTGCCTTTTTTTGTATTTTTTTAATGGTTAGTGATACACCCAGCAGTCATATGAGACAGAACTTACTTACGAAGCTGTCACCAAGCTCTCTCTCTCGCAATACTGATTGGAGAAGTCCAGGGTGTAGTGGAGGGTAAATGCCATTTACACACCTTTTTATTTGTGAAATAGCGTTTACTCACCTTTTTATTTAGTTAATTTTCTTTTACCCACTTATTATTGCGTTCCCAGTGTTGATCAATGGTCACAACAGTAATATTATTGATCTGAGTTCTATTCGTGTCTGCCTTTCTGCGAAGGAGTGGAATCATGATTCAGCTATGCTCGTTATGTTTTCCTGCTCCCCCCGGATTTGTCTTGTTAGCAGCGCATTTATTCACCACTCTGTCCAACGGCAAACTCCTCCCACGGCACAGGCCAAGATGTGAAATGAACTACCTCAGCCTAGACCATATCCGACACGTGGCAGAGAAGGGTCATGGCTAGAATGGATCCAGCTTTTGTCAAATTAACATCAAAAGTTGAAAATGTTTTTACCAACCCTAACCCTTTTCCTAACCTTAACTTAATTATCGCAACCTACTACGTTAATTATCCTGACCTGCTGCATAAATTCTCCTAACCTACCACGAAACGTCAAATCTGACGTTAATTTGACAAAAGCTGGATTCCTTCTAGCCCTGACCCGTTGACAGTGCCCTTGCGAGATGCCGAACATAAGGCAATATTTTAAACATCTCTCGACTCCTTCCCTGTCAACAGACATCCCCCAAATGAAAAAACCCAGACCCTCTGAGAATGAATGTAGTTGGCTAGAAGGATGAAGTTAGAAGCTAACGTTAAATGGAGCCTGACCTCAGCAGGAGCAGTTGACTGAAATTAAGCTAGCTAGCCTTAATCTTAACAAAAGATAAGGCTACATAAATTCTCAGAACAATATCATTTTGTTTTACAGAGAGTAGTGAGACAGACAGTGGTGAGGCAGCCTGCAATGCAGGAGTCAAAGGAGACACAGAGAGAGGATACAAGCAGAGAAAGGTTAGTAGTACAGTGTGTCCCAAACTTGGGGTAGGTGACCCATGTGGGATCCCCTGAAATGTAAATAGGCTCCCCAGAGAGTATCTTTAATCTTAACAAACACATGAATAACTTGTTTTTAGTCAACTACGGGTGTTTTACACTGCTAGAATGCACTTTATTGTCATTATGTGTTGGGACAGCATGTGGGACCTAAAATTGAGTGAAATATAAATAATTTAAATATAAAGACAATTTAATATTATTCTCATGAATATCAAAATCTATTTTGTAAAACTGCTTTACAGAGTAGTGAGACAGACAGTGGTGAAGCAGACAGTGGTGACGCTGAGGCAGGCTGCAATGCAGGAGGAGACAGGTTCCCAAACTTGGGGTCGGGGACCCATGTGGGGTCCCCTGAGAGAATCTGTAATCTTATCAAACACAATAACTTGTTTCTCTTCAAATGCATATAGAATACAACATTTTAGAGTCAACTATGGGCCTTTTACACAGGTGCACTTTAGCAGTTTACTAAACAGAACTGAATTGCAGTGCAGCTCACATGAGATACTAAGAACATGAACTTGATTAAAAAGATAACGCATTTCAATATAAACATCTCCACATCCTATTTTTCTAGACTTTTCTAGTGTCCAGTCCAAATTAACTATTTTGGGAGGGCGACCTGATGTTCATTTTGTGTCATTTTGAACTACATTAGGCCTTCCCAATAGACCTGTATGAAAATGCAATCAAACAATACAGTTCTAAAAATGTAATATGTTTTGGTTTATATAGGTTTTTGTTTGTGTTATTTCGATCGTCCACTGGAGTTTATAGTTTACCCACTTTTTTTTTTTTTTACCACTACTACCACTGGAGAGGTCGTGTGGAGGGCTCTGTCCTTTTTCTTTAGCTTATTTATATTTTCACGGTGGAGGGCTAAAACATCGTTATTGTCCACCATGATGAAATCGGAGGGGGGACTATGGATTTGTCTCCGTCCGTTCGTACGTTAGTCACACTATCTAAGACAGCACTGGCCCGATTTTGATGAAACTTGGGTGAATGATGCGTCTTGCCATAGAGATCCGGTATTTACAAAATAACACTGATAGGCCCAAGGGGGGCGCTATAGTAATCAACTGAAATTCCAAACTTTGAACAAGCATATTATCTCCTGTCCCATTGGAGCTTCAATTGTTGTCACTAATTGGCCCAAGGGTGGGCTCTGCATCATTTGTGGGGGACAACATGTTTACTTTTGCCTTATTTATTTTTTGCGAAAGGAGAGAAGGTTATAAAGAATGTTTTGCCATTGGCATTGTGATGTCTTTGCTTTGCCAAACTGTAACAATACATCAAATCTTGAAACTTGTCTTATAGGTCGTTTTCAATAAAACGTCACAATAAGGTGTAGAGCGTTCGATTTGCCTGCTGGGGGGGCAAGAAGACCCAAAGCTCCGCTTAAACCATTGACAACTGCGTGCCGTTTTCAAGAATTGTTAAATAAATGTTAACTATTTGGTTGTAAAATCATCACCTCTTAAAGAGCATAGTCAGACCTACAAATGTCAGATTATTCCATGCAAAACAATTGTGCACATTTAGCTCTATCATCAGAGTTATACAGCAAGTAACTCCATGCTTTTCATGATCAGTAAACACCAATTTATCATGTAATTTCAGATACGTACAGTAGGGTAACCTCACGATAGCTCTCAGTATTGGCCACCATTCATTGGATATTAGAGTGATATAAAATAAAAGTGAACTATACCTGACAAGTATGAGTGGTTTAGGTTAATTTCCCATCTTTTGTGGAGTCTGCCTGTCAAGCAGCAGAAGGACTCATTTGCTGTGGTACTGTTAGCTGATAATGTTTACTTGGCAAGCTACTGGTAGAAACGTTATATAGTTGGCAAAACATAGTGGTAAGTAGAACTAATGTACTTTTTTCTCCAACCAATGTAGGCCTTCCTAGAGAATTTAACTAACATTATCCCCTTTCACCGTTGTTTGTAAGAGTGTTTAGTTACGAATGCTGCTGACAGACATGATATAGGCTACATTGATTGATGGACTACGTCAAATTGGCTAGCTATCTAATAACAGATCAAGTCAATGGCTAGTTAACAAGCTAACTTTCAGGGGATGAACTAGATGACTATATCCAAATATTGTTTGATTTGCTTGCCATCTGTAGTGGTGATGACAGTAGACCTACTGACAACTTTACCAGGATGAGGACTTACCAATGTCAAGCTCCAAAAGCCTAATCTCTGATGAAGCAAGCTAAATTACATTGTTTGCTTAGCTAGCTACAGTTGCAGTCGGAAGTTTACATACACTTTAGCCAAATACATTTAAACTCAGTTTTTCACAATTCCTGACATTTAATCCTTGTAAAAATTCCCTGTTTTAGGTCAGTTAGGATCACCACTTTATATTAAGAATGTGCAATGTCAGAATAATTGTATAGAGAATGATTTATTTCAGCTTTAATTTCTTTCATCACATTCCCAGTGGGTCCGAAGATTACATACACTCAATTAGTATTTGGTAGCACTGCCTTTAAATTGTTTAACTTGGGTCAAACGTTTCAGGTAGCCTTCCACAAGCTTCCCATAATAAGTTGGGGGAATTTTGACCCATTCCTCCTGACAGAGCTGGTGTAACTGAGTCAGTTTTGTAGGCCTCCGTGCTCGCACACGCTTTTTCAGTTCTGCCCACACATTTTCTATAGGATTGAGGTCAGGGCTTTGTGATGGCCACTCCAATACCTTGACTTTGTTGTCCTTAAGCCATTTTGCCACAACTTTGGAAGTATGCTTGGGGTCATTGTCCATTTGGAAGACCCATTTGCGACCAAGCTTTAACTTCCTGACTGATGTCTTGAGATGTTGCTTCAATATATCCACATAATTTTCCCTCCTCATGATGCCATCTATTTTGTGAAGTGCACCAGTCCCTCCTGCAGCAAAGCACCCCCACAGCATGATGCTGCCACCCCATGCTTTACGGTTGGGATGGTGTTCTTCGGCTTGCAAGTCCCCCTTTTTCCTCCAAACATAATGATGGTCATTATGGCCAAACAGTTCTATTTTTGTTTCATCAGGCCAGAGGGCATTTCTCCAAAAAGTACAATCTTTGTCCCCATGTGCAGTTGCAAACTGTAATCTGTCTTTTTTATGGCGGTTTTGGAGCACTGGCTTCTTCCTTGCTGAGCGGCCTTTCAGGTTATGTCAATATAGGACTTGTTTTACTGTGGATATAGATACTTTTGTACCTGTTTCCTCCAGCATCTTCACAAGGTCCTTTGCTGTTGTTCTGGAATTAATTTGCACTTTTCGCACCAAATCTACGTTCATCTCTAGGAGACAGAACGTGTCTCCTTCCTGAGCGGTATGACGGCTGCGTGGTCCCATGGTGTTTATACTTGCGTACTATTGTTTGTACCAATGAACGTGGTACCTTCAAGCGTTTGGAAATTGCTCCCAAGGATGAACCAGACTTGTGGAGGTCTACACATTTTTTTCTGAGGTCTTGGCTGATTTCTTTAGATTTTCCCATGATGTCAAGCAAAGAGGCACTGAGTTTGAAGGTAGGCCTTGAAATACATCCACAGGTACACCTCCAATTGACTCAAATTATGTCAATTAGCCTATCAGAAGCTTCTAAAGCCATGACATCATTTTCTGGAATTTGACCCACTGGAATTGTGATACAGCGAATTATAAGTGTCTGTAAACAATTATTGGAAAAATTACTTGTGTCATGCACAAAGTAGATGTCCTAACCGACTTGCCAAAACTATAGTTTGTTAACAAGAAGTTTGTGGAGTAGTTGAAAAAATAGTTTTAATGACTCCAACCTAAGTGTATGTAAACTGTACATGCCAATTGGATAGGTACCTTCATGTATCTGAAATTATACTGAAGAAAAATATTTTCCATACACACAAAAAGCATACTTTTCTCAAATTTTGTGCACAAATTTGTTTACATCCCTGTTAATGAGCATTTCTCCTTCGCCAAGATAATACAACCAGCTGACAGGTGTGGCATATCAAGAAGCTGATTAAACAGCATGATCTTTACACAGGTGCACCTTGTGCTGGGGACAATAAAAGGCCAAATGTGCAGTTTTGTCACACAGCACCATGCCACAGATTCCTCATGTTTTGGGGGAGAATGCAATTGGCATGCTGACTGCAGGAATGTCCTCCAGAGCTGTTGCCAGATAATTTAATGTTCATTTCTCTACTATAAGCCACCTCCAACATCGTTTTAGAGAATTTGACAGTACATCCAACCGGCCTCACAACCGCAGACCACGTGTAACCACGCCAGCCCAGAACCTCCACATCGGGCTTCTTCACCTGCGGGATCGTCTGAGTATTTCTGTCTGTAATAAAGCCCTTTTGTGGCTAAAAACTCATGTGCCCCTGCCCAGTCATGTGAAATCCATAGATTAAGGCCTAGATTTCCTTATATGAACTGTAACTCAGGAAAATCGTTGAAATTGTAGCATGTTGCGTTGATATTTTTGTTCGGTATACATGATCATTGATGTTTACAGATCTTGAAAAGCATGCAGTTACTTGCTGTATAACTCTGATGATAGAGCTAAATGTGCACAATTGTTTTGCATGGAATAATCTGACATTTATTTAACAATCCCTTGAAAATGGCACCTAGTTGTCAATGATTTTAGCAGAGCTGGGGGTCTCCTTGCCCCCCAGCAGCCAAATCGAACGTATTCTGAACGTTTTATTGAAAACGACCTATTGTCCAGAATGTAATGTCACAATGAATGTGTGTCCAAATTAATATAACATTATTAATATTCTATAGTTTTATTGAAAATAAATGCGCAACATATATTTTTGTAGTTTTAATAATTATATTAATAATGACCATATATAACAATACATTAAAGCTAATCTCTCCCATTCTATTGTCAGCATTGCAGAAATGATTCTGTTTGTCTACTGAGGTTGAGATATGGTAAAGGTTTGATGAGCTTTTTGGACTCAACACTGGCCAATTCAATCTGTCATCTTTCCCCTTCTGTTTCACTTGGATGTTATTCTGAGGGAGAACACAGCTTGGCCTGCAGTACTGTTGGCTTCTCTCGAGGCCACACATGGTGACATAATTCGGAACACTCAATCATAAAAAATCACAACCAATAAAAAGAGATCTGCATCAAACGAGTGGGTGCTGGCCATGTGACTACGGTGCATGTAAAGCACATGGAGTAATTGCATTAGAGGCAGAGGGGCCTGCTGTTGCCAGATTCTTTATAAGGCTAGAAGTCTTGTTGGACCTCCGGTGCAGGTCCCATTTATAACATCTTTATCTTATTTGTCAACTGGAACCGAAAGCATTGTGATAAAATATTGAATTACAGCCAAGCTGGGGCAGCAAGAGGAAGGACTTTGCTAACTCCTCCATGATGTGTGTTTTGAACCGCCAACCCCAGCCCTCAGTATGCAGTGCGTGAATCTGAACATTGCATGCAGAGCGTTCACAAATATTTTGATCTTGCCTGCCTTGGCAGAAGCTTGCTGTTGTTTTGCCTTATGTGCACGCCTGTGAGATAAGCAGGGAGAGATGGGTTCAGATAGGATCTTCCATCGTCCCAGTTTGAAGATGGGTGACCACAGCTTGGCTCGGTTATCAAGACACATCTAGAGAGACTGACAGCATTCAATTATCCCAAACGCACACATTCACATTTCTACATGGTAGACTGACTCCAAGAGAATGGGAGCACAATATGTGACATCCCCTGTAAGTGAAGTAGTGAACAGGAGCATCTCCTAGACTGGTGATCTGTTATTCACCATTTAACATGCCGATAGAGTTGGGGTAAGATGGCCACCCCAATGAAACCTCTTATAGAGATCTGCCAATTTCTCACTCACTTCTGTCAAATGTATAAATTGAAGACAAACTGAGGACATCATGCTTTTTCACACATACCATTTGTTTGAGGACTGTGATCCATTTATTATTATATAATTGAAATATGCATAATTGAGTGGTGTCTTGAACACAAGCCTAAGTAAATATGTCTGATGGCAAAATGAGGGAATTGTGTTTGAGGAATCTCACTCGTTCTCTTGCCATTCCTCTTTTTCCTTCTCTCATTTCTCTTTTCCTCCCTCTCTCATTTCTCTTTTCCTCCCTCTCTCATTTCTCTCTTCCTCCCTCTCTCATTTCTCTCTTCCTCCCTCTCTTATTTCTCTCTTCCTCCCTCTCTCATTTCTCTCTTTCTCCTTCTCTAATTTCTCTCTTCCTCCCTCTCTCATTTCTCTCTTCCTCCTTCTCTAATTTCTCTCTTCCTCCCTCTCTCATTTCTCTCTTCCTCCCTCTCTCATTTCTCTCTTCCTCCCTCTCTCATTTCTCACTTCCTCCCTCTCTCATTTCTCTCTTCCTCCCTCTCTCATTTCTCTCTTCCTCCCTCGCTCATTTCTCTCTTCCTCTCTCTCTCTGTTGTTTTTCTGAGGAAATGAATGTGAATGTGTGTGATTGACCTGCTTTAGGCTGAAGTGTAGAGGAGGTTCAATGTGGTGCTTTTCAGGCCATGCTGTGTGTGTGTGTGCATTAACCAGACCCTGGGGCCTGACAGCTTTCCAGTGGAGGCAGGCAGCAGGACTACAGGGGTGGGGGAACAGGGACCAACGCCTGTCATGGTGCATTCTGACTCCCATGGCTTACACTAACAACAGCCAAGCTCTGGTACATGTCTACGGGATTAACACTAAGGACTGGAGTCAAAGGTCAATGGGTTTTAAATGGTGATATCCAGTACATAGTAATATGATAAACCAAGAAGATTGCAGCCCCGTTTTGAGTGAATGTAAACCAGAAAGAGCCTCTCTAGTGTTAATGGCTGGCCTTTCAACTCCTGCTGTGCTGAATTCATGGTTATTCCCCAATGAAACTAGGTTGCTGAAAACACTCTCATCTAAATGCTAGATCAGGCCCCTTTACCATTGGCTTGTTTTTCCATGGACCTCTTGTCCTGACCTGGCAGTTATTCAGAGCTCACTTTATAAAGGTCCATTGAGTTTCTGTTGGCTTGGGGGGATTGATCCTCTGCTTTTGATCACAGAATGTTGTACGTCCTGTCCTGTCCTGTTGAGTGTCCTGCACCTCTTCAGTTCACCCCTCAGTGAATCTTAATGCAAAGTGTTCATTTATGGGTTTTAGGCATTACATCGTCACTCATCCCTGTTTCCTAATCAGCTTCATGCTTGTGTTGTTTTACCACAGGACTACTTTCATACATCTGTTTCTGATTCCTCTGGGAAGCAGGGATATAAATGCATTCCTATCAACTGGATATAGACGGGAAGTGTAACTGTAATTCAGAGTTTTGCCAGGAGTATTGAATTACTCCTGTAAAACAATGTATTCTACTTGAAACTTAAAAAAGAGGAGACACAGGAGCACTAGTCCTCATGTTTATAGCCTTCCCTATTCCAAATAACTCAACTTCTGTCCTCTGCCCTCAATGGAGAAACAAGGGTATCAAGGGTCCTCTCCTTTTCATCATTTTGATTCCGGGGCCTCTTTCCTGTAATTCATTGCTATCTAGCATCATTATTTCTGTCTGTAATCTATTTGTCTTACTCTTCATTGCTCTGTCCTTCTCAAGAACATATGATACTAGGGCTTTTAGTGGCTGAGTCCTGTCATTCCACCTCATAGTAAGCTTTATTTAATTAATTGGTTCAATTGTGTTATTTGAATTTATCACTACAGCATATCATCTTCAGCTGACAATATACACTACATAGCCAAAAGTATGTTGACAACCCTTCAAATTAGTGGATTCGGCCACACACGTTGCTGACAGGTGTATAGAATCGAGCACACAGCCATGCAATCTCCATAGACAAACATTGGCAGTAGAATGGCCCGTACTGAAGAGCTCAGTGACTTTCAACGTGGCACTGTCATAGGAGGCCACCTTTCCAACAAGTCAGTTTGTCAAATTTCTGCCCTGCTAGAGCTGCCCCGGTCAACTGTAAGTGCTGTTATTGTGAAGTGGAAACGTCTAGGAGCAACAACGGCCCAGCCGCGAAGTGGTAGGCCACACAAACTCACAGAACAGGACCGTCCTCGATTGCAACACTCACTACAGAGTTCCAAACTGCCTCTGGAAGCAATGTCAGCACAAAAACTGTTCATTGGGAGCTTAATGAAATGGGTTTCCATGGCCGAGCATCCGCACACAAGCCTAAGATCACCATGCACAATTCCAAGCATCGGCTGGAGTGGTGTAAAGCTCGCCGCCATTGGACTCTGGAGCAGTGGAGTAATGAATCACGCTTCACCATCTGTGTTTGGCGGATACCAGGAGAACGCTACCTGCCCAAATGAATTGTGCCAACTGTAAAGTTTGGTGGAGGAGGAATAATGGTCTGGGGCTGTTTTTCATGGTTCGTTCTAGGCCCCTTAGTTCCAGTGAAGGGAAATCTTAATGCTACAGCATACAATGACATTCTAGACGATTCTGTGCTTACAACTTTGTGGCAACAGTTTGTGGAAGGCCCTTTCCTGTTTCAGCATGACTATGCCCCAATGCACAAAGCGAGGTCCGTACAGAAATGGTTTGTTGAGATCGGTATGTAAGAACTTGACTGGCCAGCACAGAGCCCTGACCTTAACCCCATCAAATTCTTTGGGATGAAATTGGAATGCCGACTGTGAGCCAGGCCTAATTGCCCAACATCAGTGCCCGACCTCACTAATGCTCTTGTGGCTGAATGGAAGCATGTCCCCGCAGAAATGTTCCAACATCTAGTGGAAAGCAGCAAAGAGAGGACCTACTCCATATTAATGGCCATGATTTTGGAATTAGATTTTCGACGAGCGGGTGTCCACATACATTTGGCAATGTAGTGTATTTATTTTATCAGCAAAGGCCTATACTTTATGTCTCCACTAAATAGCTTGTAAAGTTATGAACTGATAAACATGACAGAGCTTCTCACTCTGCCCCAACCTCTTCACATGTGCAGCTTTCACACGCTATAAAATGGCCAATGATACACACTTAGAGAGGACTCCTGGATCGTGGCCCCTTTTGTCCCTATGCCAGGGAAAGATCATGTGACCAGCATGTGTCAGCACTGCTGCATCTCTATATCCTCTCCTAATTGAGAACTTCCAATATACAATCATTAATGGACAAACATGTCCTTTAGCCCTTCTCCACGGTGTGGACTGGAGAGAGTTGTGGGGAGGATGGAAGTGAGGCCGGGGGTACTGGGGGTGTTGCTCAGCAGTCAAAGAGAGGGAAACTGGCTTTGAAGAGAGTGAGACTGGACCCTGCTGTGCCTCATCTAAACTGATGCTGAAATGTTGTCACACAGAGAAACAGAATAAACACAGCACTGAGTGCTAGAGCAGAAACACTCCCTTTCCCCAACACTGCTTGATTTTGTCCTCCTCTCCTCAATAACTGTAGTGTTGATACTTGAGTATCTTTCTTTGGATATCTATTTTGCACTTTCTTTGCTTGATGAATGTTATTTCAGTGTGACAGCATACTGTCCCCGTAACACTACTCATAGACATTCAAAGGTGTAAATTATCTTTGTCAACACATCAGTGACATCAATTACTTTGTTAATTTGATTACAGGAACAATTGAATAGAACCACAAATTCCCCCAAATAAACACTCACAAATCAATCCAGCTTTGAGCAAAATGTGTGAGTAAACTCTGAGTTTTACCTGAAATGTCTCTGTCAAGTGTATAAATGGTTTAGTAGTTATGACCAACATACTCCCAGTAGGGGCAGACCTACGGGAAATAACATTACTCACCAATGTGCGGAAGAGATATTGATATATGTAGATTTGACTCTCTCTTGCCGTCTTAAAAGGTTGAGACCCTGAAAGGGCCAAATTGCCTGGTGAAACCGAAAACCTCTTTAAATCTAACACCAAAGCGCACACATTCTCGGGTCTCCAGAGGACATTGGGTATGTATTGCAGCACAGAATGGCACAAACCAATCAAATGAGTACATTGTGTTCTTCCGGTAGAGCTAGCACAATGTTTAATTGCGCCCAGGAATATGGGTAAACAGGATTAAGAGCTAGATTCAGCCTGTACCTGCCAAGCCACCACACAAAGAGTTGAAATGACACCAGCTTGATCATTTTAATTATCCTGTAATCCTCTCTTCCTTGAATGAGCTTCTCATTAAGCTGTGCTGTAATGTGCCTGTCATAAGAGAAAGCACTGAAGGTTTAGGATTGTTTTGGAATCAAGAATCTGATAAAATGCTAAATATGGCTGAACTTTTTGGGGAAAGATAGATGGTAGAACAGTAAGTGGTTTTCGACTCATAGTGCCTCATAATTCTGGCTGAGGATTTTTGGTGTGATGTCACAGACGGCATGACCTCCACTCCGCCTGCACCCGGAACATTTCCTACTCAGATATATCGCAAGTCATGTTTTACTACCTCCCATTCATTGTGTTGTAGTACCATTTTACTACAGTTGTGTGTGAGAGGGTAGTGATGGAAGTATATCTTAGCGTGACGCAACTTTAATAAATGAGAATGTATAGGGCCTTGTAGTGACCACAGTTTCCAGTGGGGGCCTGACACACTTCGCTTTCACTAACATAAACATGCAGGGGCATAAGAATCTTGGCGTAAGACCATAGCCACCATACCAATAGGCCTACACATACCACCATCCACTGTATGAATCAACCTTCTACTATTTCAAAACATCCCTCTCCCATTCTCCAACCTGGCAGTTCCAACAGTAATGTATGTTATGACCAGTCACAGCATCTCTATACGCTGCATTGGCCACAGTGCTGCCTGAAAATGGACATTGGTGCCAGCTAGGGCACATTCACCCGAGGGCTTACAACTTAGAATGTGGATTTAGCTAATCGCTCCACTGCTGTAGTAGAGCCAGTTGAAAAGCACTGTTTAGTGGTATATAATTACTGCTTTGAATAAAGAGACAGTAGCGTGATGATCCTTAGCATTCCAAACATGATTAATGGCTGTTTGGATTGATTTGACTGACTTAACATTTCCCTTTAACCTCCAAGAGGTCTGATGTCAAAAGTGAAGAACAGGGCATATTTAATGAAAAACCAGGAGAAACAAGTTACATCCTCATGAACCCTCGGTCCTTCAGTTATTTGACCCTTTTTCGAGGGGTTTAGTTCAAGTGATATTGCAACAGCTGTACTTCTCTTTCTAGTTGGGAAAATGGTATAAACATGTGAAGGATGCTCTCCTTTGAAGTGTGAAGGGCAGGGCCTGTCAGTCAATCTGTGGAGGACTAAGTAATTACAGAGAGGCCAAGTGAGAAAGACCAGAGGGAGCAGGGTGGGGGCGAGCTGTGCGTCTTTGGACTTTTGAGAAATATTGTCAAACCATGGTCCAAAGGATTGTGTACACTTGCAAAACACTTTGAGTTAAACTCTACAGTTGAAGAGAGTCGTCCACAAAGCTTTCCAAGGCTCTGACGTGCTACAATAACCAAAACAAACAAGTGATACTGCGCTCCAGGAAAACAAATCCTTCAGGTATGCAAAATAATCAGGAATGCTTTAATGTCAGTAAAGGGCTAAGATATCTGGAGGCCCAAGTGAGCCAGCTAGTGATACATTTATTCAAATAATGAGTTTCCATTTAGGCTGTTTTGAAAATCTTCCTGCCCCTCGGGTGATTTATGAAGTTTTGTGCCTATCTGTATCACGTTGTCAGAGTCAGTCATTCATAATGTGACAAATCTGGGTCAACGTCAACTTGAAAATGGGTCATGATGAGGGATACCTCTCTAAAAGGCACATGATGTAATATATTTTGTTTATTAGTGCATGTTATGCTTTCATTATAGATTATGTGCCTACAGTGGTTCGAATGAATTGATGAATGTATGAATGAATATCCCCTATTTGCATTGATCAATGTCACTCTAGCTATTGTGTAAGCCTGTCAATACTGGAGTCACTCTAGAGGTAGAACTATGGCGCTCAGGTCGATGGACAGCTCAAGGCCATTGTTAAGAGCAGTTCATAAATGAGGAGCGCTCAACACACAGACAGAGGGAGGCTGGGAGATCACATCCTCTCTGGTGGTTTGGTTAGACACCACTGACTGACAGAGCCAGACTGATGCTTTACTAATAATGCCTGCCTGCCCAGAGTGTTAGGGCTCAGGGACCTTGGATCCAGTGGCTGACAGGGAGAAATACAAGCACATCAATCAATACCTTCACATCCAAATACACCTTAGAGACATCTTAGAGACAAGATGGTTTAGAGTCCACTTGTTGATAATTACGTCCAGTATTATGCAGTCGTTGAAGGAATAAATGTTTTGTATGTTTCAATGTAATCCTTAGTACTGTACTTCACCACAGAATGAATGAATGTGAAAATTGAGTAGCCTAAATGAAATGTAAAATGAGTGTAACTTAATTTCTGCCTGGCCCTGGTGTTATTTATGGTCACCTCGTTGGTGTGTGGGGCCTGGTGGTTTGTCATGTAGCTGGGTTAGGGCTGGGCTATTCTAAGTGTGACTGAGATGCTGGCCCACAGCTATCCTCTGGCTTTAAGTGACTCTGACAAAGCACTGTAACCAGGGTGTGGGAAAGCATGTCACGGTGTGTGCACGTGTGTGTGTGGCATGCCCACAGAGCGACAAGACTTTGCAGCAGTGGCTAACCCCCTGTGCCATGATGGCTGTGTGTATGCTCCCGTTGATTGATCCCTTTCCATAGAGCAGCACAAGAAGGCATCCCACCCCTACACTCTTAGAAAAAAAGGTGCTATCTAGAACCTAAAAGGGTTCTTCAGCTATCCTGATAGGAGAACCCTTTGAAGAACCCCTTTCCACAGAGGGTTCTACATGGAACCCAAAAGGGTTCTACCTGGAACCAAAAAGGGTTCTACCTGGAACCAAAAAGGGTATGGGATAGCCAAAGAACCCTTTAGGAACCCTTTTTTCTAAGAGCGTACCATCAAGCTGGAGGCCATGCCTATGTTTTGGGCAAGCTACTCGGGCTTGTGAGGAAACAAATGATTTAGTTTTTTTAGCCTTCCACAGCCATCTTGGAACTGGTATCTCTAGTTTGATGTACTGTATCTCTGCCAGGTAACAGAATAAATGTGATACACTGCATGGCAGAGTTGAGGAGTGACATGTTCTGTGGAGACTTATTTTACCAAGATGGGGAAACAAAACACCCTAGTATTAATAGAGACACATTCCTGGCAGGGACTTCTTTAATGGAGTCTTCTTCTCTCAACACCCATCAGATCATTAGATTCATCAACACAGATTACCTTTCCCAATGATATCACATACAGACATATCCCCAGGGACAAGCGGAGGTGAAATCATGGCACCTCGCAAAATGTATCTGAGAAAAGTGAAAAGGTGCCTGATACTTTTTAATCCAGGTTGCCATGCAGCTCACCTCATATCATAAGAAAGCATTGCAAACACATGGGGAATCCACATCAATTGTGTATTTTCTAAGAAGGCATTTTTACAACAGCCCCACCAATGATACACTGTGGTAGAAGAACATCTGTCGTCTCAGACTGGGCGAGGCAGGTAGGACAGAGAGACGACATACATCGTCACTGGTGCTTTGCTGTTCAATCTCTCATTTTTTGGAGCCCCTTTTCACCTGTGCCCTGGTCACATGAAAGGAAGCGGCCGTAGGTCTGGCCTGAGATGAAAAGGGACGTCACTCAGCGTCCCCAACAAGCCTGCCCACCTGTAGCTGCCCTGAATACCTTCTAACCAGATAGCTAATGAGATATCATGTCAGAGTAGCTAGATTAGGAGCCGCTAAGGGGCACAGATATACAGTACCAGACCCTAGCTCTCTGTTCTGTTCTTTTCTGTTGTGGAGCAGTGGCCAGGTCATTGATACAGGACAATGACGGGATTATCTGTCACCCTCTAATGCTGCCAAATACCAGCGCTGTGTTGTTGATTGACCTCCTATCTTCTATCATGCTCCATTGCTCTGGGGAACAGGTGGTCCTTTCTAATCAGTGCCCAGTCCTTTATATACTGTTGTTTGTCTCAGATACTGTAGATCTGTAGAAATTCGTTTTCCACGTTAGTTCTTATTTTTATATTGTTTCTCTTGCAACCAACATTGTTCATCTTTAAAACCAAACTTGCACTTGGCTTTAGAAAAAATATGTATCATTATCCATTCAAGTCTTTTTTTGCATTTTAAAATGTCTTCCGAGCTGATGATTCTCCAAAACAAATGTTATATAATACATTCTTATGTAATGATGTGACAGCAGTTTCATGTCAATATTTTAGATTATTTAAAATGTCCCCAACCAGTCTGAACTGTACTCCATACACTCAATGGACCACGTCTTCATATACAGTACATTCAGCACTATATACATTTAGATCAGAATCAGAATCACCTTCATTTACACATACCCAGAATTTGCCTTAGTGTGATAACATGTTTTCTCTGCTGTATGGAAATCCACATCAGCATACACCGGGGTGCCTGAACACACACACACACGCATCCATGCGCACACACACACACACACACACACACACACACACACACACACACACACACACACACACACACACACACACACAAACACACTAAAATACACACACACACACTTTTGGACATGTCCGCTCATGGTCAGGGGAATGTTAGGCAGCTCCTAAGATGACAGGACCATGAATAATGGCAGTTTACAGCAGAAAACATCACCTCTAACTCAAGAGGCTGCAAATTATCTCCCATTAGGCCGTCTTTGAAGTGAGGAAAGCCACAGTGGAACTCCGCTGGGCTGTGATGAGATGCTAAAAGTGTGATTTTATTTTTGCATTGGTTACCTCTGCTGTGAATTTCTTTTTATTGGACAAGTGAAACATAATTCTGTATAGTGAAAATATTATTTCACATTAATAATGAACCATTAACTTTTATGTAAAGTTGAACTGCGTGTAGATGATTTACTTGAGAGCATCTGTTGGTATGCTTTATCACAGACATCTGCAATGAACAGGTGTATTTATACAATATGAATCTTCTCTCTAACAGTATCCCTTAACCTTTAGCGAGAGATGCTAGCTATGCTTACGTGTGCATCATAGCTTGTCAGTCCAGAGTTTCCAAAATAGGAATGTAATTCCCACATCAGGCATTGCATTGACTCGCCAGTCATTTTGCTGCTGTGGCTTCTGGCATCAGGTGATAGACTCTGAATGTAGTGGCTTCTGTAGGGACACGGCATCCCAAGCTCCCAAGGTCCTTAGGGACAACAAGTTTCCCATTTTGGTGGCAGGTAATAATTCAAAGCAGCTGCTCTCTAATTGGAGCTCAGTGGTCTAATAGGTTGGACACGCAGAACAAGCATTCCAAATCAATCGTTCCCTAATTTGCTCCTGTAATTTTGTTCTTTCTAAAGATAAAAACAAAAACGTCAGCAGGTTTATGGCTCTGCTCCATGCAGCACTATTCTCTGTTGCCATGGCAGATAGCCAACATTGTTTTACAGTATCACCGGGTTGCTATGGATACTTCAGAGTTAGAGCTGGGCTAAGCTGGGCAGTGCTAATACTGGTGTCAGAAATGTTAGCATGCTTCTAATCTAGCACATGAAAGGGACAACCCCAAAGCCTTGCCTTGGGTTTCACCCAGAACTAGATGCTTACTTACTTAGTCTAGACAAACAACTCTCACTGAGGTTCCCTCTCTCCCACATGGTATGGTCTCCATGGAGATAGACCCCTATGCCCTGCCTTCCTCTTACTCCCGTAACTTTGTCTGTCATGCCTTACAGATGTAGAATCTTAATTTGATCACCCTGTTGTAGGAGAACTTAAAACTTTAAGGTTTAAAAAGGCTTCGGAAGTTTGTAATTTCCACTTGGAAATTTCAGACTTGATTTTCCCTTACGAAAAAATATCCATTAATTATAATCCACATAATAATTCTAATTTCCTGTTGCTTCAGGATTTTCCTGCTGTAGCAAACTGGCTCAAATTAAGATCCTACATCTGTATGAGAGTCCACTGGCCAGTCCACTGATGGGCACTCAGTAGTACAACCAGGATGAGGTTGGGATCTTTTACTAGTTTGATATTCCAATGTGTTTTGTTTCTTCTTACTGTGTGTTGTTAGCAGGAGGGATATTTTGACTGGCGGCGTAAGGGGTCATCAGTGGTGTGTTCGTCTTCACAACATTCTAGGACCTCTTTCATGTGTACTAACATTCTGGAGAGAAGGAGCATTCAAGGTTATCATTCAACACACATGCAAACGCACATACATACATACATACATACACCACACACACAAGTCTCAAATCACACCGATGCCTTGATAATTTACACCCCAAAATTCAGTTTGTTTCTCTCTGTTTTAAAATTGTATCTACTATTTTTTTGATGGCCCATTCTCAAGAGAGGGACAGAGAAAGACTTAAGAATCTTATGTGTTTTATTCATTTTTTCAGCAAGCTCCTTGTCGGTTTGGCTCAAATGATGGCTTCTCCTCAGATACTGTAGATGATGGCTTCTCCTCATATACTGTAGATGATGGCTTCTCCTCAGATACTGTAGATGATGGCTTCTCCTCAGATACTGTAGATGATGGCTTCTCCTCAGATACTGTAGATGATGGCTTCTCCTCAGATACTGTAGATGATGGCTTCTCCTCAGATACTGTAGATGATGGCTTCTCCTCACACTCTCAGCTCACTCAGCTCATGTCCAAGTTCAAGTAATTCAAGGAGTTTGTAGTTCCTTTTGGAAAGTATGGGAAGTAAGATTCTAGCTTGGACTTTGAAGATATGTCAGGTATTTGTTGGCAATTACATCAAACTGACGTACAGTATGCAAATAATACTTGCCAATTGAGTTTATCTAAACAATGGTTCCTCTGTGCCAAACTGCCAACATTATTTCCATTCCCCTACTCATAAACACAATTTATTTCCAAGAAAGAGGCCTGCATGTCTTATTAGTGTCAGTCCATTAGTGAGTGCTGGAGATAACATAACTTGGTCACAATGTAGTGGACTTTGTATGTCACTAGGGAAAAGGAGAAGTGGACTCTCTATGATGGTCCATAAAGGTGAGTGGAGTAGTAGGTCAGCAGGTCACAGGGTCATTGTAGACATCACAATAGATTTGATGTGGACAACCATTACATTACATTCTCAGTGTAAGCGGTCAGATCCCCAGGGCTCTGCTGGATGACATGCCCTCAAGGCTGGCTGACTATATAATGCTACACTGCTCATAAAGACAAACTTTAAAAGATCTCTGTGTGAAGGTGTCAATGATACACCATCTCCTGGTGACTTGTGTTGCCTACATTTCCCCATCAATAGACCACCTGTGTTCTCAAGGTGCTTGTAATGCAAATACCAACAGCACTGGGATATGATACCGTTAGTTTTTGATGGGCCTATAGAAGTCTGTTCTTTTATGCTAAGAATATGACTCTCTGTTTTGTATGTGTTTGGGCTCTGTTTTAATACACACCAGCCTAGTTGGCTCCTCATGGTTGGGGGGAGAGGGCGAAGTCTACTAAATAACAAATAATCCAACCACCACGCCTCTCCCTCTGTAGAACAACAACTCAAAGGCGTGCTTAATGTGCCAAACTAAGGCCATCTCTCTTTCAGCCTTTTGTTATGAGACATTATCGTGTCTCTCTGTGTTATCTCCGGCTCACTTATCTGCCCTGAGTGGGCTCTGTGTCAGTGTCCAGACCTCCATCTTCTAATGCCTCAGTACTGGGCTCTGTGCTGTATGGATGCTGTGTGGGATAGGGGGATTTAACTCCATTATTCTGGTTCGCGGAGAATGGGGCAACAGGCAGCTGCAGGTGGTGTCGATCAGTTGCCTCCCTCCGTCCATCTTTCCCCTCTCTCCCCTAAAATCACTATTTCTCAACTCCCCCTAATTGAGATGTCCCTCCAATTCGAAAAATCTAATCAAATTCAAATCAATTTTTATTTGTCACATGCTTTGTTAACAACAGGTGTAGACTAACAGTGAAATGCTTACTTACAAGCCCTTCCCAACAATGCAGAGAGAAAAAAATAACACAAGGATAAATGCACATTGAGTAACGATAACATGGCTATATACACAGGGTACCAGTACCAAGTCAATGTGTAGGGGTACGAGGTAATTGAGGTAGATACTGTATGTGCATATAGCTGGGGGTAAAGTGCCTAGGCAACAGGATAGATAATAAACAGTAGCAGCAGCGTATGTGATGAGTCAAATGATTTAGTGCAAAGAGGGTCAATGCAGATTGTTTGGGTAGTCTTATGGCTTGGGGGTAGAAGCTGTTCAGGGTTCTGTTGGTTCCAGACTTTGTGCATCGATAACGCTTGCCTTGCGGTAGCAGAGAGACCAGTCTATGACTTGGGTGACTGGAGTCTTTGCGGGCCTTCGTCTGACACCGCCTGGTATAGAGGTCCTGGATGGCAGGGAGCTCGGCCCCAGTGATGTACTGGGCTGTACGCATTACCCTCTGTAGCGCCTTGCCGTCGGATGCCAAGCAGTTGCCATACCATGCGGTGATGCAGCCAGTCAAGATGCTCTCAATGGTGCAGCTGTATCACTTTTTGAGGGTCTGAGGGCCCATGCCACATCCCAATTCCCAGGCCTTTGAAGGTAATATAGGTCCAGTGAGTCAATACTAAGAACTCAATATTGTACTTGTCCCTCCAGGTGCTTTGTTTTTATGGAGGACAGTTCTGTGGAAATACCTATTACTAATTAGGCAGCACTAAAGAGTAGCTAGCCAATCAGAATTGTTACATATGTTTCCCCCCTTCAATAATGATGACAAAGGGCCCTTTCATCTTTTCTTATTCGAGAGGAAACAGTCTGTGCACCGCAGGTGTTAACATATCCACACATACCTGTGGTGAGTCATTTCCTATCGCTGCAGCTTTACAAGCTAACCAATATACTCTGGTGGGTTCTCTACAGAGAGTTGGGAGGTCAGGTGACTGTAGTTACTGTTACTGTAGGACATTTACAGTGGTGGAGTCCCCTGTTATACTAGAGTCTCACTGGTGAAGTCAAATGTATCTGTGCGACGTGCAATACGTACACACCACTGCCAATTACAACATTTTAAATGAATCACAGGGTGATAAAATAACAAGTTCATGTGAATTATAGGAAGGTATCATTACTGCACAGTTTAGTTATTGTTACACTGTGCTCTCTGTCTGGCAGAGGCATAGCCAGTGCTTGCCGTTTGCCAGAAAACATATGAATCCCAGGATAAATCACATCCAAATGACCTGTCTGTGTTGGTTGGATACGTACAGTGGGGAAAAAAAGTATTTAGTCAGCCACCAATTTTGCATGTTCTCCCACTTAAAAAGATGAGAGAGGCCTGTAATTTTCATCATAGGTACACGTCAACTATGACAGACAAATTGAGAAAAAAAATCCAGAAAATCACATTGTAGGATTTTTAATGACTTTATTAGCAAATTATGGTGGAAAATAAGTATTTGGTCACCTACAAACAAGCAAGATTTCTGGCTCTCACAGACCTGTAACTTCTTCTTTAAGAGGCTCCTCTGTCCTCCACTCAATACCTGTATTAATGGCACCTGTTTGAACTTGTTATCAGTATAAAAGACACCTGTCCACAACCTCAAACAGTCACACTCCAAACTCCACTATGGCCAAGACCAAAGAGCTGTCAAAGGACACCAGAAACAAAATTGTAGACCTGCACCAGGCTGGGAAGACTGAATCTGCAATAGGTAAGCAGCTTGGTTTGAAGAAATCAACTGTGGGAGCAATTATTAGGAAATGGAAGACATACAAGACCACTGATAATCTCCCTCGATCTGGGGCTCCACGCAAAATCTCACCCCGTGGGGTCAAAATGATCACAAGAACAGTGAGCAAAAATCCCAGAACCACACCCAGAGAGCTGGGACCAAAGTAACAAAGCCTACCATCAGTAACACACTACGCCGCCAGGGACTCAAATCCTGCAGTGCCAGACGTGTCCCCCTGCTTAAGCCAGTACATGTCCAGGCCCGTCTGAAGTTTGCTAGAGTGCATTTGGATGATCCAGAAGAGGATTGGGAGAATGTCATATGGTCAGATGAAACCAAAATAGAACTTTTTGGTAAAAACTCAACTCGTCGTGTTTGGAGGACAAATAATGCTGAGTTGCATCCAAAGAACAACATACCTACTGTGAAGCATGGGGGTGGAAACATCATGCTTTGGGGCTGTTTTTCTGCAAAGGGACCAGGACGACTGATCCGTGTAAAGGAAAGAATGAATGGGGCCATGTATCATGATATTTTGAGTGAAAACCTCCTTCCATCAGCAAGGGCATTGGAGATGAAACGTGGCTGGGTCTTTCAGCATGACAATGATCCCAAACACGCCGCCCGGGCAACGAAGGAGTGGCTTCGTAAGAAGTATTTCAAGGTCCTGGAGTGGCCTAGCCAGTCTCCAGATCTCAACCCCATAGAAAATCTTTGGAGGGAGTTGAAAGTCTGTGTTGCCCAGCGACAGCCCCAAAACATCACTGCTTTAGAGGAGATCTGCATGGAGGAATGGGCAAAAATACCAGCAACAGTGTGTGAAAACCTTGTGAAGACTTACAGAAAACGTTTGACCTGTGTCATTGCCAACAAAGGGTATATAACAAAGTATTGAGAAACTTTTGTTATTGACCAAATACTTATTTTCCACCATAATTTGCAAATAAATGTATTTAAAATCCTACAATCTGATTTTCTGGATTTTTTTTTCTCATTTTGTCTGTCATAGTTGACGTGTACCTATGATGAAAATTACAGGCCTCTCTCATCTATTTAAGTGGGAGAACTTGCACAATTGGTGGCTGACTAAATTCTTTTTTTCCCCACTGTATGTGTGATTCCTCTAAGATGTACAAAGATACAACATGTGGGATGTTCTAATCCTAGACAATCAGCTCCTGTTTATTTTAATTAGAACCAGAAACAAACACAGAGGGCTCTACTGTCTGTGGGTGACCAGCGATTGGCCAATGAGTTACAGTGTTGCGGCGCCCCAGTGACATCACAGTCCTGGGATGATGTTTATAAATAATAATAGTAATGCATTTATTTTATATACTGCTTTTCATTACAAACAAAAATCTCAAAGTCGCTTTGAAAACAAAAATGAAAAAAATGTATGGATCTGGCATGGTGATGGTCTTCCACAGCTTCAGATGTCTAGGCAGTTGGGATAGGCAGTCAGTTGCAGTAGTTTGATCGGAGGGAGCGTCAATGATACAGACAGGCAGTCAGATACTGGTAGAGAGGCCCTGAGTCCAGTTCCGAGAGAGGTGCTCTCTGAGGAATGACCAATCCTTCAGCCATGGAGCAACAAAGCACGCAAATAAACCTGATACTCTACTTATGAAAATCAGACCAAAATGCTTAACCATTGGCTCCGGTCAGCACTGTGTAGGCCTACTCTACATCAATCACATAATTAGTAAAACCTGGGATGAGGACACATCTCTTTCTAGAGCAAATACAATGTTTTCAAAATGAGAGGCGTTCTTCTCCTGTCATGCAGAGTTTCTCGATCCAGAAATATCGCCTGAGGAGAACAAATAGAAATGGATCCGCCCTTGGAAGTGAGAGCGTGTTGTGTTTATGGGTGCATTCCATCTGTGGCCCATTTAATGATTTGGCATGTGCATGATTGCACAAAATATAAGCGCAACATGTAAAGTGTTGGTCCCATGTTTCATGAGCTGAAATAAAAGATCCCAGAAAATTTCAATGAACCCAAAATCTTATTTCTCTAAAATGTTGTGCACAAATGTGTTTACATCCATGTCAGTGAGCATTTCTGCTTTGCCAAGATAATCCATCCACCTGACAGGTGTGACATATCAAGGAGCTGATTAAACAGCATGATCATTACACAGGTGCACCTTGTGATGGGGACAATAAAAGGCCACTAAAAATTTGCTAATTTGCGCACACAATTTGAGAGAAATAAGCTTTTTGTGCATCTGGAAATCTGGGATTTTTTATTTCACTTCCTGAAACATGGGACCAACACTTTACATGTTGCATTTAGACTTTTATTCAGTGTATATACTGTATATACACACTCACCGTCCAGTTTATTAGGTACACCCATGTAGTACCCCCCTTTGGCTCCAGAACAGCCTGAATTCTTCAGGGCATTCTACAAGGTTTCGGAAATATTCCACCGGTGTCACGCTCTGGCTCCGGGACTCTGTATGTTGAGCCAGGGTGTGTTCGTTCTGTGTGGGTTGTTTCTATGTTGGGTTTTCTAGGTTGTTGTTTTCTGTGTTGGCCTAAGTGACTCCCAATCAGAGGCAACGAGTGTCAGCTGTTTTCTGGTTGTCTCTGATTGGGAGCCATATTTAAACTGTCTGTTTTCACTTTGTGGTTGTGGTTTCTTGTTTCCTTTTGGTTTGTGTGTATCGAAGGACTTCACGTTTCGTTCGTTGTTTTGATCGGGTGATCTGTTTAATAAATAATATGTACGCATTCAACGCTGCGCCTTGGCCCGCTTCATTTCAAGACGATCGTGACAGAAGAAACCACCACGACGGGGTCAAGCAGCGTGATGAGGAGAAAGGCTGGAATTATGAGAAGTGGAGAGAGAATTGGACGAGAACCATGGAGGCCTGGTCCACGGGGGAGAGACAAGCCCAGAAAATTTTTAGGGGGGGGGCTCACGCCGTGGACGACGGGGCAGCAGGAGTACGGGATAGAGTGGTGCAGAAGGTTGGCAGAGAGGGCCGCCAGGTTAAGGGGGCCACCGGTCACAGAGGAGAGGGAAAGTGTGGAGGCACGGCGAGAGGTACTGGGGTGTGTTACCAGTCCGGTCCGGCCCGTTCCTGATCCCTGCGTAGGGCCAGTGGTGTGTGTCCCCAGTACGGTCCGGCCTGTTCCTGTTCCTCGCATCGAGCCTGTGGTGCGTGTCGTCAGCCCGGCCCGGCCTGTTCCTGCTCCCCGCGCCAAGTCTGTGGTGCGCGTCGTCAGCCCTGTCCGGCCTGTTCCTGCTCCACGCACCAAGCCTACAGGGTGCGTTGCCAGCCCAGCCCGGCCTGTCCCTGCTCCACGCACCAAGCCTACGGTGTGCGTCACCAGCCCGGTCCGGCCTGTTCCTGCCACCCGCACCAAGTTTACGGTGCGCGTCGCCAGCCCGACCCGGCCTGTTCCTGCCACTCGCACCAAACCTACGGTGCGCGTCACCAGTCCGACCCGGCCTGTTCCTGCCACTCGCACCAAACCTACGGTGCGCGTCGCCAGCCCGGTCCGGCCTGTTCCTGCCACTCGCACCAAACCTAGGGTGCGCGTCGCCAGCCCGGTCCGGCCTGTTCCTGCCACTCGCACCAAACCTACGGTGCGGGTCGCCAGCCCGACCCGGCCTGTTCCTGCTACTCGCACCAAGCCAGGGATGCGAGTAGTCAGTCCGGTGAGGCCCATTCCGGCTCCACGCACCAAGCCAGGGGTGCGTATCGTCAGCCCGGTCCGGTCCGTTGCTGCTTCCCGCACCAAGCCAGTGGTGTGCGTCGTCAGTCCGGCACGGCCCGTGCCTGCTCTCCGCACCAAGTCTATGGTGCGTTTCGTCAGCCCTGTCCGGCCCGTTCCTGCTCTCCGCACCAAGTCTGTGGTGCGCGTCGCCAGCCCAGTCCGGCCCATCCAAGCTCCCCGCACCAGGTCAGTGGTGCGCGTCGTCAGCCCGGTCCGGCTCATTCCTGCTCCCCGCACCAAGTCAGGGGTGCGCCCGTCCAGCCCGGTCCGGCCCGTTCCTCCTCCACGCATCAAGCCAGGGGTGTGCGTCGTCAGTCCAGCACAACCCGTGCCTGGGTCGTGTCCGAGCCGGATCCGCCGCCAGGCGGAGTGCCCACCCGGTCCCTCCCCTGTTGTGGTTGTTTGGCGCGGCCAGAGACCGCGCCTTTGGGGGGGGGTACTGTCACGCCCTGGCTCTGGGGACTATGTTATGTTGAGCCAGGGTGTGTAAGTCTATGTTTTGTATATCTATGTTGGCCTGAGTGACTCCCAATCAGAGGCAACGAGTGTCAGCTGGTTGTCTCTGATTGGGAGCCATATTTAACTATCGGTCTTTTCACTTTGTGTTGTGGTTTCTTGTTCCTTTTGGTTTGTGTGTATCGAAGGACTTCACGTTTCGTTCGTTGTTTTGATCGTGTGATCTGTTTAATAAATAATATGTACGCATTCAACGCTGCGCCTTGGCCCGCTTCATTTCAAGACGATCGTGACAACCGGGATGTTGGTCCATGCTGACGTGATGGCATCACGCAGTTGCTGCAGATTGGATGGCGGTACATTCATGCTGCGAACAGCCCGATCCATCTCATCCCAAAGATCTTCTATTGTGTTGAGGTCTGGGGACTGAGCAGGCCACACAAGTAAACTGAACTCGCTGTCATGTTCGAGGTAACGTTTTTCCACTCCTCAATTGTCCTGTGTTGGTGATCGAGTGCCCACTGGAGCCGCTCCTTCTTGTATTTGGCTGACAGGAGTTGAACACAGTGTAGTCGTCTGATGCAATAACCCATCCATGAAAAGATCGACAAGTTGTGCGTTGCGAGATGCCGTTCTGCACACCACCGTCGTACTGCACCGTTATTTGTCTTTTTGTGGCCCGCCTGTTAGCTTGCACGATTTAACAAAATGTGGAAAAACGGAAGGGGTCTGAATACTTTCCGAATGTACTGTATGTACATTCGGAAAGTATTCAAATCCCTTGACTTTTTCCACATTGTGTTACATTACAGCCTTATTCTCAAATTGATAAAATTATTTTTTCCCTCATCAATCTACACACAATACCCCATAATGACAAAGCGAAAACAGGTTTTTAGAAATGTTTGCACATTTATTAAAAATAGAAAACAGAAATACTTTATTTACATAAGTATTCAGAGCCTTTGCTATAATACTCGAAATTGAGCTCAGGTGCATTCTGTTTCCATTGATCATCCTTGAGATGTTTCTACAACTTGATTGGAGTCCACCTGTGGTAAATTCAATTGATTGGACATGATTTGGAAAGGCACACACATGTCTATAGAAGGTCCCACAGCTGACAGTGTGTGTCAGAGCAAAAACCAAGCCATGAGGTCGAAGGAATTGTCCGTAGAGCTACGAGACAGCATTCTGTTGGGGCACAGATCTGGGGAACGGTACCAAAACATTTATGCAACATTGAAGTTCCACAAGAACACAGTGGCCTCCATCATTCTTAAATGGAAGAAGTTTGGATCCACCAAGACTCTTGCTAGAGCTGGCCGTCCGGCCAAACTGAGCAATCGGGTGAGAAGGCTCTTGGTCAGGGAGGTGACCAAGAACCCGATGGTCACTCTGACAGAGCTCCAGAGTTCCTCTGTGGAGATGGGAGAACCTTCCAGAAGGACAACCATCTCTGCAGCACTCCACCAATCAGACCCTTTGTGTTAGAGTGACCAGAGGGAAGCCACTCCTCAGTAAAAGGCACATGACAGCCCACTTGGAGTTTGCCAAAAGGCACCTAAAGGACTCTCAGACCATGAGAAACAAGATTCTCTGGTCTGATGAAACCAAGATTGAACTCTTTGGCCTGAATGCCAAGTGTCACGTCTGGAGGACACCTGGCACCCCATCACTACGGTGAAGAATGGTGGTGGCAGCATCATGCTGTGTTTTTCAGTGGCAGGGACTGGGAGACTAGTCAGGATCGAGGGAAAGATGAACGGATCAAAGTACAGCGAGATCCTTGATGAAAACCTGCTCCAGAGCGCTCAGGACCTCAGACTTGGGCAAAGGTTTACCTTCCAACAGGACAACAACCCAAAGCACACTGCCAAGACAATGCAGGAGTGGCTTCGGGACAAGTCTCTGAATGTCCTTGAGTGGCCCAACCAGAGCCCGGAATTGAACCCGATCGAACATCTCTGGAGAGACCTGAAAATAGCTGTGCAGTGACGCTCCCCATCCAATCTGACAGAGTTTGAGATGATCTGCAGAGAAGAATGCAACAAACTCCGCAAATACAGGTGTGCAAAGCTTGTAGCATCATACATACCCAAGAAGACTGAGGCTGTAATCGCTGCCAAAGGTGCGTCAACAAAGGGTCTGAATACTTACATAAATGTGATATTTCCGTTTTTTATTTTTTATAAATTAGCAGAAATTTATTAAAACCTTTTTTTGCTTTGTCATTATGGGGTATTGTGTGTTGATTGATGAGGGGGGAAAAAAACAATTTAATCAATTTTAGAATAAGGCTGTAACGTAACAAAATGTGGAAAAAGTCAAGGGGTCTGAATACATTCCGAATGCACTGTATATATACAGTACCAGTCAAAAGTATGGACACACCTACTCATTCAAGGGTTTTTCTTTATTTTTACTATTTTTCACATTGTAGAATAATAGTGAAGACATCAAAACTATGAAATAACACATATGGAATCATGTAGTAACCAAAAAAGTGTTAAACAAATCAAAATATATTTTATATTTGAGATTCTTCAAATAACCACCCGCCTTGATGACAGCTTTGCACACTCTTGGCCTTCTCTCAACCAGCTTCACCAGGAATGGTTTTCCAACAGTCTTGAAGGAGTTCCCACATATGCTGAGAACTTGTTGGCTGCTTTTCCTTCACTCTGCGGTCCGACTCATCCCAAACCATCTTAATTGGGTTGAGGTCGGGGGATTGTGGAGGCCAGGTCATCTGATGCAGTGCTCCATCACTCTCCTTCTTGGTAAAATAGCCCTTACACAGCCTGGAGGTGTGTTGGGTCATTGTCCTGTTGAAAAACAAATGATAGTCCCACTAAGCCCAAACCAGATGGGATGGCGTATCGCTGCAGAATGCTATGGTAGCCATGCTGGTTAAGTGTGCCTTGAATTCTAAATAAGTCACAGACAGTGTTACCAGCAAAGCACCCCCACACCATAACACCTCCTCCTCCATGCTTTATGGTGGGAACTTCACATGCGTAGATCATCCGTTCTCCCACACCGCGTCTCTCAAACTTGGACTCCAGACTAAAGGACACATTTCCACTAGTCTAATGTCCATTGCTTGTGTTTCTTGGCCCAAGCAGGTCTCTTCTTCTTATTGGTGTCCTTTGGTAGTGGTTTCTTTGCAGCAATTCAACCATGAAGGCCTGATTCCCTCAGTCCACTCTGAACAGTTGATGTTGAGATGTGTCTGTTACTTGAACTCTGTGAAGCATTTATTTGGGCTGCAATTTCTGAGGCTGGTAATTCTAATGAACTTATCCTCTGCAGCAGAGGTAACTCTGGGTCTTCCATTACTGTGGCAGTCCTCATGAGAGCCATTTTCATCGTAGCGCTTGATGGCTTTTGCTTTCAAAGTTCTTGACATTTTCCAGATTGACTGACCTTCATGTCTTAAAGTAATGATGGACTGTCATTTCTCTTTGCTTATTTGTGTCACAAGCTGATGTGGATGCGGTGTTGGAGTCAGGCGCAGGACACAGAAGCTTAGTCGAAACGACTTTAATTGTCACAAAGACAATAACAAAAATAACGGGCCTCAAACACAGGAGGCGAGCGATTACGCAAACAGTGCGTATAAACACTAACAACTAGAGCACAATAAAGATTCACCAACGGACAGGCGGACAACAACACACAACTGCAAACAAAATCAAAGGAAACTTATAAGTGACATAATCAATACATGATACGAAACAGGTGCATCAACAAGACAAAACCAAACAAACATAGAGAACATCAAGCGGTAGCAGCTAGTACTCCGGGGACGACAAACGCCGAAGCCTGCCCGAACAAGGAGGAGGAGCAGTCTCGGCGGAATTCGTGACAAGTTGAGCTGTTCTTGCCATAATATGGACTTGGTCTTTCACCAAATAGGGCTATCTTCTATATACATTACCTTGTCACAACACAACTGATTGGCTCAAACCCATTAAGAAGGAAAGAAATTCCACAAATTAACTTTTAAGAAGGGACACCTGTTAATTGCATGCATTCCAGGTGACTACCTCATGATGCTGGTTGAGAGAATGCCAAGAGTGTGCAAAGCTTTCATCAAGGCAAAGGGTGGCTATTTGAAGAATCTCAAATATAAAATATATTTTTATTTGATTAACACTTTTTTGGTTACTACATGATTCCATATGTGTTATTTCATAGTTTTGATGTCTTCACTATTATTCTATGTAGAAAATAGTAAAAATAAAGAAAAACCCTTGAATGAGTAGGTGTGTCCAAACCTTTGACTGGTAGTGTATATATATATTGTTTGTAGTTATTTAATTTTTTTTGGGTGGGGGGACTCGGTCAGGCTTTGAACCCTGGTGTCAGATAAACAAACAGATGACATAGAAACGTGTAAAATAGCAGGAAATTAGCTTTAAAACAGAAAAATAAAAAATTCTGCCCCATGTTAAATGTGTAGAATTGCGGGAAATTTGCTTTAAAACGGAAAAATAAATAATCTGCCAACAAAACGGGTGTGAACAGTTTGGTGTTGCATGGGTTGTGAGGTGGGTGTTTGTTACTATGCCAATAAATGGCAATATCCATCCGGACCTCTGCCATCTAGGAAATTTGTGTGACCAGACCTTCTCAAATATTTATTGAGTACCCCTGCAATAGGGTGTAAGGGAGAAAGCATGGGGGTTCAGGGTAGGCCATAAATCCAGCTGGAGCTAAAATCAAGCTGTGATATGTATGTTTTAATAGCTGCATGGTAGCTGAATTGATACTCAGTTCAAACATATCATTGGACTTCAGCGACAGTCTCAGGGGAATTGTACAGGGTCCAGTTGGCAAACATCTATACTTAAACAGGTCATAAATCGTCTGAGTTTAAAGGGTGTCGGCTATGGCACTCAGCACTCATAGTCATTAGCCGTACATGAGACCTAATGAGTTTGTCACCTGGAGTCTAGAGCCCTGGAGCTCTAAAGAGAACCTGTGGTTTAACACCTCTACTGGGTGAGCTTGGCTGGGTAGAACCTGTGGTGTAACCACCTCTACTGGGTGAGCTTGGCTGGGTAGAACCTGTGGTGTAACCACCTCTACTGGGTGAGCTTGGCTGAGTAGAAACTGTGGTTTAACACCTCTAATGGGTGAGCTTGGCTGGGTAGAACCTGTGGTTTAACACCTCTAATGGGTGAGCTTGGCTGGGTAGAACCGGTGGTTTAACACCTCTACTGGGTGAGCTTGGCTGGGTAGAACCTGTGGTTTAACCACCTCTACTGGGTGAGCTTGGCTGGGTAGAGCCTGTGGTTTAACCACCTCTACTGGGTGAGCTGGGCTGGGCCGACCCTCCTGGGATCTCTGCCTGTCTGGGATGACATTTGAGCTGGATGTGTTTTCCACCTGTGGGGTTTAGAGGCACCACGGTTCCAAACAATCCTTTATCAGTTATGTCATCGACACAAGATCACAGGATGACCTCTCAACCTCTGTTTGGTAGACTGATCAACAGCATGACAAGTTAAGAGGTGGGCCACGCCTGTGATTGACTGAGAAGTGTCTCATCCAAAGAACATGCTCTGCTGGGGATTTGTCTGTTTGTTTCCACCCAACAAGACATGCAGTGCAGGGTTCCAGTAACATGGAGAGGGAGGCAGGGTGGTCTGGTCAGCTCTGGTCTCCTATCGCCACATCATGTCTATTTGACGCTGTGTTCTGTAGGTGTGAGAATGATTTATTGCGTCAGACATGGTCTTGATTTCACTGGAATTAGAGTTTAAAGCACAGAAATCATTCAGCAATCCCGTGACTAACTTCCTGGTACTGAACGGCATTAGTGTGTGTTTACAGCAGGGAGTGAGGGAGTTATTGAAAACATATAGGGGTCTCTCAGCACTCAGCCTAGAAATGAACTTTCTGTTAGGAACCCCTCCTGTGACATCATTCACTCGCCAAACGTGATCCTGGCCAAAGACGACAAAATAATAAAACCATTTAAACATCTGATTTCTGTCAGTGAGGATTTAGAAACAAAGAGATAGCTTGGCGAGGGAGTTAAGTTACATGTAGCAACCAATGCCGCAGAGTGTTTTAGGAACACTATTTCAGTGACCGGCAGAAGAATGGCTAAAGCGTTAGAGCCGTTCTATGAGGTTTGCGTAGTAGTCTACACAGAAGAGCAGAGGAGCCCAGACATGCAGGTCCCTTAGCCCCTCCAGCTCTATGGCAGACAAGACAAGTGCCTCTAATAGCATCAAAGGCTTCTCCCCTTCCTAAACACACCTAAACACAATTTCACTAAGTGTCTAGCTGTCTGTCACCTAGAGAACTATCATGCAGTTATGTATGTATGTATGTATGTGTATGTGTGTGTGTGTGTGTGTGTGTGTGTGTGTGTGTGTGTGTGTGTGTGTGTGTGTGTGTGTGTGTGTGTGTGTGTGTGTGTGTGTGTGTGTGTGTGTGTGTGTGTGTGTGTGTGTGTGTGTGTGTATGTGTATGTGTATGTGTGTGTGTGTGTGTATGTGTGTGTGTGTGTGTGTGTGTGTGTGTGTGTGTGTGTGTGTGTGTGTGTGTGTGTGTGTGTGTGTGTGTGTGTGTGTGTGTGTGTGTGTGTGTGTGTGTATGTGTGTGTGTGTGTGTGTGTGTGTGTGTGTGTGTAGCTATGTATGTTGTCTCCTATCCAACTAGCCTCTGGCGCTAAGGAGTAATTATCCTGAAGCACCTTTCACCACCCAGTCTTCTTCCTCCCCTCCCAACATCAAAGAGCTGATTCACCAAGCAAACAAGTGCTGTGGAGTTGTTCTGAGGGATGTTTTCAGAGTTGCAAGCTACTCATTTCACTGCCTCTGTGGGTCATTTGCACTGGTAGGTGCTGGACACTCATCCTGAGAATAGCTGAAGTACGCAAACACTTGTTCTGACAGCCCATTTTCTGACAGCTTTTGTCAATCTTCCTCTTAAACACCTTCGTCATACATCATGACTCTGCAGAAACAGTATGATTCAGTGCCGGCTCCAGTTGGTTGGAAGGAAGCAGGTGGTTTCACGATGCGAAATCATGACTGCTGATCTTTCCTGTGAAAGATATTAGAATGAGTTTCCATTACTTTTGGGTGGCGTGCATGTGAGAGTTATGTCATAGAGTGACGTTTGGAAAGCACGCCCTGGGCTTTGCCTGGCTTCCTGTGGGCTGGCTCAGGGGAAACAGGCAAGCATCAGCAGGAAAAGGAAAGAGCAACTACATGGGAGCAGGTTTCCTTTACTATGGAATGACGTGATGAGGAGTGTGCCACTGTCCTGAATGACTGTCAAACACACACCCTTTCCACAAAATCCTCATGGTTAAACTCAGACACTTATACTGTATGTTCCTCACACCTTACCCATACAAATCCCCATTGCAATGTGTTTAATGAGGTTGTGAACATCAGGGATACTCCCCCACCAGTGCTGTAGTATATGAATCAGATAGGGGACTGTTAATATATTCCTCTTATAGGTCTAATGCATTCTCCAACCAGCATCCAAAGACAGCAGACAGAGCAGCCAAAGTATCAGCACACCTCATTTACAGTGTGAATAATGTCAGTTGGTGTTTTATTCTGGTGTGGGACAACAGCCTACACAGCAGTTGTGTCTAATGTCTCCCATGTCTACTCTCTGCTCACTCGTTGGGGGTTTCACCTCATCAATGAGAGGAAGGGAGTGCTCTGTCTCTGCTGCTGCTGCAATAGCTGATAGGACAGCCAGTGAGATCCTCCCAGGCTTGGTTCCCATGGACCCCTCTAGATAACCCTTCACCTCTGGCAACCCTTACAAGCCCAACTGATAGTGACAAGACTGAATATGAAGACATATTCAGCAAAACAGTCGACCATTCCATTTCTACCATGACTGTACAGTATGCAGGAGAGCTCTGCATTGAGAGAATTGTAAAGTTGTGAAGACATTAGTTTGAACATACTTCATAGACTAGAAACTTCAGAACTGTGTTATGTGAATTCAAAGCTTTCTCTTCTCATGCAGACAAAATAGTAATGCTTCAATTATCAAACACTGATCTCATTGTTCATTCTCCTTTCAAACAGCCTAATTATGCATGCTTAATCATGCAACTCAATCATGCAACTTAAGCACCAATTTGAGCCTCATAGCTATTAAATGTTTTATTTTGTTTCGAATGTTCTTCGATTAACAATTAGAAGTTGCTTTTCTATTCTCTCTAAATACACTGCTCCAAAAAATAAAGGGAACACTTAAACAACACAATGTAACTCCAAGTCAATCACACTTCTGTGAAATCAAACTGTCCACTTAGGAAGCAACACTGATTGACAATACATTTCACATGCTGTTGTGCAAATGGAATAGACAACAGGTGGAAATTATAGGCAATTAGCAAGACACCCCCAATAAAGGACTGGTTTTGCAGGTGGTGACCACAGACCACTTCTCAGTTCCTATGCTTCCTGGCTGATGTTTTGGTCACTTTTGAATGCTGGCGGTGCTTTCACTCTAGTGGTAGCATGAGACGGAGTCTACAACCCACACAAGTGGCTCAGGTAGTGCAGCTCATCCAGGATGGCACATCATTGCGAGCTGTGGCAAGAAGGTTTGCTGTGTCTGTCAGCGTAGTGTCCAGAGCATGGAGGCGCTACCAGGAGACAGGCCAGTACATCAGGAGACGTGGAGGAGGCCGTAGGAAGGCAACAACCCAGCAGCAGGACTGCTACCTCCGCCTTTGTGCAAGGAGGAGCAGGAGGAGCACTGCCAGAGCCCTGCAAAATGACCTCCAGCAGGCCACAAATGTGCATGTGTCTGCTCAAACGGTCAGAAACATACTCCATGAGGGTGGTATGAGGGAACGACGTCTACAGGTGGGGGTTGTGCTTACAGCCCAACACCGTGCAGGACGTTTGGCATTTGCCAGAGAACACCAAGATTGGCAAATTCGCCACTGGCGCCCTGTGCTCTTCACAGATGAAACCAGGTTCACACTGAGCACATGTGACAGACGTGACAGAGTCTGGAGACGCCGTGGAGAACGTTCTGCTGCCTGCAACATCCTCCAGCATGACCGGTTTGGCGGTGGGTCAGTCATGGTGTGGGGTGGCATTTCTTTGGGGGGCTGCACAGCCCTCCATGTGCTCGCCAGAGGTAGCCTGACTGCCATTAGGTACCGAGATGAGATCCTCAGACCCCTTGTGAGACCATATGCTGGTGCGGTTGGCCCCGGGTTCCTCCTAATGCAAGACAATGCTAGACCTCATGTGGCTGGAGTGTGTCAGCAGTTCCTGCAAGAGGAAGGCATTGATGCTATGGACTGGCCCGCCCGCTCCCCAGACCTGAATCCAATTGAGCACATCTGGGACATCATGTCTCGCTCCATCCACCAACGCCACGTTGCACCACAGACTGTCCAGGAGTTGGCGGATGCTTTAGTCCAGGTCTGGGAGGAGATCCCTCAGGAGACCATCCGCCACCTCATCAGGAGCATGCCCAGGCGTTGTAGGGAGGTCATACAGCCTGCTTCCAGCAGGCGAGGTGAGTAGTCATGCTGTACTTCGCTCCGCAGGTAATATGACACATTACATTACAATGGAACGATTTGATTAGTGTAATGTTGGCTAGCTACATAGTTGTATTTGTATCAAAGATAAAGGTGTAGTATAGAGTAACTATCGAGGTTAGCAAGCCAGCTACATTCGTTCGCAGCGACGCCGTTTTTCAAACAAAGTCAACACCGCAGCCATTGCTAGCTAGCCAACACTACCAGCTAGCAGTACTGTAGCAACTAAATACAATATCCTTTTAGCCAGCTACATTCGTTCGCAGCGAAGCCGTTTTTTCAAACAAAGTCATCACCGCAGCCATTGCTAGCTAGCCAACGCTACCAGCTAGCAGTACTATAGCAACTAAATACAATATAATTTTAGCCAGCTACATTCGTTCGCAGCGACGCCGTTTTTCAAACAAAGTCAACACAGCAGCCATTGCTAGCTAGCCAACACTACCAGCTAGCAGTACTGTAGCAGCTAAATACAATATATTTGTGCTAGCTAGCCAACGTTTAATTATTGCTGCGTTATGAAAGGAACTAGACACGGACACGAATTATCTGTTTAGTGTGTTAACACAGTATTGGTAGTTTGTTGTAACCAAGTATTGGTGCTAAACCGTGTGTTATTGGATGCTAGCATGCTAGTTAGCTATGGCGTCATAGTTAGCTAGCTGAATAAAGTAAGTTGAGTCTATTCCTTGAAACATTGAACCGCTGTAGTTTACAACAATTCTAATTTCTAAAGTGGAAGTTGGGAGAGTTTTATTCGGGTGTTTCAGTGAAACAATTATAGTCTCTGAGGTGGAAGTTGGGAGAGTTATATTTGGGAGTTGTGGTGAGGGAGGCCCCGCTCTCTCCTTTCCCTGATGTTTAGTTCATTTCATTCCGATCTCCTCTGCATTATTGTAGCCATTTGCTACAGCCTGTCAACTATGCCTCTGCCTATCCCTGTTCTCTCCTCTCCGCACAGGCTACACAAACGCCTCACACCGCGTGGCTGCTGCCTCTCTAACCTGGTGGTCCCTGCACGCACCACACACCTGGAGTTCCAGGTCTCAGGCAGCCTCTGGAACTGCCGTTCTGCTGCCAACAAGGCTGACTTCATCCCAGCCTATGCTACCCTCCAGTCCCTCGACTTCCTGGCGCTGACGGAAACATGGATTACCACTGAAAACACTGCTACTCCTACTGCTCTCTCCTCGTCTGACCATGTGTTCTCGCATACCCCGAGAGCATCTGGTCAGAGGGGTGGTGGCACAGGAATCCTCATCTCTCCCAAGTGGACATTCTCAATTTTTCCCCTAACCCATCTGTCTATCTCCTCATTTGAATTCCATGCTGTCACAGTCACTATCCCATTTAAGCTTAATATCCTTGTCATCTATCGCCCTCCAGGTTCCCTTGGAGAGTTCATCAATGAGCTTGACGCCTTGATAAGCTCCTTTCCTGAGGATGGCTCACCCCTCACAGTTTTGGGGGATTTCAACCTCCCTACGTCTACATTTGACTCATTTCTCTCTGCCTCCTTCTTTCCACTCCTCTCCTCTTTTGACCTCACCCTCTCACCGTCCCCCTACTCACAAGGCAGGCAATACGCTTGACCTCATCTTTACTAGATGCTGCTCTTCTACTAATCTCACTGCAACTCCCCTCCATGTCTCCGACCACTACTTTGTATCCTTTTCTCTCTCGCTCTCCTCCAACACTACTCACTCTGCCCCTACACAGATGGTAATGCGCCGCCGCAACCTTCGCTCTCTCTCTCCCACTACTCTCTCCTCTTCCATCCTATCATCTCTTCCCTCTGCTCAATTCTTCTCCCTCCAATCTCCTGATTCTGCCTCCTCAACCCTCCTCTCCTCCCTTTCTGCATCCTTTGACTCTCTGTGTCCCCCATCCTCCCGGCCGGCTCGGTCCTCCCCTCCAGCTCTGTGGCTTGATGACTCATTGCGAGCTCACAGAACAGAGCTCCGGGCAGCTGAGCGGAAATGGAAGAAATCTAGACTCCCTCCTCTCTACATTTTCTTCATCGGTTTCTGCTGCTAAGGCCACTTTCTACCACTCTAAATTCCAAGCATCTGCCTCTAACCCTAGGAAGCTCTTTGCCACATTCTCCTCCCTGCTGAATCCTCCTCCCCCCCTCCTCCCTCTCTGTGGATGTCTTCGTCAACCACTTTGAAAAGAAGGTTGACGACATCCGATCCTCGTTTGTTAAGTCTAATGACACTGCTGGTCCTGCTCACACTGCCCTACCCTATGCTTTGACTTCTTTCTCCCCTCTCTCTCCAGATAAAATCTCGCGACTTGTGACTGCAGGCCGCCCAACAACCTGCCCGCTTGACCCCATCCCCTCCTCTCTTCTCCAGACCATCTCCGGTGACCTTCTCCCCTACCTCACCTCGCTGATCAACTCATCCTTGACCGCTGGCTATGTCCCTTCCGTCTTCAAGAGAGCGAGAGTTGCACCCCTTCTCAAAAAAACCAACACTCGATCCCTCTGATGTCAACAACTACAGACCAGTATCCCTTCTTTCTTTTCTTTCCAAAACTTTTGAGCGTGCCGTCTTTAGCCAACTCTCTTGCTATCTCTCTCAGAATGACCTTCTTGATCCAAACCAGTCAGGTTTCAGGACTGGTCATTCAACTGAGACTGCTCTTCTCTGTGTCACGGAGGCTCTCCGCACTGCTAAAGCTAACTCTCTCTCCTCTGCTCTTGTCCTTCTAGACCTGTCTGCTGCCTTTGATACTGTGAACCATCAGATCCTCCTCTCCACCCTCTCCGAGCTGGGCATCTCCGGCGCGGCTCACTCTTGGATTGCGTCCTACCTGACCGGTCGCTCCTACCAAGTGGCGTGGCGAGAAGCTGTCTCCGCACCACGTGCTCTCACCACTGGTGTCCCCCAGGGCTCAGTTCTAGGCCCTCTCCTATTCTCGCTATACACCAAGTCACTTGGCTCTGTCATATCCTCACATGGCCTCTCCTATCATTGCTACGCTGACGATACACAACTAATCTTCTCCTTTCCCCCTTCTGATAACCAGGTGGCGAATCGCATCTCTGCATGTCTGGCAGACATATCAGTATGGATGATGGATCACCACCTCAAGCTGAACCTTGGCAAGACGGAGCTGCTCTTCCTCCCGGGGAAGGACTGCCCGTTCCATGATCTCGCCATCACGGTTGACAACTCCGTTGTGTCCTCCTCCCAGAGTGCGAAGAGCCTTGGCGTGACCCTGGACAACACCCTGTCGTTCTCCGCTAACATCAAGGCGGTGACCCGATCCTGCAGGTTCATGCTCTACAACATTCGGAGAGTACGACCCTGCCTTACACAGGAAGCGGCACAGGTCCTAATCCAGGCACTTGTCATCTCCCGTCTGGATTACTGCAACTCGCTGTTGGCTGGGCTCCCTGCCTGTGCCATTAAACCCCTACAACTCATCCAGAATGCCGCAGCCCGTCTGGTGTTCAACCTTCCCAAGTTCTCTCACGTCACCCCGCTCCTCCGCACACTCCACTGGCTTCCAGTTGAAGCTCGCATCTGTTACAAGACCATGGTGCTTGCCTATGGAGCTGTGAGGGGAACGGCACCTCCGTACCTTCAGGCTCTGATCAGTCCCTACACCCAAATGAGGGCACTGCGTTCATCCACCTCTGGCCTGCTGGCTCCCCTTCCTCTGTGGAAGCATAGTTCCCGCTCAGCCCAGTCAAAACTGTTCGCTGCTCTGGCACCCCAATGGTGGAACAAGCTCCCTCACGACGCCAGGACAGCGGAGTCACTCACCACCTTCCGGAGACATTTGAAACCCCACCTCTTTAAGGAATACCTGGGATAGGATAAAGTAATCATTCTACCCCCCTAAAAAAATAAATAATAATAAAAAAAAATAATAATAATAATAATAATAACAAATGGAAGAAAAAAAATAAAATAATAATTGTTAAGTGGTTAGCCAATTGGCTATAGGGTGAATGCACCAATTTGTAAGTCGCTCTGGATAAGAGCGTCTGCTAAATGACGTAAATGTAAATGTAATACAGGCACGTGGAGGTCACACACTACTGAGCCTCATTTTGACTTGTTTTAAGGACATTACATCAAAGTTGGATCAGCCTGTAGTGTGGTTTTCCACTTTAATTTTGAGGGTGACTCCAAATCCAGACCTCCATGGGTTGATAAATTTGATTTCCATTGATAATTTTTGTGTGATTTTGTTGTCAGCACATTCAACTATGTAAAGAAAAAAGTATTGAATAAGATTATTTCATTCATTCAGATCTAGGATGTGTTATTTTAGTGTTCCCTTTATTTTTTTGAGCAGTGTATATATTTTTTCCTTTTCTGTGTCTTTTCTCGTCATGTCTTTCATTAATCTCTGTCATGTGGTATTGATAATAGAGCATTGGGATGCAGTATTGTTGAACTAACCCAGTAGAGGTTCTGCTGTAGACTGATGCCATCTCTGACCTCTGGCACACCAACCTCCTGGTGGTGCCTAGTGATGGGGGAAAAAATAGATACAGTTACATATCGGGATATTATTTTTGGTGATATGTCGTATCGTTTTGACAATATCGCAATATTATTTTTGCTCTTGTTGGCTGCACCTGCACCAAAAACTCCATCTTATTTTTAAATAGGGAGCCAATTTGTTTTCAGCACATTTATTTCTATGACTGATCAAAACTCATTTACTCATGGCTCTCTCTTGTCCCTGTGCAACAGACATATGGTGAGGAACATCGAAACGCAAAAAAATCACAGTATCGAATTGCAAGACATATAGAATCTTGAGAATTGCAATACGTATCGTATTGGTACCTAAGTATCGTGATAATATCATATTGTGAGTTCCCTGGCAATTCCCAACCCTAGTTAGTGCCCTTGTAGGATGTGAGTGTCATGGAGACTGAGGTCATAATCCCACTACCCAGTAGGAAGGCAGGAAGTAGATGAACACATAGAGGAACTGGTGCTCTCAATATCCTCAGGAAATATAAATGGGCTGTGCAATGCCAAGCCTATAGCACAATAGACTTGGAGAGAGAGGCCACTGTCGTCCTTTTGCACAAGAGATGGACTAAGTAAAAGATGATACTGAACTTCAGAGTTATTATTTCATATTTTCTGCCAATTCAAATGAAGTAAACAGTTAACTGGTTAAAGACAGAGGGTAAAATAAAGAAATCATGCAGGTAGGGATACACAGCAGTAAGTGGAGGGATAAGGCTCCAGTAAAGCCTCATCTAACATTTAAGCAGATGGTGGTGAGGAGTTAACATGCACTCTACCCGACAGAGTACCTGCATGGTCTCAGTGACCTCTCTGACCTGACCGCCACAGCCACCTGCTCCATAGGCCTGTCAGCCCCAGTGATGACAGACACCCACTCCCAGGGACAGGAGGGAAAAGGGGTCAGCAGAGGGGTGAGGTGGGCTGACCATGCACGGTTTCCAATATTCAATAATACTGATGTTTATCTTTTTGTAATGGTATGCAATCATACAGGATCATATGACAACACTAATCATTCCTGTTCTCATTGAGTAGAGAGCTTGGTGTAGAGAATAGCCCTAACATTCCTCTAGGGGAGATGCAGTGGTTTCCTCACAATAACCACAGTAGCTGGCAGTGAGACAGCGTGGCATTGGCAAAGTGGTGGGGCAGGCAGCGTTGAGAGAGACACAGCTGCTAATTTGTTTTTAAACGTACCCATGCCCTTGTACTTTCTCCGTCGGTCTGATGGACATGGGCACCACAATGTGTAGTGTAGCAATACGAAACAATACAATAAAACTGTATTGTCCAATGTAACCTCTTGATTGGTGGGGCCATTAGCAAATAAAAAATGCCTGGTGTTATCACAATAAGATATCAATATATGGTGATTTACTCTCATTTCAATTCTGTTGTTGTAAATAGGCACTCCCAATGATGCCATCTTTCCAATAACAATGCAGTAGTGACATAATAGTGGCGTTTTTGACTGTACCCTAAGGTACTACCAGCCAGCACAAAGCACAGTCCCTACTTGCTGTTACTTCCCTGAAACTTCCCTTTAAATTGCATCAAAGCGTGATGCATACTGTACATGAATAACCACCTTCTAATTGTGCTTATTTCCTTTTCCGCAGGATGAAATCACCACTCACCAGTTTGGAAGATGGATTATTTTTACAAAGTTCTGCCCCTTGACTTTAGCAGCCAAGAAGGACCACAGAAGTTCAGTTCCTGCCCCCATGAAAATAGGTTTATTGAGAAACATTGAGTTAGTGGACTGTGAGATATTCTCCACCCTAGCACCCTAGTTGTGATTTTGTTTAATTACAGACTATTTATCTTAGACATATTTCAGCATTGCTGTAGGGCAGTCGTGGGTAAAAATTCCGCCATACACACACAAGCACACACACACAAACACACACATACATCATGGGCAGTGGTCCAGTGGTCTCACTGGGATACTGGTTTATTTGTGCAGCTTGGAAGAGAGCAGTTTACAGTATTCTTTCCCTTCCTTATTTGATGTGTTAAAGGTGGAAGGAAATCAAAGCCATTTCCTTAAAATGGCCTCAGATTCTGGCCACAGTGGGTTGTGGCTCCTCTGAGAGACTGGCAGTAAGGAAACATGTGGGGCTGCAGTTAGAGTCTGAGAGGGAGCGAGGGAGGGAAGGAGGGAGGTGTGCTTGGTGCAAGGCTCAACATGCTGCAAAAAACAACAGGGGAAGCTTTGGCTCAATCACTCCAACCACATGTACGGGAAAAGGGTGGTCCTGTAACGGTAGTGTTCTTGTGAGTACAATGCTATTACGAGCATTCAGAGAACATTATCAATCTATATAATCTTTGATTGAGTTGATTTTTGTCACTGGTCATGCTGAGGGGGCAGTTGTCCAAACAGGCATGGTTATGTGGTGAGAGCTGCAGAGGGTTGTGGTCTGTTGCTAAAAGGGGCCATCACACGGCCAGTAGGCTTGTTCATCACTGCTGCCAGGCCACACTCACTCACTCGCTTAGCCATTCACTCACTTGCTGGCTTGCTTTCTGGCTTGCTTGCTAGCGCGCTTACTTACTCACTCACTCTCTAACTGGCTAACTCACTCACTCTCTAACTCCCTAACTCACTCACCCACTCTAACTCACTCACTCTCTAACTCACTAAATCACTCACTTACTCACTCACTCACTCACTCACTCACTCACCTACTCTCTAACTCACTCTCTAACTCTCTAATTAACTCACTCACTCTCTAACTCACTCTCTAACTCCCTAACCCACTCACTCACTCTAACTCACTCACTCTCTAACTCTCTAACTCACTCACTCACTCACTCTCTAACTCACTCACTCACTCACTCTCTAACTCACTCAATCACTCACTTACTCACTCGCACATTCACTCACCTACTCTCTAACTCACTCTCTAACTCACTTACTCACTCTCCAAGTCACTCTCTAATTCACTCACTGACTCTAACTAACTCTCTAATGCACTCTCTAAGTCACTCATTCATTCACTCACTCTCTAACTCTCTAACTCACTCACTCACTCACTCACTCATTTTCTAACACAATCTAACTCACTCACTCACTATATAACTCACTCACTCATTCACTCACTCTCAAACTCACTCACTCTGTAACTCATTCACTCACTCCCTAACACATTCACTCACTCACTCACTCTCTAACTCACTCACTCTGTAACTCATTTACTCACTCTCTAACTCACACATTCACTCACTCTCTAACTCACTGAATCACTCTCTAACTCATTCACTCACTCACTCTCTAACTCACTCATGCTCTAACTCATTCACTCACTCACTCACTCACTCACTCTCTAATTCACTCATTCACTCACTCTCTAACTCACTCACTCTGTAACTCATTCACTCACTCTCTAACACATTCACTCACTCACTCACTCACTCACTCACTCTCTAACTCACTCACTCTGTAACTCATTTACTCACTCTCTAACTCACACACTCACTCTCTAACTCACTGAATCACTCTCTAACTCACTCACTCACTCACTCTCTAACTCACTCACTCACTCACTCTCTAAATCACTCACTCTCTAACTCATTCCCTCACTCACTCACTGATTCACTCACTCTCTAACTCCCTCACTCACTCACTATGTAACTCATTCCCTCACTCTCTAACTCACACGCTCACTCTCTAACTCACTGAATCACTCTCTAACTCACTCACTCACTCTCTAACTCACTCACTCTCTAACACACTCACTCCCTCACTCTCTAACTAACTCACTCACTCTCTAACTCACTCTCTAACTCACTCACTCACTCTCTAACTCACGCACGCACTCACTCTCTAACTCACTCACTCTCTAACTCATTCCCTCACTCTCTAACTCACACACTCACTCTCTAACTCACTGAATCACTCTCTAACTCACTCACTCACTCTCTAACTCACCCACTCTCTAACATACTCACTCCCTCACTCTCTAACTAACTCACTCACTCTCTAACTCACTCTCTAACACACTCACTCCCTCACTCTCTAACTAACTCACTCACTCTCTAACTCACTCTCTAACTCACTCACTCACTCTCTAACTCACGCACTCACTCTCTAACTCACTCACTCTCTAACTCATTCACTCACACTCTAACTCACACACTCACTCTCTAACTCACTGAATTGCTCTCTAACTAACTAACTCACTCTCTAACTAACTCACTCTCTAACTCACTCACTCTTTAACTCACTCTCTAACTCACTCTCTAACTCACTCATTCACTCACTCTCTAACTCACTCACTCACTATCTAACTCACTCACCCTCTAATTCATTCACTCTCTAGCTCACTGACTCACTCTCTAACTCACTCTCTAACTCACTCTTTCCCTCACTCTCTAACTCACTCTCTAACTCACTCAATCCCTCACTCTCTAAATCACTCTCTAACTCACTCACTCTCTAACTCACTCACTTGGTTTTGTGTAGTATACTGTATGTGTGTTTTAAAAAGTACTTTCAGCAGAAGTTCTTATGTCTGTCCTGCAGGTGGACTATAACTACTTAACAATAAAAAAATTTAAAAAAATCCCCCCAAAAAACTCACTCTAGACCCCATTCTGGTCTTTCCTGTAAGCAGTATAGTAGAAAGTTTATTCCATGATGAAGGTGAGATGCTATCTACTGCAATAACCAATTTTTCCATTTAAATGCTAATAACGCTGAGAACATCGACAGCTTTTCTACTGAAGTTGAAAGATTACTACATGTGCAGTCCTTAAACTCAACAGGGTTGTGTGTGTGTCTGTGTGTGTGTGTGTGTGTGTGTGTGTGTGTGTGTGTGTGTGTGTGTGTGTGTGTGTGTGTGTGTGTGTGTGTGTGTGTGTGTGTGTGTGTGTGTGTGTGTGTGTGCGTAGTTATGGGTTTCAGGTTGGAAGGTGCAATGTTAAACACATTAAACATGCTCAAAGACCAATAACCTAACAGCCATATGTAGATCCAACCTTTTTTTCCTCATCATTGTTCCTCCCTTGGTGATGTTTTTGTGATTATGCTTTACTTTTAGGCTTATTGACAAGGACTTAAAACTCTCAAGAGGTTACATATGTCATATTTACACTTAGGACTAGTTGCCAAGCAATGAGGTAGACGTCCTGAAACAGAGTGTTTTGAAATGGCAACACAGCCTGTGAAGACCACAATACCTATTTCCAGGACGAACAAGACACCTCATGTGTTTCCCACAAAATTACGAAAACAATTCCCAACAACTTGCCTGAAACATCCAGCCAGAGACAGTTCAGTGCTGACAACTACACCTTTCAGCTCAGCAGCACAGACACCAGATGGATTCTGAAACCTGCATTGCTCAGCTGAATGCCAGCAACACTGTAACGCATGCAGTCACAAAGAGTGGAGAGCCAGACGCACCAGGGGTGTTACATCTCCCTACACAATGGGACTGTGAAGATGAACACAATGTGGATGACCCCTCTGGTATTTGTTTCATTTGTCTATTGTTGACATAGTCCCAAAATGTTTTGCTTGTCAGCAATCAACTTCTCAAGATATGTAACTTTCAAAATACAGAAATCATCATACGATGCGAAATGTATCTTACTGGGATGATTTATGTATTTTGAAAGTTACATATCTTGAAAACTAGATTTTTTGGGTGGAATTTTCCTGTAAGGAATCATGCAGGGTGACATCCAATGCTTGCCATCCATCCCAGCCCCACAGGCAGGCAATGTCCCTGAGCAGGTACTGCACACTCCCTTTGGAATGCAGTGTATTCTGCAGAACACTAAAAACAACGTCATACACCACTTAGATGTCAACAGCATCATTAAATCACGTCCTGGCAAGATTTTATCCAAAGTATTATAGTTCAGGCACACTTAAAAACAAAAAGTCCTTTTGGCTGCAAAATGTCCACAACTCATCTTGGATTTTGATCAAGCTGAAAAGCACAACTCACACATGGGCAGTGTGGAACTAGTTCCCCAAATGTTCTTCTTTCAGCAGAATGGATGGGTGAGGAATGTAGAGATGGCTTTGCAGGACTCTCAGTCCCATTTCTCATGTCAGCCAGCAAATCCATTCTGCCGTCAGCCTCAGACCCTGCCTGAAGAGCTGAAGAGGAAGAAGTCAGCTTGAAGTCATCAGGGAGATCTTTTCCATTTGACCTCTGCCAAGTCACTTTGTAAAAGGACCTTTATGGAAGGCCAGAATACATTGGAGATTGAGGACTATTGATTGAATTTCATTGCTTTGTATGTGTGAAAAATTGAGATACTTTATCAAGTTTATTTTGACCCCATTGATTCAACTCCGGCACATCTAGCTAACTTCCCTAACTCATTGGCAGGCTTAATTGGGAAACTAATGCATGACATTTAAAGGGATGAGATTGAATAAGAAAATGATAAAGCAGGTAGGAAAGGACAGTGAAAATAATGAGTCTCCTTTTTGAAAATTAACAGGTCTTTATAAGCAATAACTCAATGAATGCATTGGGTTCTATCAGTTTGAATGGAGGGGGAGATTAACCATTTTAATGGTCCCAAGTGCTGTAAAATAAATTACATCAACTGCCCTCTGACAATTATTATAAAAATTATCATCATAAGTACATGATGAAGATAACACTGTAATTTCTGACATTTGCAATGGAGTTATTAATCAGCACCTGTAAAAGTGTTCTTTGTCCTCGGTCATATTAATGGAAGTGAAAGTCAAACATTAATTGGAAAGCGATGTGAATGAGGTTTAATGGCTTAAAGGTCAACTTAGTATGTGGTCTCACACAGTATTCATGGCCATAGAGTTGGCGAACTGAACATATGCAACATGTGCATTACCAGTGATTTACAATAGGTCTTAATTTGTCTATGTTTCTTCTTGCATGAAGTTCCAATAATAAATCATTAAAAAAAGTATACTTTATAGCGATTGTGGATTGATCAAGCATTTAAATCCATAGGAATATAGAACACATATTATTAGCAAGTGTGTAGTCTATTCGTCAGCCAAATCCTGTTGAAAATGTTCCTTCCACACTTCATGTGAGGATGGCAGATGTTAGGTCGCTGGCTGTCGTTGGGAGATGGAAATAATACAGGCAGTTGATTGAAAGCAAACAAACACCCTCTCAATAGTGAGAGTCAGATATTGTGATATACAGTGAGCTCCAAAAGTGTTGGGACAGTGACACATTTTTTTTTGTTTTGGCTCTGTACTCCAGAACTTTCCCCCTTCTGATAACCAGGTGGCGAATCGCATCTCTGCATGTCTGGCAGACATATCAGTATGGATGACGGATCACCACCTCAAGCTGAACCCTGGCAAGACGGAGCTGCTCTTCCTCCCGGGGAAGGACTGCCCGTTCCATGATCTCGCCATCACGGTTGACAACTCCGTTGTGTCCTCCTCCCAGAGTGTGAAGAGCCTTGGCGTGACCCTGGACAACACCCTGTCGTTCTCCGCTAACATCAAGGCGGTGACCCGCTCCTGCAGGTTCATGCTCTACAACATTCGGAGAGTACGACCCTGCCTTACACAGGAAGCGGCACAGGTCCTAATCCAGGCACTTGTCATCTCCCGTCTGGATTACTGCAACTCGCTGTTGGCTGGCCTCCCTGCCTGTGCCATTAAACCCCACAACTCATCCAGAACGCCGCAGCCCGTCTGGTGTTCCAACCTTCCCAAGTTCTCTCACGTCACCCCCTCCTCCGCACACTCCACTGGCTTCCAGTTGAAGCTCGCATCCGTTACAAGACCATGGTGCTTGCCTGTGGAGCAGTGAGGGGAACGGCACCTCTGTACCTTCGGGCTCTGATCAGTCCCTACACCCAAACGAGGGCATTGCGTTCATCCACCTCTGGCCTGCTGACTCCCCTTCCTCTGCGGAAGCATAGTTCCCGCTCAGCCCAGTCAAAACTGTTCGCTGCTCTGGCTCCCCAATGGTGGAACAAGCTCCCTCACGACGCCAGGACAGCGGAGTCACTCACCACCTTCCGGAGACATTTGAAACCCCACCTCTTTAAGGAATACCTGGGATAGGATAAAGTAATCCTTCCACCCCCCAAAAAAAAAAATTTGTAAAGTGGTTATCCCACTGGCTATAGGGTGAATGCACCAATTTGTAAGTCGCTCTGGATAAGAGCGTCTGCTAAATGACGTAAATGTGCCCTTGAGCAAGGCACTTAACCCTAATTGCTCCTGTAAGTCGCTCTGGATAAGAGCGTCTGCTAAATGACTAAAATGTAAATGTAAATGTAAATGTAAATGATACAATGACTATGAGGTTAAAGTGCAAACTGTCAGCTATAATTTTAGGGTATTTTCATCCATATCGTTTGAAACTGGTTAGAAATTACAGCACTTTCTGTACATAGTCCCTCCATTTTAGGGGACCAAAAGTATTGGGACAAATTCACTAATACAGTAGGTGTATTAAAGTAGTCAAAAGTTTCCTAGCACGCAATGATTACATCAAGCTTGTGACTCTACAAACTTGTTGGATGCTTTTGCTGTTTGTTTTGGTTGTGTTTCAGATTATTTTGTGACCAACAGAAATTAATGGTAATGTATTGTGTCATTTTGGAGTCAGTTTTATTGTAAATAAGAATAGAATATGTTTCTAACCCTTCTACATTAATGTGGATGCTACCATGATTACGGATAATCCTGAATGAATCGTGAAAAATGATGAGTGAGAAAGTTACAGACGCACAAATATCATACCCCCAAAAATGCTAACCTCTCCTTTTATTGTTATGGTGAGAGGTTAGCATGTCTTGGGGGTATGATATTTGTGCATCTGTAACTTTCTGTAACTTTCCCGATATGGATGAAAATACCCTCAAATTAAAGCTGACAGTCTTCACTTTAACCTCATAGTCATTGTATCATTTCAAATTCCAAGGGAAGAGATATAGTAATAATAAGACAACTGGATGATTTTGAGTCATTCCCATTCCAAGGTGCTGAAAACATAAAGATGTTAGAGTGACTTTCTGTAACATCTTTTTCATATCATTACAGTTTCGAGAACTATTTTGTAACAATGGAATAATGCAGATTTCTGTGTTATAGGAACATGAATGGTGCAACATTCACTGAGTGTCCAAAACATAAAGAACACCTATCTTTCCATGACATAGACTGACCAGGTGAATCCAGGTGAAAGCTATGATCCCTTATTTATGTCACTTGTTAAATCCACTTCAATCAGTGTAGATGAAGGGGGGGAGACAGGTTAAAGAAGGATTTTAAGCCTTGAGACAATTGAGACATGGATTGTGTATGTGTGCCATTCAGAGGGTGAATGGGCAAGACAAAATATTTAAGTGGCTTTGAACAGGGTATGGTGGTAGGTGCCAGGCACACCGGTTTAGTGTGTCAGGATCTCAACGCTGCCTGGTTCTTCAAACTGTTTCCTGTGTGTATCAAGAATGGTCCACCACCCAAAGGACATCCAGCCAACTTAACACAACTGTGGGAAGCATTGGAGTCAACATGGGCCAGCATCCCTGTGGAACGCTTTTGACACCTTGTAGAGTCCATCCCCCGACAAATTGAGGCTGTTCTGAGGGCAAAATGGGGAGTGGGGGGGGGGGGTGCAACTCAATATTAGGAAGGTGTTCCTAATGTTTGGTATACTCAGATACTCAGTGTAGATAACTGCTGTTCCATAAGCAAGTCTCTGATGTGCAAAACTGCTTAATTTGTTGGCAATTGAAAGGACCCATTCAAAGGACAATGTAGAATATAAGGTGAATTACTTATTGAGCTTGCTTTTGAAGGCCATCTTTTCAGTTTGTCTCAGCTGTTATTGCAACAGGAGGATACTCCTGTTGTTCTTTATGAAATACTGCCTACAGGCTACTGTAGGCCTACAGTTTAATGCACTAAAGTCTGACGTTTGCAACAATATCCATTTACATGTATTTTAACTTTATTATTGTTGGTGTATGGCATGGTGTAGGCCTTCCTACTACATAGTTAGTGGCTGTCTGTCTTCATTTGTGTCCATACACCACATTCAAACATCAAAGAAAGTGTTCATGAAAACAAAGACCAAGATTGTATTGCAGTCAGTCAGTCAGTTACAGTATGTTCCAAGATACAGTAAGAAAGTGATTTAAAACATCTCTGATATTTTCTTATCATATCGTTATCCTACAGACTAGGCAGTCAGCCCTGTGGGCAGGTAAGGTTTACACTTAGACCCATACAATGTGTAGGCTACTACATTGTAGTTACACTATCTGGCTAGCTGCCTATGTAGGATAACATAAGGTCATATGACCTTATACAGTACATTAGGAAAGTATTCAGACCCCTTCCCTTTTTCCACATTTTGTTACGTTACAGCCTTATTCTAAAATGGATCAAATTATTTTTTTCCTCATTAATCTACACACAATACCCGATAATGACAAAGCGAAAACAGGTTTTTATAAAATGTTGGTAATTTATTACAATTAAAAAACATAAATACCTTATTTACATAAGTATTCAGACTCTTTGCTATGAGACTCGAAATTGAGCTCAGGTGCATCCTGTTTCCATTGATCATCCTTGAGATGTTTCTACAACTTGATTGGAGTCCACCTGTGGTAAATTCAATTGATTGGACATGATTTAGAAAGGCACACAACTGTCTATATAAGGTCCCACAGTTGACAGTGTGTGTTACAGCAAAAACCAAGCCATGAGGTTGAAGGAATTGTCCATAGAGCTCCGAGACAGCATTCTGTCGAGGCACAGATCTGGGGAACGGTACCAAAACATTTCTGCAACATTGAAGGTCCCCAAGAACACAATGGCCTCCATCATTCTTAAATGGAAGAAGTTTGGAACCACCAAGACTCTTCCTAGAGCTGGCCGCCTGGCCAAACTGAGCAATCGGGGGAGAAGGACCTTGGTCAGGGAGATGACCAAAAACCCGATGGTCACTCTGACAGAGCTCCAGAGTTCCTCTGTGGAGATGGAAGGACAACCAACTCTGCAGCACTCCACCAATCTGAGCTTTATGGTAGAGTGGCCAGACAGAAGCCACTCCTCAGTAAAAGGCACATGACAGCCCACTTGGAGTTTGCCAAAAGGCACCTAAAGGACTCTCAGACCATGAGAAACAAGATTCTCTGGTCTGATGAAACCAAGATTGAACTCTTTGGCCTGAATGCCAAGCGTCACGTCTGGAGGACACCTGGCACCATCCCTACGGTGAAGCATGGTGGTGGCAGCATCATGCTGTGGAGATGTTTTTCAGTGGCAGGGACTGGGTGACTAGTCAGGATCGAGGGAAAGATGAACGGAGCAAAGTACAGAGAGATCCTTGATGAAACCTTGCTCCAGAGTGCTCAGGACCTCAGACTGGGGCGAAGGTTCACCTTCCAACAGGACAACGACCCTAAGCACATAGCCAAGACAACGCAGGAGTGGCTTCAAGACAAGTCTCTGAATGTCCTTGAGTGGCCCAGCCAGAGCCCTGACTTGAACCTGATCGAACATCTCTGGAGAAACCTGAAAATAGCTGTGCAGCGACGCACCCCATCCAACCTGACAGAGCTTGAGAAAATCTGCAGAGAAGAATGGGAGAAACTCCCCAAATACAGGTCTGCCAAGCTTGTAGCTTCATAACCAAGAAGACTCAAGGCTGTAATCGCTGCCAAAGGTGATTCAACAAAGTACTGAGTAAAGGCTCTGAATGCTTATGTAAGTATGATATTTTAGTTTATAATTTCTATACATTTTGCTTTGCCATTATGGGGTATTGTGTGTAGATTGATTAGAAAAAATAACAATTTAATCAATTTTAGAATAAGACTGTAATGTAGCAACATGTGGAAAAGGTCAAGGGTTCTGAATACTTTCCGAATGCACTGTCCAGTGGGAACAAATTATCAAAGCCGAAAGCGTTAAATGTGTGTGTGTTTTCTGTGTGGAGTCAATCTGGTTTGAGGGACACTGACACTGTTGACCAATGAATCACCACAATAGTCCGGTCTGTTCTATCAGCCTCATCTAGAGGCGGGAGGAATGGGCGGTGGCAGTTTAGGTACTTCCCGCCCCGTGGGTGTGATTAACGCAAACGAAGGCATTGCATCCACCTGCCAGCGCGTTTCCCCAGCATTCAGGAGCGAATACACTTTTACCAGCAACCCTTGCTGCGTGTTTAGACGACTTTCAGACAAAGAGGAATACTTAAAATTGTCCGTTTTCCTGGATCTGTCACATTGGACTTGCCACAACTTCTCTCATTAAACTTTCACGAAATTGATTTGGACAGACGTTCTTTTCAGCTGCGCCTCATGAGCATTGGACCTGGCAGCAATAAACACACCGGGCTCAGGTGTAAATCTAAAGACTGTCCTGCTACGGCACCCGGATATTATACATGTTAAACTTGGAGACGAGAGGCGAATCATTTCGTGGAATTCTGTTGGTTTCTTCGATGACTTGTAAGGTTGGACTTGGACTCAAAGTTATTTGTGGAGAGTAAAGTGACAATCAGGTAATTATTCATAACGTTACCCTTACAAAAAAAGATTGCAGTTAGAGTGAATTATAACTGCAGTATGCTGCAAATACTGCGTCCAAAATAAGTTATTTTTTACAGTAGTAATTTTGCAGTGTAACTGCAGTTAGAGTGCAGTTATTCTGCAATTACTGCGTCCAAAATACCACAGTCGACTGCAGTTACTGCACTTTTACTGCAGTTTCAAAACTGCTCTCTTTTTTTGTAAGGGTAATGCTTTGCATTCAAACAGCCTACAATTTGCGCACAGCAGTGCAATTATTTACTGATGGGTTACATGGGACATGTGGTTGCTCCAAAATATCTGTGACAAAATGGGTCTAATAAGTTCGGTACTGGCATAATAACTTTTAAAACTTGTTTATTTGATTAGGCTTAGACTGTATGAAAAACTGCTTAATGTGGCTATTTAAATTAGGCTTTAATAATGAACATTTGAAGTTGTGTGACAGCATTCTCTGGACACTTAGACATTGTTATAAACAGCAAACATATATGGCATGTCATGTCAGTGAGTTTTACCATGCTTTAAAGGAGTTGTCTTTTTTTCTGTGCTGGAACAACTACCAGCTTCAGATCTATCTGACAAATTAGTAGCTTCATCTCTCACAACTCAACACAGGTAGTATCGATAACTACAGCTGACATTTGACAACCGAAGTGTGTACATTTACATTTTACTCATTTAGCAGACGCTCTTATCCAGAGCGACTTACAGTTAGTGAGTGCATACATTTTTCATACTGGTCCCCCGTGGGAATCGAACCCACAACCCTGGCGTTGCAAGCCCCATGCTCTACCAACTGAGCTACACGGGACTGTAGAATGAGTGTCTCCAGTTTTCAAAATAGCGTAATATTTCGAAGATTGTTCACATTGATTCTGCAATAGCCTAGGTGTTTTCTTTTTAGAATAAAAATACGGACTGAATTTAGTCATCCACAAAGGTTATTTTGCCTCAGGTAAAAGTGCACAAGTCATTAGAAGCGCACAAATCTCTCTAAGAATAGAAATGTAGCCTACCCTAGCCCGAAAGAAGAATAAAAGCTAATTTCCAAATAATTGGGGAAATGCACAAAGTAGGCAAAACTACTCTTGGAATATATGATCCCAATAGCCCGCTGAATTTACAAGCGCGGCTGCCGCTGGACCAAACTGAGGGTAAGTGGCTAAAAGCGCATTTTAATAGTGGTCTTTACTGCCTTTCGGACAGTAAATCAAGCTCACCGTGGCAATTGTCTTGATTCACGATACAGCAATAAGTAATGTTTGGCTGTCAAAAACACATGCAAGAACTGAGAACAGACACCTCTGATAAAATGCATTAACGAGGAACCGTCCCAAATAATGTATTATTATAGGCTAGTCTATAGGCTAGTCTGTCGACATTTTACCAAAAATGTCTGCCTAATTCAAAGTGTGACATGCCAATGAACCGATGGGGGTGGGTGGGGGATAAGTTGCCTTAATGTAGGTGTCATGTTTATTATAAATTGTTGATCCTTTGATGAGAACCATGCCAAGGCTACTGAGCTTCATTCCTATATTTAGCCCCATCGAATGTATGGCCTACGCTATTACACTGCTATTACACTTGTTTCTCTTCAAGAACATAAAGAGGAAGACATTGGATCTGGACCTGTTAGATCATTTAAATCAAATGAGAATTTCTAGGATATTGTACAAATGGAAAATCATGCACATGTGTGTGTAACAGTGTGTGTGCGCCTGCGTGTGTTGGTGTCTGTCTGTGTGTGTGTTGAAATGTTATTTGTAAATAGTCCGTTGTTTAATTTCATTTGCTTGTGTGAAAGAATCAGCCCCTGACTCAGAATAAACAGCTGCCCAGTTAACAAATTGTCCACAAATAGCTGAGGTTTGAACAGCTGGTTATACTCATAAATCCACCCTAACCAACCCGTTTGGTTCAAGGATCTCTTTTGGACTGTAGGCTCTGGCTCCAGCTCTCCAGCAGTCTGCATGTTGTGTTTGTGGTTGAAGTGCCCTTTACACTGTGCTCACTGGCAATCGCATGCAGAGTGGTTATATAGCCACCAAAATGTAAACGTTGTACATTGATGACGTGTATTCACTGAATCCAAGGTGCATGTGATGCCATAGCACCCTGGGCTATGGGACACAGAAACTGCCTGTTACAGCTGAAGTAAAAGCCCTATAGCTCCTTGAATGTGGGAATCAGGAGAATGTAAAGGTTGGCAGTGTCCATAAGAGCAGGGCACTGTATCTACTAGATGGCATGAGCCTGTTAGCCAAGCCTGAACATCCATGGATCCATGCTTTATTATGGTGCACAAAACCACAGTGGCATCTGCCCTACACTGTTAAAGCCATGAAATAAGACGAATAATAATACTTTTTTTTTTGTATCAAGTCTAGGCAACACCGTACTATCCTTAAAGGGTGAGTGCAGTCGAAACGTGATTTTCCTGCGTTTTATATATATTTCCACACTATGAGGTTGGAATAATACTGTGAAATTGTGAAAATGATGATAATTCCCTTTTAGTGTAAGAGTTGTTTGAAAAGACTGCCAGAAATTTCAGCTTGTTTGCATGGGTGGTATAAATGAATAGGCCAATAACAAAGAGAGTTTGCCCTCCTCTCTGCCAATAACAGCGAGTTTTCAGGTTACATATTAGGCTCCTTCAATTAGACCCCTCACTCAGGCCACTCCCAGACATTTCTAGCAAAATTCTTACTTGAAAAATAGCTTTTTGCTAAGAAGCTATTTTTGATTATTTTTTTAACCATTTAATTTAAAACAATCACTGTAAGGTACTTAATTGTTACCCAGAAATGATTTGATATTGATATAAAAATGGCTGCATTGGACCTTTAATGAAGCATGCAGTATTCTGCTTACCCTTTTTAACTTGAGTGTATTGCCCATTCCTGTTAGGTGTGGCTCCATTGCTACATTTGATCACAATGTTATTACAGTTTCAATCAACAATCCCAGTGGTTCTGGTAAGACTGGTTGATTATATCTTCAATACTGTATTCTATTTTGTAGAGGTGAGATTACACCAGTGACAAGATTTTTTCACACTGGATTGTGTGAAGACATGGTATATTGTGTGAAGACAAGGCAGAACCTTACATTAGGTGACAACATAATTACAGAGTAGTGCACAGAGTTTGTGATCATGAAAGAGGAATGTGTTTGGTGGGACTAGAAGATAACAGCATATTCTTGTACAAGAGGCAGGGAACAATGGAGGAGACCAGGTTGATGTTCCCATCATTTTGTCACACATACATTAAGGTCAAATATGACTCTGGCCAAATGGAATTGTTTAGAAAACTAAACAGTTGGATTCTCTACTTTGGAATGGTCCAATGGTCTGGGTGTAATCCCTAAACATCAGTGATGAACATCAAATGTTCACAGCTCTCATGAAGAAGCTCTCATTGTGAATACCACTGTATAATACTTTTAGCAGCTGATGTTTTTCAAATGATTAATTGTTGACCTCTTCTTTCCTCCAGTGTTCTGTGATTGTTCTGTGCCTGGAGGTTGGTTCACCATGCTGTTGGACGGTCTGTGGACGGTCCACATACTCCTGGCCCTGGTTGTCGGGGCTCTGTGCAATCACAACATCAACGACCCTCATGCTTCACCCCGTGTCTTCATCTCCTTCAAAGGTAAGAGGCAAACATCTCTGGTCTACCCCTTAGTGGTTTCTATGTGGTGTCTTGAATTCATGTAGTTCTCTCCTCCAATAGCTTCCTCCCGCTGTGTGGCGTCATTAAAAGAATCGCCACATTTGCTGTTTTCTACTGCTCTGCACTGTGTGTCTGCACCCTTTGTGTGACTGATGATTTGATAATCAGATAAATGGGATGATTCTGGCTTTGATAAGTGCTCTAGATTCCATATGAAGAATTTACAGCATAGTAAGAGTCATGTTGCACCGCAGATCCGTCCCAGTGACCACTAACAAATCATGCGATTCTAATTTGTTCCTCTCTTAAACATCCTGGCATGGTCATTTTCAGCAGCTGCTTCCACTTTACTATATTGAACGAATAATTAAAAACATAAATTGAGGTTAACAAAGACAGTGTATTTTTTAGAAGCATTTTTGCTCTGGTACAGAATGCTAGTTATAAGGTGTCCTTGAATCAACATGATTAGATTATCTGATGTTTTTGTAATGGAGAAGGAACAATCTAAAAGTGAAAGTGATGCATTAAAAAGACGTCGTCTGCAGCATATTAGCATGTAATGATAACACTATCATGGTCATTATCAGATCGGGGGTCCCTCTGCAGAACAACACATCTCAGGGCTTGGTTCATGCACTTCAGTGGCCATGTAGATGAGGTGGGGTAGGGTTGTGGGGTTTGGAGGGAGTGTGTAGCGGGTATTACTGAGATCAAATTGCCTGGTTCAGCCAAGCAGAGCGCTGTTTGTCCCTAAGGTCTGTCCCTCTCTCAGATCTAGCCTGTGATTAGCAGCCGTAGCAGAGCAAAGGGACTGAGCAGTGCCCCTCTTTGCTTTGCCTTCCATTTCCCAGGGCTCCTGGTCTAGCACAGTTCAATATTAAAGGTTCTTTCCCTCTTTAATCAAGTCAAATTAAACACATCACTGAACACATATCCAGAGCTCAGCAATTCTTTCATTCTTTTTTTCAAATATCAATATACCCAGTTCTCTAGTTGAATATCTTCAAATATATTGCTTTTACTCAACTGTATCAACAAGGTTGGTCTTTTCGTTTTTCGGTTGATTGCTTTTTTTAGAATGGATACATTTATATTATTTTGTTCTCAGAAGTGTGTCGTTTGAAATTGTGGCCCGCTCTTTATTCACCTGTAAGAATGTTTTGCAAAACCAGCGGTGTTGTTTGCTGATGAGCAGACACAGAGGAGAACCTGGCTCTCTTGCTTACCTGTTTGTTTTGCTCCCCAGTCATGATGCATTTCACGGTCTACTGACTCTGCTTTTCTCCTAAGCTCTGGAGAGAGCCTTTTCCTCCTTCAATATTGTGATTCACCCACTTAATTGCTTTTCTAGTCTCTTGTAAACCCCACATTGGCAAAGCAGCTGCACTTTCCACCTTGCATTATAATGTTTTAATTATTCACTACAGTTGCAGGGATACATTTACTATTGGCCGGCGATGTAGGTTATTTTTATAGATCGTACTTACTAACTAGATTTTTGGCAACAAGTTTGAGATTTGTCTTTATGGCACCCTTTGATGTTTTGGCTATGGGCTTTGACACAGCATAAAAAATACACTGCTCAAAAAAATAAAGGGAACACTTAAACAACACATCCTAGATCTGAATGAATGAAATAATCTTATTAAATACTTTTTTCTTTACATAGTTGAATGTGCTGACAACAAAATCACACAAAAATTATCAATGGAAATCAAATTTATCAACCCATGGAGGTCTGGATTTGGAGTCACCCTCAAAATTAAAGTGAAAAGCCACACTACAGGCTGATCCAACTTTGATGTAATGTCCTTAAAACAAGTCAAAATGAGGCTCAGTAGTGTGTGTGGCCTCCACGTGCCTGTATGACCTCCCTACAACGCCTGGGCATGCTCCTGATGAGGTGGCGGATGGTCTCCTGAGGGATCTCCTCCCAGACCTGGACTAAAGCATCCGCCAACTCCTGGACAGTCTGTGGTGCAACGTGGCGTTGGTGGATGGAGCGAGACATGATGTCCCAGATGTGCTCAATTGGATTCAGGTCTGGGGAACGGGCGGGCCAGTCCATAGCATCAATGCCTTCCTCTTGCAGGAACTGCTGACACACTCCAGCCACATGAGGTCTAGCATTGTCTTGCATTAGGAGGAACCCGGGGCCAACCGCACCAGCATATGGTCTCACAAGGGCTCTGAGGATCTCATCTCGGTACCTAATGGCAGTCAGGCTACCTCTGGCGAGCACATGGAGGGCTGTGCGGCCCCCCAAAGAAATGCCACCCCACACCATGACTGACCCACCGCCAAACCGGTCATGCTGGAGGATGTTGCAGGCAGCAGAACGTTCTCCACGACGTCTCCAGACTCTGTCATGTCTGTCACGTGCTCAGTGTGAACCTGCTTTCATCTGTGAAGAGCACAGGGCGCCAGTGGCATATTTGCCAATCTTGGTGTTCTTTGGCAAATGCCAAATGTCCTGCACGGTGTTGGGCTGTAAGCACAACCCCACCTGTGGACGTCGGGCCCTCATACCACCCTCATGGAGTCTGTTTCTGACCGTTTGAGCAGACACATGCACATTTGTGGCCTGCTGGAGGTCATTTTGCAGGGCTCTGGCAGTGCTCCTCCTGCTCCTCCTTGCACAAAGGCGGAGGTAGCGGTCCTGCTGCTGGGTTGTTGCCCTCCTACGGCCTCCTCCACGTCTCCTGATGTACTGGCCTGTCTCCTGGTAGCGCCTCCATGCTCTGGACACTATGCTGACAGACACAGCAAACCTTCTTGCCACAGCCCGCATTGATGTGCCATCCTGGATGAGCTGCACTACCTGAGCCACTTGTGTGGGTTGTAGACTCCGTCTCATGCTACCACTAGAGTGAAAGCACCTCCAGCATTCAAAAGTGACCAAAACATCAGCCAGGAAGCATAGGAACTGAGAAGTGGTCTGTGGTCATCACCTGCAGAACCACTTCTTTATTGGGGGTGTCTTGCTAATTGCCTATAATTTCCACCTGTTGTCTATTCCATTTGCACAACAGCATGTGACATTTATTGTCAATCACTGTTGCTTCCTAAGTGGACAGTTTGATTTCACAGAAGTGTGATTGACTTGGAGTTACATTGTGTTGTTTAAGTGTTCCCTTTATTTTTTTGAGCAGTGTGTATATTGCAGTGGAGGCTCCTGAGAGGAGGAAGGGGAGGACCACCCTCCTCAGTGAATTTCATAAAAATGTAAAAACATTAAAAAAGTTATCCTTTTTGGATAAAGCTATACAAAATACATTCACATGTCACCAAATAATTTACTAAAACACTTTTTTGCAATGAAGGTCTACAGTAGCCTCAGCAGCAGTCTGTAGGGTAGCACAATGGTGTAGCTGGAGGACAGCTAGCTTCCGTCCTCCTCTGGCTACATTGACTTCAATACAAAACCTAGGAGGCTCATGGTTCTCATCCCCTTCAATAGACTTACACAGTAATTATGACAACTTCCGGAGGACATCCTCCAATCTATCAAAGCTCTTGCAGCATGAGCTGACATGTTGTCCACCCAATCAAAGGATCAGAGAATGAATCTAGTACTGAAAGCATAAGCTACAGCTAGCTAGCACTGCAGTGCATAAAATGTGGTGAGTAGTTGACTCAAATAGAGAGAAAGACAATAGTTGAACAGTTTTGAACAAATTAATTTCTTCCAAAATGAAAGAGAAGCAAGAGCAAGAGAGAGATTTCAAAATGTTGTTTCACTTTCAGTTTCACTTACTTAGCTAGCAAATGCAGCTAGCTAGTTTAGCCTACTCAAACAGAGAGATGCTATGTTAGCTAGCTGGCTATGACTATCCAACACAACATTGGAACTCTTCCAAGTCAAGGTAAGCTATTGTTTTTTCTAATTTATTGCCACTGGGCCCCTCCAGTGTAAGTGCGTTACACTGTAAAGTTACTGCATGATTGTAGTGGGTGTAGTAATGCATTAGTTATATTAGCTATGTTAACTATGACGTTAGCTAATATGGTGACAGTGATGTAGGCTGTGTGTAGTGGTTATGATATGGTTTGGCTTGGAAACGTTTTTTTCACCTGGTCACATACAGCTGATGTGTTGTGCATTGAAGTCCACAAGCGAAGGGAAAAGGTAAGAGGAGTAGAGCGCATAGATGCGAGAAGGAATACAACGTGGCAGTATGAAAGTGAACTGTGTTTACGCATGATCAGGGGTGTATTCATTCCGCCGATTCTGTTGAAAAACGTTTCATAAATGGAAGCAAGCTGAACGAAATGGGAATAAACAAACCTGAATTTGTCCAATAGAAACTCTTGTTCGCAACTGTTGGACTAATGAGCCCCGTGTAGCTCAGTTGGTAGAGCATGGCGGTTGCAACGCCAGGGTTGTGGGTTCGTTTCCCACTGGGGGCCAGTATGAAAAAAAAAAAAAGATGTATGCACTCACTAACTGTAAGTCGCTCTGGATAAGAACGTCTGCTAAATGACGTAAATGTAAATGATTACACCCTAGATCAGCTAGATGCAGGCAAGAGTGTGCAAGGCGGTATTGAATGTGTGCACCTACGTTTTAAACTTTCATTCATAGGCTAGGTTGTAGCAACATCATGATGGGTATAGGGAAAGTTGAGTATCATGTAGTAGCCTAAACCTATCGCTGTTACATTAAACAGCATCGACTGCCGCTGTTGATATATATTTTAGTATAATATGCTCATTATGAAAGTGCTGTATAAAGGTGACGTATCATATTAAACATATCCCAAATTAAAAATTTAAAGCTGACATTCCTCTCTTGGTTACTTGATGGTCTGATCTATCACTATTGTGAGGTTGGTTGCTTGCCAAAACCTGCTTAACTCTGTTGCTCCCAAGAAGGGTTAAGAACTGTGACCTCTTACACAAGAGGCCATCACTTCCCCATTAAAACAGGTCCTACCCATGTGGAGAGTAAATCAAGAACCTCTTAATTGTTTTTTTCCTTCTACTTTATTTTGTGCTTCAGTGAAATGTTTCCCCAGGGAACTTCACATACAGATGCAGGATCTTAATTTGATCACTCTTTTGTTGCTGATAATTTTCCTGCACTTTTCTGCAGATGAGCTTGGTGATTTACATAAATTCACAGAAAACCCGCACTAATACACGGTTATATTAACAGTATTGCACTTTTCATGTGGCCTACTTTTATCCAGCTAATAGCCTAACCACAGATCAAGCAATATTATGGACTAAATGCTCAAATCCTGTTGCTGCAGGATTATTTTGCTACGACAATACTGGTGAAATTAAGATCCTACATATCTATGATGCAGTCTGGTCTGGCCTACTGACTGATAGTCCATTATATGCAGCCAAATGTGGAGCCTGAAGCTCTGCTTTTGGAAATAAGAAAACGTTCAGCATTAGTATGTCTCAAGATATTCACTCTAAAGCTTGAATGTTAGAAAGGTTTACGTATTGCACAAACAGTATGTTTTGGAGCTAAATGTTTTGAACCACAATAGTGAGGATAATGCAAGTGTAGCCATCAAAAGGATACTCATCTGTAGCCAGGAAAGCATGAAAGAGTAAACTTTGGTCAGGCTTATCACTGTCTCCTTCCCTGCACGATCACAGCCAGCGTGAAAGACTTTGATAGCCAGAGCTGTGAAGTCTGCTTCAGTTAGGAAAGCTAATAGGAATCTGTGTAATCAATACCTCACAGCTCGTTTAAATGGCCAACCTAACTTAGGCATAAAGAGAAGTGAGTCGCCATAGATAATCAATTGCACTCTATGGGGTAGCTCAGACAAGACCGCTGTCGCCAACAATCCCCAAGAGGGGAATGTCTCCTCCCGTCTACCCCCATAAGTCAGAGACTCTACCTGGAAAACTGGACAATACAGTGAATTATACTGAACAAAAATATAAACGTAAAGTGTTGGACCCATGTTTCATGAACTGAAATAAAAGATTTCAGAAATGTTCCATACACACAAAACGCTTATTTCTCTCAACTTTTGTGCACACATTTGTTTACATCCCTGTTAGTAAGCATTTCTTCTTTGCCAAGATAATCCATCCACCTGACAGGTGTCATATCAATAAGCTGATTAAACAGCATGATCATTACACAGGTGCACCTTGTGCTGGGGACAATAAAAGGCCACGCTAAAATGTTCAGTTTTGTCACACAACACAATGCCACAGATGTCTAAAATATTGAGGGAGCGTGGAATTGGCACAAACGCAGACCACGTGTATTAATTGACCACAGTTTGCTGATGTCAACGTTGTGAACAGAGTGCCCCATGGTGGCAGTGGGGTTATGGTATGGGCAGGCGTAAGCTACAGACAACGAAAACAATTGCATTTTATCGATGGCAATTTGAATACAAAGAGATACCGTGACGAGATTCTGAGGCCCACTGTCTTGCCATTCATCCGCCGCCACCACCTCATGTTTCAGCATGATAATGCACGGCCCCATGTCGCAAGGATCTGTACACAATTCCTGAAAGCTGAAAATGTCCCAGTTCTTCCATGGCCTGCATACTCCTCAGACATGTCACCCATTGAGCCTGTTTGGGATGCTCTGGATCGACATGTACGACAGTGTTCCAGTTCCCGCCAATATCCAGCAACTTCGCACAGCCATTGAAGAGGAGTGGGACAACATGCCACAGGCCACAATCAACAGCTTGATCAACTCTATGTGAAGGAGATGTGTCACACTGCATGAGGCAAATGGTGGTCACACCAGATAATGACTGGTTTTCTGATCCACACCCCTACTTTTCTTTTTAAAGGTATCTGTGAACGACAGATCATTTCACCTTACCTGACACCCTGGACCCACTTCAATTTGCTTACCGCCCCAATTGATCCACAGACGATGCAATTGCCATCGCACTGCACACGGCCCTATCCCTTCTAGAGGAATACCTACGTAAGAATGCTGTTCATTGACTATAGCTCAGCATTCAACACCATGGTACCCTCCAAAGTCATCATTAAGCTCGAGGCCCTGGGTCTGAACCCCGCCCTGTGCAACTGGGTCCTGGACTTCCTGACGGGCCGCCCCCAGGTGGTGAGTAAAGGGTCTGAATACGTATGTAAATGTGATATTTCAGTTTTTTATAAATTTGCTACAAATTCTAAAAACCAGTTTTTGCTTTGTCATTATGAGGTATTGTGTGTAGATTGATGAGAGGGGAAAAAACGATTAAATCCATTTTAGAATAAGGCTGTAACGTAACAACGTGAAAAAAGTCAAGGGGTCTGAATACATTCCGAATGCACTGTATGTAATAAATTTAGTGTAAAGCCATTATTCCAGATTTGTTTATTGGAGAAATTGAAGCTAAACCAACACATTTTGCAAAGCCTTCCACCACTAAAGTGAAAGCCAATGAATTACCATGCAAAAGTATTGTGTGAGAGAATACAGGCCTCCAACATGACAACTAATAAGTTATTGTTTACATGCAAGGCTCCTTGTAAATCCATTTAGAGATTACAACAGATTTAGGCCTATCTGTGTTGTTTCACAGATTACCCGTGCCGCATCACAGTTTGACAACACCCATGGAGAATCATTTTTATGAACAAATGCACTGATAGGCATTGCTCTAGGGACGCTTCTCCATTATGTTTTGGTATAGTTGGCCCATATTCCCCCTCTGACATAATATAATAATAATAATAATAATAATAATAATAATAATAATAATAATATATGCTGTTTAGCAGACACTTTTATCCAAAGAGTCATGCGTACATTCATTTTTTTAGGTATGGGTGGTCCCGGGAATTGAACCCACTATCCAGGTGTTGCATCCGCCATGCTATACCAACTGAGCTACAGAGACAAATGATTGTTCATCCATTGTGGGTGATCCTTGCTTATGGCTCTGCCTTTTGAGGTCTTAAACCACACATGAACCCTGGCTACAGCTGTGCTGTTTAATACATAGCTTACTATGACTGACTAAATGTTCATTGTAGTCAAATGGAACGTCAGATTTTGTTTATTGGTATTGTAAAACCATTGCACATGCTGTATGCATTTGTTTACAGAAAGTGTGAATTGTGAATAAAAACCATTAGTGTCTATATTATCCTAGAAAGGCCTCTAGGACACAGGCTCTTTACATGTTTCTGCTAAGATAAGGAGGCAAAGTAAACTTAAGGTGAGAATAAACAAAGGCACAGGGTCAAGAGGTACCACAGTTGTAAATAACATGACAGGACCAGGTCTAGGGCGGCAGTAGCTTAGTGGGTAAGAGCGTTGTGCCAGTAACCGAAAGGTCGCTGGTTCTAATCCCCGAGCCGACTAGGTGAAAAATCTGTCGATGTGCCCTTGAGCAAGGCACTTAACCCTAATTGCTCCTGTAAGTCGCTCTGGATAAGAGCGTCTGCTAAATGACAAAAAAAAAAAAAAAAAAGGTGACATAGCCCTCCCCCACAACCACCATCCCCAGAGACATGCTGACAAGACCATGGTGCACACTGGTGTGTATATTCACATATCATTTGTTGCGTTTGCTGTTTCTAGCTTCCCGTTAACTGCAGTATTTTTGAAGTTATCTTTTTCTACACACGGTCTCCCTCTCACCTTTTCCCTGGCGGGGTTAATGGAATTTGAAACCGTAGTGCTCAAGTGTAGTCCCTGGAATTATGGCGCATGGTGGGAATGCTTGGGAATGCTGTGACATCACATGGGATTACTCCCTTTTTGGCATACAGGACCAATTCCACGAGGAGGAGCAGGAAGGTGGGTCACTGTGACCACTGTGGTTGGGATTGGGAATACCAGTGGTAGGTGTCCCAGAGCAGGAGGAAGCTACACTGACTGACCACTGTGGTTGGGATCGGGAATACCAGTGGTAGGTGTCCCAGAGCAGGAGGAAGCTACATTGACTGACCACTGTGGTTGGGATTGGGAATACCAGTGGTAGGTGTCTCAGAGCAGGAGGAAGCTACACTGACTGACTGCCCCCGTCTTTCATTCACACTTCTCATCTGCACCCTCCCCGTCCAGGCCAGAGGTAGCAGCAGGCTTCTATTTTTACTTTCTGTCTATTTCGGGTGCTGCCGGGGTTAGAAACTTCCCTTCAGGGTTTAAAGCCCTGCACTCAGGAATGTCAATGCCCTTGACGTACAGTGGCTTGCGAAAGTATTCACCCCCCTTGGCGTTTTTCCTATTTTGTTGCCTTACAACCTGGAATTAAAATGGATTTTGGGTGTTTTGTATCATTTCATTTACACAACATGCCTACCACTTTGACAATACTTTGTAGAGCCATCTATTCACCCCCCCAAAGACAATACTTTGTAGAGCCATCTTTTGCAGCAATTACAGCTACAAGTCTCTTGGGTTATGTCTCCATAAGCTTGGCACATCTAGCCACTGGAATCTTTGCCCATTCTTCAAGGCAAAACTGCTCCAGCTCCTTCAAGTTGGATGGGTTCCGCTGGTGTACAGCAATCTTTAAGTCATACCACAGATTCTCAATTGGATTGAGGTCTGGGCTTTGACTAGGCCATTCCAATACATTTACATGTTTCCCCTTAAACCACTCGAGTGTTGCTTTAGCAGTATGCTTAGGGTCATTGTCCTGCTGGAAGGTGAACCTCCGTCCCAGTCTCAAATCTCTGGAAGACTGAAACAGGTTTCCCTCAAGAATATCCCTGTATTTAGCGCCATCCATCATTCCTTCAATTCCTTCTTCCATATGTTTGGGGAGTCTCTCACATGCCTTTTGATGAATACCAAACGCGTTTGCTTATTTTTTTCTTTAAGCAATGGCTTTTTCTGGACACTCTTCCGGAAAGCCCAGCTCTGTGCAGTGTACAGCTTAAAGTGGTCGTATGGACAGATACTCCAATCTCTGCTGTGGAGCTTTGCAGCTCCTCCAGGGTTATCTTTGGTCTCTTTGTTGCCTCTCGGATTAATACCCTCCTTGCCTGGTCCATGAGTTTTGGTGGGCGGCCCTCTCCTGGCAGGTTTGTTGTGGTGCCATATTCTTTCCATTTTTCAATAATGGATTTAATGGGGCTCCGTGGGATGTTCAAAGTTTTTGATATATTTTTATAACCCAACCCTGATCTGTATTTCTCCACAACTTTGGAGAGCTCCTTGGTCTTCATGGTGCCGCTTTCATGGTGGTGCCCCGTGCTTGGTGTCGCAGACTCTGGGGCCTTTCAGAACAGGTGTGTATATATACTGAGATCATGTGACAGATCATGTGACACTTAGATTGCACACAGGTGGACTTTATTTAAGTAATTAGGTGACTTCTGAAGGTAATTGGTTGTACCAGATCTTATTTAGGGGCTTCATAGCAAAGGGGGTGAATACATATGCACGCACCACTTTTCCGTTATTTATTTTGTAGAATTTTTTGAAACAAGTTTTTTTTTTTTTTTCACCAATTTGGACTATTTTGTGTATGTCCATTACATGAAATCCAAATAAAAATCAATTTAAATTACAGGTTGTAATGCAACAAAATAGGAAAAATGCCACTGTACATACATTTACATTTACATTTTAGTCATTTAGCAGACGCTCTTATCCAGAGCGACTTACAGTTAGTGAGTACATACATATTTGTATTTATTTTTCATACTGGCCCCCCGCGGGAATCGAACCCACAACCCTGGCGTTGCAAACACCATGCTCTACCAACATCCCTGCCGGCCATTCCCTCCCCTACCCTGGACGATGCTGGGCCAATTGTGCGCCGCCCCATGGGTCTCCCGGTCACGGCCGGCTACGACAGAGCCTGGATTCGAACCAGGATCTCTAGTGGCACAGATAGCACTGCGATGCAGTGCCTTAGACCACTGCGCCACATACATGTACCCAACTCCTTAATACTGTCCATGCTGTTTACCAATAGTTGTTTTCCTTTTCATAAATCTGAGTGTCAGTTAATCTTCCAGCTGGTTCCCTCTCACCGCCTCCACTAGTCAATGTTTACACCATTACAACATTCATACAGAATACAGACAATAGCCCCAGTGTTCACTTAGGAATACATTAGAGGACAGAGTTGGCTCATCCTGAACTCCTATTATCACTGCTGACTTGATTATAAATGACAGCATGTTACTGCTGTGGTAGGTTGCCTTTATTATCACTGGTGCTAACTGTTTGAATATGTGTTGTAATGTGATTTCCATTTAAACATCAGTAATAGCAGGGGCAATTGGTTGTGTGTGTGAGGCTAATGCAACGTGATCTACTCTACTCCAGGCGATCATTGCTAGTAGCTCCATGGACAGCTTCCAGTACATACCTGTCTCTCCCTGTTGCCCTGATTGTCATGGCACCACGAGGGTTCACTTACAGCCACACCTTAACACTGGCTTACTGGGTCTTACCACTCCAATGGACCACAAGACGTGTTGTTGAGCCTATGAAACCAAACCACTGTCCCTGGCATCTGGCACAGATGAAAACGTTTGGCTATATTGTCTAATTACAGTTAGCAGGCCTTCCTGGTCCCTGTTGCAGTGGTGGAGAGGTAATGACAAAGCATTAAACAACACTATTACTTTGGCCCTGACCCAGACCTCAGTTTCTCCCCACAACAGCTATATTTATTGAGAAATACTGTGCTCCACTAAATGTCACCTACACAGCGTCCATCAGTTAGTTATACAGTGGTTAGCCATTGAACAGCGGCAGCTGGAGGCCAGTGGTTATGTGGAAACACTGCCTGGTCTTTCCCTTCTTTCTGGGCTGTAGGTTCGGATTCATGATACACTCATCAAGAGTGTCACTTCTGTCAGGCAAGCAAGTCTCACTGTGTCAGATGCATATTGTGTCTATACAAAAAAGTGTGTGTGTGGTCCACATGACCCACAGGAGGGAGGGGAGGGGAAGGTGTCATGAGTCACCCCCACCTGCTCCCTGACCTTTCCCCCTCACCCCCTTACCTCCTCAGCCCTCACCCCCGCCCACATCAGGTGGTGCATTAAAAGGGTTTTTGATCCCAGCATGGTCACACATGGGGGAGTGGTTCTGCACACACTGTCCTTAATCCAGTTGTAATATTGTGTCAGGGACCGATGATGCCACTTTCTCTCCCAAAATAAAACATCACAGTGGTCAGAATGTCATTTCATATTTGTGCCAGCCAGCCATTAGTACTGCACCCCTCCCATCAGCTTCTGATGCCTCTGGCCTTGACAAATCTGTGCTGTTCACTCATCTTAATGTGCTGGTCATTAAAGGCACATTGTAGTTTTTATGACTGTCCATGAATTGTGGTCATTTTAGTGCCGGCTGGCACTTGAGTCTTCAAGGAGTTTATGGTACCTAAGGCCACGTGGCCATGAAGTCTTTAAGAAAATATGTATCAGAATCCACTTACTTAGGTGGTCCACATTTTTTATGCAGATAAAGGGTTGGAGCTTCCTTCTGGAATCTATTGGGGTTAAATAAGAGTTAGCAGCATTGCTCAATGCGTGAACATCTGGGCCGAACTTCAGAATGATAGATGCTGATAAAGTCCCTGTTTGACGCTTTTAGTCGCATTGTGTAATCTCTTGGGTGTCTGTGCACACGCACACTTGTGTATGTGTATGTGTGGTGTGTGTGTTTTTCATTAAGTGTGTAAACTGATTCTGTGGAGGAACAGGAGACGCAGGCAGGTCCAATCCCCACTGTGCTCGGCAGGGAACTTAACTTGTAGCGGAAGGATTATTCTGGGGAGGGACACTGAAGGTGACAGTTATTCGTCTAAATATAGTCCACCCTGTCTCGGGCGTTCAGTTTCCTGGTGCATTGCCCTGCCCTCTCTCCTTCTCCCACTCCCTCTCTCCTTCTCCCACTCCCTCTCTCCTTCTCCCACTCCTTCTCCCTCTCTCCTTCTCCCACTCCTTCTCCCTCTCTCCTTCTCTCCTTCTCCCACTCCCTCTCTCCTTCTCCCACTCCTTCTCCCTCTCTCCTTTTCCCACTCCCACTCCCTCTCTCCTTCTCCCACTCCCGCTCTCCTCTCTCCTTCTCCCACTCCCTCTCTCCTTCTCCCACTCCCTCTCTCCTTCTCCCACTCCTTCTCCCTCTCTCCTTCTCCCAGTCCCACTCCCTCTCTCCCACTCCCTCTCTCCTTCTCCCTCTCTCCTTCTCTCCTTCTCCCACTCCCTCTCTCCTTCTCCCACTCCCTCTCTCCTTCTCCCACTCCTTCTCCCTCTCTCCTTCTCCCACTCCCTCTCTCCCTCTCTCCTTCTCCCACTCCCTCTCTCCTTCTCCCACTCCCTCTCTCCTTCTCCCTCTCTCCTTCTCCCTCTCTCCTTCTCCCTCTCTCCTTCTCTCCTTCTCCCACTCCCTCTCTCCTTCTCCCACTCCCTCTATCCTTCTCCTTCTCCCACTCCCTCTCTCCCACTCCCTCTCTCCTTCTCCCACTCCCTCTCTCCTTCTCCCACTCCCTCTCTCCTCCGTTGACAAGGGAACAACAGTAAATGCAAAGGGAGTGGAGTGTTTGGAATTCCTGGAGTGGCAATGGTGCTCTCTTTTAGCACACAAGGGAACAGAGCTGCAGTGTGTGTGATGTTCCCTCCCTGGTCAGACTTTCACCTGTGGACATCCGCTGGGCTCGGGTTCCTGATTCTGTCAGAGCACTGTCTTGATTGAAACTGAGGACCAATGTTGTCTGGCTCCTCTTTCACGGCCATGTTGTTGCATCTGTTGCTCCCTCGCAATGTTGGAAAATACCATCCAAATGATCCAGATAATATGAATCACTTTTTCCCTATGGTACGAGACTAGCGGGGCCTGTACACATTTGTTTTTATTTTAAAATATGCACTCACACAGTTTCACTCTTTATTCAACTAGAATAACAGAAAAGCAGAACCAGACCATCAATTAAAAGCAGAGCAGAAACAATGTTAGCCTTTGATATTGTGAAGATTACACTGAGCCTCTTACAGAGAACATGCACAGACATTTGAATGGTAAATGATGGCACATGTTCCAAATGAATTATATTAAGACTGTACCTCACTGGTTCATTTAATCACAATGGTTGCTGTGGTTCTCTTCAGCGGATACCGTTTTCTCAGAGCTGAAATCAAAGCAGTCTGCAAGCTAAGTCAGTCTACAGTACTCAGTGATGGCTTGTATATAGACAAACTTGTATAGAGAGTAAGTGATTTTATTCTCACTTTGTCCAAAAATACGATACAGAAATTGATAGATAATTTATTGTTTCCAGAAACAACCTTTCTTTCAGAACCAGCTTGTCGGGTTAAACTGGAGCAGTGAGACTTAACTGTCTAACAGACCCACAGGGTTTCACCCTTCAAGGTCACTCTTTTCTAGGTGACATAATTGGCACTTCCTGTGGGATTTGGTGGCTTTTCTCACCAGTGAAAACAGAGCATTAGTGCTCACTGGATAAACAGGTCTAGAAATCCTGTCTGGCTTTGTCCCATTGTAACCAACACTGTTCTCAGTTTGAGATCCAAACCACGGTGTATTCTTAGACGTGGTGCTGCCCCTGTGGAAGATAAGATTTAGATGTCAGTGAGAATAATAGTCCAGAGGGATTAGTTGTCTAATAATTCCCCCTAAACCTGAGCGGCTACCTGAAAACAGAAGACTGGTGGACGTGAGACTATTATAACAGGATCAGAGAGAGAGAGAGAGAGAGAGAGAGAGAGAGAGAGAGAGAGAGAGAGAGAGAGAGAGAGAGAGAGAGAGAGAGAGAGAGAGAGAGAGAGAGAGAGAGAGAGAGAGAGAGAGAGAGAGAGAGAGAGAGAGAGAGAGAGAGAGAGAGAGAGAGAGAGAGAGAGAGAGAGAGAGAGAGAGAGAGAGAGAGAGAGAGAGAGAGAGAGAGAGAGAGAGAGAGAGAGAGAGAGAGAGAGAGAGAGAGAGAGAGAGAGAGAGAGAGAGAGAGAGAGAGAGAGAGAGAGAGAGAGAGAGAGAGAGAGAGAGAGAGAGAGAGAGAGAGAGAGAGAGAGAGAGAGAGAGAGAGAGAGAGAGAGAGAGAGAGAGAGAGAGAGAGAGAGAGAGAGAGAGAGAGAGAGAGAGAGAGAGAGAGAGAGAGAGAGAGAGAGAGAGAGAGAGAGAGAGAGAGAGAGAGAGAGAGAGAGAGAGAGAGAGAGAGAGAGAGAGAGAGAGAGAGAGAGAGAGAGAGAGAGAGAGAGAGAGAGAGAGAGAGAGAGAGAGAGAGAGAGAGAGAGAGAGGGGTTCTGGCATGATCTTTCTGAGGAACTCCCACACAGGCTGTACCATCCTATTTCTTTACAGGGGGGTTCATACCCCATGTTACGTGGCATAACTCCTGAAATATAATGACAAACATCAACTAATAAATGGATAATCCAGCTGGACACATTTCTCAGAGGATAAAACATTTTGGGCCCTCAACATGCTCCCCATACTGCTGAGAGAGAGATAAAAGTTTGAGATTTAGCCAATTACTAACTGGTTAAAAACAACAGAAGTAGCTACCATGAAAGCCAGGAGCAATACGAAACCATCTTCTTCTCACTCTGACATGAACCAGAGAGAGAGATTCCCTTGAACAGTTGGAGGACAAAAAAAGATTAAAATGACTTGAATGTATCACCATCACCGCATCATGAATATTGTCCCCAACACTACACTCATTGTCACCTCACAATTTTCCCAGTGCATTGCCATCTCCCCTCCAATGCCAGTACTCTGTGCAGTACAGTGAGACGTCGGCCTCTTGATCTAAGCGAGCACTAGACTGCTGTCATGAGCCATTGTGGTAATTTGAGTTGGAGTAGAGCTGGAGCTGTATTCTCACTGCATCCAAATGACAAGACAAAGAAGCCTGTCAAGGTCATGGCTCAGTCAAGCTGCACTTGATCACTGTATACAGGAACTCTCTCTCTCTCACCCCCCCTCTCTCTCTCTCACCCCCCCTCTCTCTCACCCCCCCTCTCTCTCTCTCTCACCCCCCTCTGTCTCTCACCCTCTCTCTCTCACCCCCCCTCTCTCTGTCTCTCACCCTCTCTCTCTCTCTCTCTCTCTCTCTCTTTCTCTGGGCTGGGAACACCACACAATGTAGTCACCAAGCTTAGTTATGAGAGTGGGAGACTATAGTTTAGATCTGAACCAAATGGACTCAACTGAGTTTGACCTCAGGAACTAAAGTTCTGATTAGTTGGCCATAGTACAGTGTTGCAAACCGACCTCTAAAAGAGAAGACTCCATGCCTCATGTCTGAATGTACAGTTCTGTGCATTAAAATGTTTGATCAAAATGCAAGCTACATGGTTAATGTGAAAAATGCCCAGAACTGAGGTCAGATATTGTTATAAAGTATACTAACTAAGTGTTTTCCAAAGCATGCAAAGGATAAAGGCAACTAGCTGGAATAATATATCAATATTGTTTTCAGAGGTAGACCTCTAATGCGGCCAAGACCGTTTTCACTTTCTCTCACCGAGATTTAAATTGACATCAGCATTTCTCCCACTCTCTTTCATTGTTCCCTTTATGACCGGTCCCCCCCACTCCACCTCTCAACTGGTCATCTGTGGTCATATCCTTCTTTGGAACAGGGGAAATGAAGCCCTTAGGAAGGCACAATGTATGGGGAGTGGGCATAATACGATGCGTGTTGCTTTGATGCTTTTGTGGTGGGGCATTTTGAAATGCTGATTTCTACTTTTCCCATTGCTGCCTCTTGTATGTTGGTGTAGTAGGTAGGGAGTAGGTAGGTAGGGAGTAGGTAGGTAGGGAGTAGGTAGGTAGGGAGTAGGGAGTAGGTAGGTAGTAGGTTGGGAGTAGGTAGGTAGTAGGTTGGGAGTAGGTAGGGAGTAAGTAGGGAGTAGGTAGGTAGGTAGTAAGTAGGGAGTAGGTAGGTAGTAGGTAGGGAGTAGGTAGGTAGGTAGGGAGTAGGTAGGTAGTAAGTATGGAGTAGGTAGTAAGTATGGAGTAGGTAGTAAGTAGGTGGTAGGGAGAAGGTAGGGAGTAGGTAGGTAGGAGGTAGGTAGTAAGTATGGAGTAGGTAGTAAGTAGGGAGTAGGTAGTAAGTAGGTGGTAGGGAGTAGGTAGGGAGTAGGTAGTATGTAGGGAGTAGGTAGGTAGTAGGTAGTAAGTAGGGAGTAGGTAGGTAGAAAGAAAGTAGGGAGTAGGTAGGGAGTAGGTAGGTAGTAGGTCAGGAGTAGGTAGGTAGTAGGTTGGGAGTAGGTAGGGAGTAGGTAGGGGAGTAGGTAGGTAGGTAGGGAGTAGGTAGGTAGTAGGTAGGGAGTAGGTAGGGAGTAGGTAGGTAGGGAGTAGGTAGGTGGGGAGTAGGTAGGGCAGGTAGGGAGTAGGTGGGCAGGTGGGGGTAGGGGAGTAGGTAGGTAGGGAGTAGGTAGGGGAGTAGGTAGGGTAGGGGGTAGGGGAGGTAGGGTAGGTGAGGTAGGTAGGTAGGGAGTAGGGAGTAGGGTAGGGTAGGGTAGGTAGTAAGTAGGGAGTAGGGAGTATGTAGGGAGTAAGTAGGGAGGTAAGTAGGGAGTAAGTAGGGAGTAAGTAGGGAGTAAGTAGGGAGTAAGTAGGGAGTATGTAGGGAGTATGTAGGAGTATGTAGGGAGTACGTAGGTAGGTAGTAAGTAGGTAGGAAGGTAGTAGGGAGTATGTAGGGAGTAGGTAGTAAGTAGGTAGGGAGTGGGTAGGTAGTAGGGAGTAAGTAGGTAGTAGGTGGGGAGTAGGTAGGTAGTAAGTAAGTAGGTAGGTAGTAGGTAGGTAGTAAGTGGGGAGTAGGTAGGTAGTAAGTAGGGAGTAGGGAGTAGGTAGTAAGTAGGGAGTAGGGAGTAGGAAGGTAGTAGGTAGGGAGTAGGTAGGTAGGTAGGTAAGTAGGGAGTAGGGAGTATGTAGGGAGTAGGTAGATAGGGAGTAGGTAGGGAGTAAGTAGGGAGTAGGTAGGGAGTGGGTAGGTAGGTAGGTATCAGGGTAGAGTAGGGTAGTAGGGGGAGGTAGGTGGGTAGGTAGGTAGGTGGGGGTAAGTAGGTAGGTAGGTAGGGAGTAGGTAGGGAGGTGGGGAGTAGGTAGGCAGTAGGTGAGTGGTAGGTAGGTGGGTAGTAGGTAGGGGTGAGTAGGTAGGGTAGTAGGTAGGGAGTAGGTAGGGTAGGTAGGTAGTGGGGAGTAGGTAGGTGGGTGGTAGGTAGGGAGTAGGTAGGTAGGTAGGTCGGAGTAGGTAGGTAGGTGGGTGGGTAGGTAGGGAGTAGGTAGGGAGTAGGTAGGGTGGGGAGGGTAGGTAGGGAGGTAGGCAGGGTGGTAGGTAGGGTAGGTAGGGTAGGGGTAGGGTGGGGGTAGGGAGCAGGGGGTAGGTAGGGAGTAGGGTAGGGGAGTAGGTAGGGTGGGAGTAGGTAGGCAGTGGAGTAGGGTAGGGAGTAAGTAGGTAGGGAGTAGGTAGGTAGTAAGTAGGTAGGGAGTAGGTAGGTAGTAGATAGGGAGTAGGTAGTATGTAGGGAGTAGGTAGGGATTAAGTAGGTAGTAGGGAGTAAGTAGGGAGTAGGTAGGGAGTGGGTAGGTAGTAGGTAGGTAGTAGGTAGGGAGTAAGTAGGTAGTAGGTGGGGAGTAGGTAGGTAGTAAGTAGGGAGTAGGTAGGTAGTAAGTAGGGAGTAAGTAGGTAGGTAGTAGGTAGGTAGTAGGTAGGGAGTAAGTAGGTAGGTAGTAGGTAGGTAGTAGGTAGGGAGTATGTAGGTAGGAGGTAGTAGGTAGGGAGTAGGTAGGTAGTAAGTAGGGAGTAGGTAGGGAGTTGGTAGGCAGTAAGTAGGGAGTAGGTAGGTAGTAAGTAGGGAGTAGGTAGGTAGTAAATAGGGAATAGGTAGGGAGTAGGTAGGGAGTAAGTAGGCAGTAGGTGGGGAGTAGGTATGGAGTAGGTAGGGAGTAGGTAAGTAGGGAGTAGGTAGGTAGTAGGGAGTAGGTAGGGAGTAGGTGTTAATTATTACGTGAGGAGTTTGAGGCCAGGCCAGGGCAGCTCTTATCCCGTCCGGTTTTGTTTTTGTTTTCTTTTCAAGCATCCCCCGTGATGGGGGACCCCGGCTTGCAATCCCCTTGTTGCTGTTCTGTGTCGCCCACACACTCTTCCCCCTGTGAAGGTCCTGCAGGCCTCTCGAGCCACAGCGGCATTTGTGTAGGTCTGCCTCCCATTCACAGAAGTTCATTCACATTCTGGGAGACCTGGGGGTGGGTGTCAAACTGGCAGCAGGCCTTTTTGTCAATGAATGCCCTGCACAGCATCCCACAGGCCTCTCCCTGTGCTGCCTATACATTCTATAGGCCGGGCCCAGAGAGGACTGCTTTTTGAAAAATGGATGGACCTGGGGGTCGTTGAACGGACATGGGGGTGCTTGGTGATGCCTTGATGGACATGGGGGTGCTTGGTGATGCCTTGATGGACATGGGGGTGCTTGGTGATGCCTTGATGGACATGGGGGTGCTTGGTGATGCCTTGATGGACATGGGGGTGCTGGGAGTCACAGGAGCTGGGGGGATTGTTTATACTCTCCCCTGACTGGCCTATCGCAATGTCAATGGAAATAGCTGTGGATATTATGGTGTGAAGGGAAAGAATTATGTTTTTGAAATGCTTTTACATTGTGCTCCACTTAACCCCAGGAGATTTCACTCATCTGTTTTCCTTTTTATTTGTTCCAGCTCTGGAGTTTTCTCTATTCTCTTACACTCTCAGGTGCACCCCAAACCTGAGCTCACCAAAGGCTTCCCATTGTTTTACATATAGAAACTTGGAGGAGTTTACAATGTTAAGTCTCTGTTTGACTACTTAACTCGGCTGCTTGTTTCCCCCACTTCCCCTCTGAATGGGGGTTAATGAATACTTTATTGCCACTTTACTGTGTGTATCTCAGTGAGCCCCCCCCAGAGATGTCCTGTGGAGTTTCCCAGAGTATCACGACAGCCTCTTTTGCATTTCCTTTCTGTGGGAAGACAAACGGACCCAGAGTCCGAGAAAAACCACTCACTCATACGCTCAGAGAGAGAGAGAGGTAAAAAATTAGTTTTGGGGGGTATCTGTACTTTACTATTTATATTTTTGACTACTTTTACTTTTACTTCACTACATTCCTAAAGAAAATACTGTACTTTTTACTCCATACATTTTCCCTGATACCCAAAAGTACTCGTTACATTTTAATGCTTAGCAGGACAGGAAAAAGAGAACATCCCTGGTCATCCCTACAGCCTCTGATCTGGTGGACTCACTAAACACAGATGCTTCGTTTGTAAATTATGTCTAAGTGTTGGAGTGTGCCCCTGGCTATCCGTAAATTAAGAAAATTGTGCCGTCTGGTTTGCTTAATATAAGGAATTTGAAATGATTTATACTTTTACTTTTGATACTTAAGTATATTTAAAACCACATACTTTTAGACTTTTACTCAAGTTGTATTTTACTGGGGGACTTTAACTTTTACTTGAGTCATTTTCTATTAAGGTATCTTTACTTTTACTCAAGTATGACAATTGAGTACTTTTTCCACCACTGGAGAGAGAGTATAAGGAAAACACTCTCCCACTCCCTCTCAGTCAGTGTCGGTTCACAGACTCGCTCTCTCTCTTGGCATACAGCGAGGATAACATTTCATCCACGGTTGTCCTCTTCCACTTGCCCAGTTTTGACATGTTTATGCTGTATCTTACAGGATAATAATAATATAATAATAATAATAATATAATATGCCATTTAGCAGACGCTTTTATCCAAAGCGACTTACAGTCATGCGTGCATAATTTTTTTTTGTGTATGGGTGGTCCCGGGGATCGAACCCACTACCTTGGCGTTACAAGCGCCGTGCTCTACCAGCTACAGAGCTACAGAGGCTCGAGAGGCCTGCAGTATATGAATAGAGAGAAATAGCGAGAGAACAGGGTGAGAGATGGAGAGACAGAGTGTAAATGATTGGAGGAGGATAGGATTGAGTGAATAAGCTGTTTGGGGGCAGAGCATTGGGAGTACTGATTGCATTGGGATTCAACTGTAGCCTTGTCTGTAACTGTACATAGTGGGGCCGTGGCTGCATGCAGTCACTTCCCCGGGGTTGAGCTCTACTGGTGTGTAGTCAGGCATGAGTCCATGTGTTCGTCACCATTGAGGTTTTATTTCTGCTGCCTTTAGTGCCAGTATTAACAAACTACACAACTCAACCTCATTATTTTTCACTGTCGAATGACAGATATCATCACCCCCTTTGTAATCTTGCTTTTTCTCTGCCCCCGTTGAGAAAAATATGATACATAACTCTGTCAGCTTAAGTTAAATTACATTGCACGGCTGTAATGATGACCATTGGCTATTTTAATCGTTGTTATTAACTAAATGCACCTCGTCTTTTTCCGTTACGGGGAGGAGGGTGTGTGTGACCATGCAGAGAAGAGTGCCGTGTGTGGGGGTTCTCGCTCTGTCCTCTCTGTCCACTCTGTCTGTTCTGTCCACTCTGTCTGTTCTGTCCACTCTGTCCGTTCTGTCCTCTCTGTCCGTTCTCGGTCCACTCTGTCCACTCTGTCCACTCTGTCCACTCTGTCCTCTCTGTCCACTCTGTCCTCTCTGTCCACTCTGTCCGTTCTGTCCACTCTGTCCGTTCTGTCCACTCTGTCCTCTCTGTCCGTTCTGTCCACTCTGTCCGTTCTGTCCACTCTGTCCTCTCTGTCCACTCCAACCTCTCTGTCCGCTCTGTCTGTTCTGTCCACTCTGTCCACTCTGGCCTCTCTGTCCACTCTGTCCACTATGTCCTATTTGGCCTCTCTGTCCGTTCTGTCCGTTCTGTCCACTCTACATTTACATTTTACATTTTAGACATTTAGCAGACGCTCTTATCCAGAGCGACTTACAGTTGGTGAATACCATGTTTTTTTTATTTTTTTTTATACTGGCCCCCCATGGGAATCGAACCCACAACCCTGGCGTTGCAAACGCCATGCTCTATCAACTGAGCTACATCCCTGCCGGCCATTCCCTCCCCTATCCTGGACGACGCTGGCCCAATTGTGCGCCGCCCATGAGTCTCCTGGTCACGGCTGGCTGCGACAGAGCCTGGGTTCGAACCAGGATCTCTAGTGGCACAGTTAGCACTGCGATGCAGTGCCTTAGACCACTGCGCCACTCAGGAGACCTACCACTCTGTCCGTTCTGTCCACTCTGTCCGTTCTGTCCACTCTGTCCGTTCTGTCCACTCTGTCCTCTCTGTCCTCTCTGTCCGTTCTGTCCATGTCTTTTAAATGCGACCCGTCCTCTTAGCAGAATTAAGGCCGAGCTGAGCTAGTGAAGCCCAGTGTTTCCTCTATATATACATTTGTCCACCCACCTCTTGAGGATCGACCACAAGTTCTCAATGGGATTAAGGTCTGGGGAGTTTCCTGGCCATGGACCCAAAATGTCGATGTTTTGTTCGCCGAGCCACTTAGTTATCATTTACATTTACATTTTAGTCATTTAGCAGACGCTCTTATCCAGAGCGACTTACAGTTAGTGAGTGCATACATTATTTTTTTTAGTTTTCATACTGCCCCCCCTTGGGAATTGAACCCACAACCCTGGCGTTGCAAACGCCATGCTCTACCAACTGAGCTACATCCCTGCCAGCCATTCCCTCCCCTACCCTGGACGACGCTTGGCCAATTGTGCGCCGCCCCATGGGTCTCCCGGTCGCAGCCGGCTACGACAGAGCCTGGATACGAACCAGGATCTCTAGTGGCACAGCTAGCACTGCGATGCAGTGCCTTAGACCACTGCGCCACTCGGGCGTAAGTCAAAAGTTATCACTTTTGACTTATGGCAAGGTGTTCCATCATGCTGGAAAAGGCATTGGTCATCACCAAACTGTTCTTGGATGGTTGGGAGAAGTTGCTCTCGGAGGATGTGTTGGTACCATTCTTTATTCATGGCTGTGTTCTTAGGCAAAATTGTGAGTGAGCCCACTCCCTTGGCTGAGAAGCAACCCCACACATGAATGGTCTCAGGTTGCTTTACTGTTGGCATGACACAGGACTGATGGTAGCGCTCACCTTGTCTACTCCGGACAAGGTGTTTTCCGGATGCCCCAAAAAATCGGAAAGGGGATTCATCAGAGAAAACGACTTTACACCAGTCCTCAGCAGTCCAATCCCTGTACCTTTTGTAGAATATCAGTCTGTCCTGATGTTTTTCCTGTAGAGAAGTGGCTTCCTCGCTGCCCTGCTTGACACCAGGCCATCCTCCAAAAGTCTTTTTTTTTGGGGGGTGGATCAGCTTAATATTGCAGATAGATTGTATCTTCTATCAATGTAATTGTCTGCATCACATCCAATCCCCCATGTTTTTTAAATATATACTCCCCTTTATTACTTTTCAACCCCGCCATCCTTTCCCTACTTGGAGTAAATTAGTGAACAACAATGCCCAGGCCTCTACTTCCGGTCTATACTTACTTATCTACACCTTATGGACACAATTAATTTTACAATAATTCTATTATATATACAGTGAGGGAAAAAAGTATTTGATCCCCTGCTGATTTTGTACGTTTGCCCACTGACAAAGAAATGATCAGTCTATAATTTTAATGGTAGGTTTATTTGAACAGTGAGAGACAGAATAACAACAAAATAATCCAGAAAAACGCATGTCAAAAATTTTATAAATTGATTTGCATTTTAATGAGGGAAATAAGTATTTGACCCCTCTGCAAACCATGACTTAGTACTTGGTGGCAAAACCCTTGTTGGCAATCACAGAGGTCAGACGTTTCTTGTAGTTGGCCACCAGGTTTGCACACATCTCAGGAGGGATTTTGTCCCACTCCTCTTTGCAGATCTTCTCCAAGTCATTAAGGTTTTGAGGCTGACGTTTGGCAACTCGAACGTTCAGCTCCCTCCACAGATTTTCTATGGGATTAAGGTCTGGAGACTGGCTAGGCCACTGCAAGGTTAGCTCCAGGTAAATATTGCAATCCTTTAGCCATTCCTGGACCTGTGTCCAAAAACAAGCTACAAATGGACAGAACCAAAACAAATGATCTAATGATTCTGTCTCTTCACAGCAAAATCTGCAGAGCTGGGAAGATTGTATCCCCCATATAAATAACATTATATTGGTAGCAAGAATTTTATATAATAATTTAAATTGAAAGATTCTAATTTTTTAATCCGGTGTCGTTTTGCGTGTCAGTTCATAAACACTATGCCATGGGATCGGTACGTCAAAGATCTCTTCCCAACTATTTTGCAATCTATATGGGACGGCTGTCAATCCTTTGGTCCTTAAATGAAACTGATATACTTTTTTATTTATCACAGTTTTCCTTAACCAATTATGTTCTTTAATGCAAGGCCGACAGACAAGTTCCTTACTTTCTCCACTTTCCTCTTCCACTTTTGCGGTAAAGCTGCAATTATTTGGTTGTAATTTTGGGTAGAGCAGACATTTCCATATCTTTTTGTTAGCTGCATGTGCGACATAACTCCACCAGTCCTACCGATGATATCATTTACGAAGATTATACCTTTTTTAAACATTCTGTCAAAAAATAAAGGTTTTTTGTCAATTAGTATATTTGAATTTAACCACAATATTTGTTGCATTATTTGTTCTGTCGTTTCTGGAGGATTAAATTGAAATTGCAACCAACTTTCTATGGATTATATGGCTATTTGGGAGATGATTTCCTTTTTAAATAACTGCAAATTAGTTGTTGTAATCTGAATAAAGGGAAAAAGGCCTTTCTTGAACATTGGGTGAGACAATCTTACTAATTTGCTTGAGAACCAGTTCAGATTTAAGTATAACTTTGTATGACTGAAGCTTTTAGTGATAGGTCTAATGCTTTAATATTTAATAATTTCTGTCCTCCGAATTCATATTCATTATATAAATATGCCCTTTTAATTTTGTCTGGCTTGCCGTTCCAAATAAAATTGAATATTTTTTTCTCATATAATTTAAAAAACCTTTTCGAAGTCTGCTATGAATAGCAGGCCTGGTTTCCCAGATTTTCCATAGTTGTCACGCCCTGGCTCTGGGGACTCTTAAATGTTGAGCCAGGGTGTGTAGTTTCTGTGTTGTGTTTATTTCTATGGTGAATATCTATTATGTGTAGATCTATGTTGGGTGGTTTGGTTCCCAATCAGAGGCAGCTGTAGCTCGTTGTCTCTGATTGGGGACCATACTTAGGCAGCCTTTTGTCACCAGTCAGTTGTGGGATCTTGTTCCGTGTAAGGTATGTTTGTGTGTTACCTTGGACTTCATGTTTCGTTTGTTGTTTTGTCGTGTGTTTATTCGTGAAATAAATATGAATGAATATCACGCTGCGCCTTGGTCCTTCTCGTCCGTAAACGATCATGACAATAGTGTTCTATTGTTTTCAATACTTGCCTTTCATTATCTCCAATGTATCTTCCATGTAAAAAACCTGTCTGATTAGAATGAATAATATCCGACAATACCTTTTTAATTCTATGCGCTATACATTTTGCTAGAATTTTTGCATCACAACACTGAAGTGTAAGGGGCCTCCAATTTTTTAAATGGACTGGATCTTTATATTTTCCACTTGTATCCTGTTTCAGTAATAATGAGATCTTCTTCTTGAGTGTCAGATAATCTACCATTTACATAGGAGTGGTTAAAACCTGCTAATAACGGTCCTCTTAGTATATCAAAACAGGTTTGGTATACCTCGACTGGTATGCCATCCAACCCTGGAGTTTTCCCGGACTTAAAGTCTTTAATTGCATTCAGAAATTCCTCCTCTGTAATTTCACCTTCACATGAGTCTTTCTGTATGGCTGTTAATTTTACATTATCAATAGAAAAAAATCTCTACAATTAGCTTCAGTTAGAGGAGATGATGGCGACTGAAACGAAAACATATGCTTAAAGTACTTTGTTTCCTCCTTCAAAATATCATTTGGTGAATCATGGGTTACTCCGTCAATTGTAACCAGTTTCATTAAATTCTTTTTGGTAGCATTCCTATGTTGAAGATTAAAAAATAATTTGGTGCATTTTTCCCCATATTCCATCCAGTTTGCTTTATTTTTATAATATATTACACTTGATCTTTCTTGAATAAGTTTCTCCATTTCTTTTTGTTTTTCCTCTAATTTATTCTGAGCCTCTGTTACAGTTTTTATTGCCATCTATCTGTTCTGTTAGACTTTCTATTTCCTTTCTTATTATAAACTCTTTTGACCTAAATTGCTTTTGTTTTCGAGATGAGTACTGAATTGCATGGCCTCTAAATACACATTTAAAGGTGTCCCATACAATAAGGGGATTTGCTGTACCTATGTTATGTTGGAAAAAGTCAGTTATAAATTCATTTGTTCTAATTATAAATAAATTATCATCCAATAGGCTTTGATTAAATTTCTAATATCCTCGCCCACGTGGAAATTCAGTAAGAGTAATGTATATGCCTATTATATGATGGTCCGACCGCATTCTGTCCCCTATCAACACTTTTTTTTACTTTTGGTGGCAACGAGAATGAGATAAGAAAGAAGTCAAGACGACTAGCTTGATTCAGTCTCCGCCATGTATATCTCACTAGATCAGTATATTTAAGCCTCCATATATCTACAAGTTCTAATGTATCCATGACATTCACAATTTCCTTAAGAGCATGTGGGTGATTGTTTGTGGTGTGATTTCCTTTACGGTCCATTGAGCTATTTAAAACAGTATTATAATCCCCCACCATATGTCACGCTCGTTCAAAGACGGGTCAGACCAAGTCGCAGCGTGATATGCATACATGTTTATTAGAACCAAATAAACAATTACAAAACAACAACCGAAACGTGAAGACCAAGGTACACAAACAACATACCTAACACGGAACAAGATCCCACAACCCACTAGTGCCAATAGGCTGCCTAAATATGGTCCCCAATCAGAGACAACGAGCGACAGCTGCCTCTGATTGGGAACCACACCGGCCAACATAGAAATAGACATACTAGATTCTACAACATAGAACTAACACATCAAGAACATACACACCCTGACTCAACATATACGAGTCCCCAGAGTCAGGGCGTGACAGTACCCCCAAAGGTGCGGACTCTGACCGCACAACATAAACATAACAGGGTAGGGGCCGGGTGGGCATTCCGCCTCGGAGGTGGATCCGGCTCCGGGCGTGACAACGCAAAAAACTGCCCCAAAGCATGATGTTTCCACCCCCATGCTTCACAGTAGGTATGGTGTTCTTTGGATGCAACTCAGCATTCCTTGTCCTCCAAACACGACGAGTTGAGTTTTTACCAAAAAGTTATATTTTGGTTTCATCTGACCATATGACATTCTCCCAATCCTCTTCTGGATCATCCAAATGCACTCTAGCAAACTTCAGACGGGCCTGGACATGTACTGGCTTAAGCAGGGGGACACGTCTGGCACTGCAGGATTTGAGTCCCTGGCGGCGTAGTCTGTTACTGATGGTAGGCTTTGTTACTTTGGTCCCAGCTCTCTGCAGGTCATTCACTAGGTCCCCCCGTGTGGTTCTTGTGATCATTTTGATCCCACGGGGTGAGATCTTGCGTGGAGCCCCAGATCGAGGGAGATTATCAGTGGTCTTGAATGTCTTCCATTTCCAAATAATTGCTCCCACAGTTGATTTCTTCAAACCAAGCTGCTTACCTATTGCAGATTCAGTCTTCCCAGCCTGGTGCAGGTCTACAATTTTGTTTCTGGTGTCCTTTGACAGCTCTTTGGTCTTGGCCATAGTGGAGTTTGGAGTGTGACTGTTTGAGGTTGTGGACAGGTGTCTTTTATACTGATAACAAGTTCAAACAGGTGCCATTAATACAGGTAACGAGTGGAGGACAGAGGAGCCTCTTAAAGAAGAAGTTACAGGTCTGTGAGAGCCAGAAATCTTGCTTGTTTGTAGGTGACCAAATACTTATTTTCCACCATAATTTGCAAATAAATTCATAAAAAATCCTACAATGTGATTCTCAGGATTTTTTTTCTCAATTTGTCTGTCATAGTTGACGTGTACCTATGATGAAAATTACAGGCCTCTCTCATCTTTTTAAGTGGGAGAACTTGCACAATTGGTGGCTGACTAAATACTTTTTTCCCCCACTGTATATCTATATAACTATTTAAAAAAAATTATGCATATCCTATTTTCCATCATTATCAATTAATATGTGTAATAATGTCGGCAGTTCACGCGTAGGATTCTAACATATAACCCAGATTGCCATTGTATTACATTTAATTCATTGACAAGCAATTATTATCTTAGCAAATAATTCCCGTGGTCCATCCCATACCCCCCCACACACACAACAGATGCCAGACAAGCACACACGCACATACTCACATACTCCAACACACTCAACCCCCCTCCTCCACAATCCACCATAAAATCAGATACTCAACGGCTGTTATATCCCAGAGCCCAACTCGAGAAATAACCTGATTTACGAGTGCACATACAGTTAAAGCTGATTGAGAAAGCATGCAGATTGAGCAGAAATTGATAACAATGTGAGATTTGATTAATCTACTTAATCAATGTCAAGTCCTAGGTGATGGAGATCAGATCCACCCTCTTCACCTGAGACACAAACACTCTGATCCCCTGTTGTAACCATTTTCCCAAGCATCTCCGTGCGGTCAGACCTTTGATTATTTTGTGCCACCTGGGCCACAATGATAAACCCCCTCTCTGATTGTCCGAGTGTGACCCCCTCCCCATGGGTTACTGCAGTCAGTGTTGCCAGCACTGCCACTACCTGGGTGGGCGTACCCCACCGGAATCCCCACCGGTCAGGTAAAAGGTCGTCAAGGTTCTCATTAGCAGCTTTGAGAATGTCCTTGTATATTATGCTCTCCCATCAGGGGGCTCTGGCTTTGTAGGACCAACCCTGCCAGGCAGGCTCAGAATCTTGAGGGGGCGGTGCTGCTCAAGTAGGTCTCTGACCGCATTTATTTCTCTGTTTAGGCTGCATACTCACAGCAGGTCCATAAAAGAGATGGGAACTTCTCTTTGGTGTATGGGTCGCTCAGGTGGGTGTCCAGGTTATAGGGTTAGGGATCTTTCCATAAAATAAATAAAAATAATAAATAGTCATTTAGCAGACGCTCTTATCCAGAGCGACTTACAAGAGCAATTAGGGTTAAGTGCCTTGCTCAAGGGCTAATCTAATTCTTCACCTAGTCGGCTCGGGGATTAGAACCAGCGACCTTTCGGTTACTGGCACAACGCTCTTAACCACTAAGCTACCAGCCGCCTTCCATCATGATAGGACAATGAAAAATTAAATTAGATGTATACTATATTTAAAAATGTATATCCCCTGTGACGTCACGAGAGGCTACACAGCTTTCAGCGGGATTGCTCAAGTAGTGCAAGGAGACAAGGTTCAAACAAAACAAGGATTTTATTAAAGGTCTTGGGAAATTAACGAAAATATAACCAAATTCTGTTCTCTTGTGGCTCTTTAAGGGTTAACAGTTCAGGGATGTCTCTTCCACATCCAAAATCATAGTTCTCACTCGCTCAGTTAACTTTTCCCCAGCCTTACTGTAGTCCACGTTGCAGCTAGTGGCCAACCCAGCAAAAAGTCCTTCCCAATGTCTCTCCCGTAGTTCCACAGGCGAATATATCCAAAGGTGAGTATTTCCCAAAGGTAAGTATCTCCAAATCCTTATATTCCTCATGGAAGTGGACGTGCAGCACTCTTGTCCTCCAGAGAGCCCAGGTTGGAGACTGTGTTACTTCACAACCCACACACTCACTCTCAGTGTGTCTCTTCCCTTCAAAACCTCCAGCTCATCAGCTCCTGATCTGTTTCAGCTGCGTGGGAAGATTGGCCATAGAGGGGTGGAGTTCCCGACCATACCAGCAGATGGAGCCATAGCTGTCTGGGTTTGCAGCCACCTCAGGGGGATGTAACGTCCCTCCAGGACACAGCCTCTCGTGACATCACACCCCTCATCTACACAAAATTGAAAGCTCTCTCTCACTACCCCTGCTCATAGACCCCCGGTTGGCTCTGGGATATGCAACCATTTCCCCTCTCACTCACTTAATGCCGCACCTTTTCAAACACAAAAATGCACACCACATGGTTGACTGCGGAAGAAATGGGCAGAGCGTGCAAACGCACCCGCATCCACATCTGCCTCAAGGGGGAAAGGACGCCAGAGAGAACACAGGACCAACCACAACAACCTCCCGACAAAAAAGCCATGTTCTAATTATTTGTATTTAAAGATGTATTATACGTTTGATCCTTTTATAAAATACTATACTTACTATAAATGTTATTTAATATTACAATCCCTATCATTGCTAGTATCAGGTGCTCCAATATTCGACTCTATTACAACTTTTAGAATAGCCATGGAGTAATCTTTGTGTCTCTGAACATTTGGTTATCAATATATAGTTTATCCACCACGAGTGCAACATGTTTCCCTTTTAATCTGTTTTCCTTGAAGATTGGATACAGAACTTTGCGCCTTTCTACAATCTCCCTCGGGAACTGATCATTCATGCCTATTTTCGTGCCAGCAAGTATTTTTCCTAGGCTTTTCACCATAGCTTTATCCTTAAAAAAAGCAAATTTGGCAACGATTGGGCGCTCATATTTCTGTCCTCTTTTTCCGAAACGGTGTACACGATCGAGTTGGATTTTATCGACAGCCTCGAGTGGGATTTGTAGCGCTGTATGCAGGAAGTCGTTCATGATATTCTCTGTTATTTCTCCCTGCTTTTCCTGAATACCCGTAAGTACTAGATTTTCCCTCATCGATCTAGTTTGGATGTCTAGTAAGGCTTCTCTCAGAAGGTTGTTCTCCTTTTTTAGTTCCCTAACGTCCATTTCCATTTTAGAGACTGTCACTTTAATTTTTTTGGTTTCTTTCTCCATTACCAATGCTTTTTCGTCACTCATTTGAAGACTCGCTTTCAACTCTTTTAGGTCTTTACTGACCAATTCTAGTATGCCCAATTTGTCATTTATCGACTTCAACAGGTCGCTTTCCACACTTACCATACCCAGTGGTGAAAAGCATATATCATCTGTATCAGTCGATGAGTCGCGTTTCCTTTTGGGGGACCAGCTCTCACGCTTATCTTCAGTCATGTTTTGGTGTTGCGTGTTGTTGTAATATTTGTCGATATATTTCTCTAGCCTTATGATCTGTTTTGTGTTATTATCCAGATTGAATTATATTAACTGCGAATATATGAAATGCTAATATTTAGTCTAACTTACTGATTTTGAATATTATGTTTTTATCTTGAGGTGTTTTGTACCGCTTTATATTCAATACGCCATCTTGTCTACGCGTGCCCCCACCACAGTCCTGCCTCTCTCTCTTTCTCTCTCCCTGTCCTCCAAAAGTATTTGCCTCACTGTGCGTGCCGATGCACTCACATCTGCCTGCTGCCCTTCCTGAGCAAGCTCTGCACTGGTGGTGCCCCGATCCCGCAGCTGAATCAACTTTAGGAGATGGTCCTGGCACTTGCTGGACTTTCTTGGGCGCTTTTTGTGCAAAGTAATGATGACGGCATGTGTTTCCTTGCAGGTAACCATGGTTAACAGAGGAAGAACAATGATTTCAAGCACCACCCTCCTTTTAAAGCTTCCAGTCTGTTATTCTAGCTCAATCAGCATGACAGAGTGATCTCCAGCCTTGTCCTCGTCAACACTCTCACCTGTGTTAACGAGAGAATCACTGACATGATGGCAGCTGGTCCTTTTGTGGCAGGACTGAAATGCAGTGGAAATATTTTTGGGGGATTAAGTTCATTTTCATGGCAAAGAGGGACTTTGCAATTAATTGCAATTCATCTGATCACTCTTCATGACATTCTGGAGTATATGACCGCATAACATAAACATAACAGGGTAGGGGCCGGGTGGGCATTCCACCTCGGAGGCGGATCCGGCTCGGGGCGTGACGACCTCTCACTCTCCGCCTCCCTGTTGCGCCCCTGGTCTGGTCTGGACCTCGGCACGCTGCTTCCCCTCTCCTTCCTCCCACGATACGCCAGGCCCTGTCTGGACCCTGGTGTGGGAGACCCCGAACCTGGAGTGGGGCTGACGTCATGGTCTGGACTGGAGCCGCTGACCGGAGCTGGACTAGGCACCGGTGGAGCGGACTGCTCTGGCTCCGGAGTGGAGCCGCTAACCGAAGCTGGATCAGGCACCGGTGGAGCGGACTGCTCTGGCTCCGGAGTGGAGCCACTGACCGGAGCTGGACTGAACCTCAGTGGAGCGGACTGCTCTGGCTCCGGAGTGGAGCAGCTGACCGGAGCTGGACCAGGCACCGGTGGAGTGGACTGCTCTGGCTCCGGAGTGGAACAGCTGACCGGCACTGGATCAGGCACCGGTGGAGCAGACTGCTCTGGCTCCGGAGTGGAGCAGCTGACCGGTGCCAGACCAGGCACCGGTGGAACGGGCACTGGCCGTGCCGGACTGGACAAGCGCACCACTGGTCTGGTGCGAGGAGCAGGCACGGGCCGGACTAGGAACACGCACCACTGGCTTGGTGCGAGGGACAGGAACAGGCCGGGCCGGACTGGCGACGCACACCACTGGGTTGGTGCGAGGAGCAGGAACAGGCCGGGCCGGGCTGGCGACGCGCACCGCTGGCTTGGTGCGAGGAGCAGGAACAGGCCGGGCCGGGCTGGCGACGCGCACCGCTGGCTTGGTGATATGCGTGCATGTTTATTAAACTTTAAACACACGACAAAGGAAACGAAACGTGAAGTGAAGTCCAAGGTAGAACACACAACATACCTTACAAGGAACAAGATCCCACAACTAGACAGTGCCAATAGGCTGCCTAAGTATTGTCCCAAATCAGAGACAAAGAGCGACAGCTGCCTCTGATTGGGAACCACACCGGCCAACATAGATCCACACATACTAGATCGACAACATAGAAAAAGCACAACAAGGAATATACACACCCTGACTCAACATATACGCGTCCCCTGAGTCAGGGCGTGACAATAGGGGGTGGTATACAGAAGCCCTATTTGGTAAAATACCAAGTCCATATTATGGCAAGAACAGCTCAAATAATTAAAGAGAAACGACAGTCCATCATTACTTTAAGACATGAAGGTCAGTCAATCCAGAACATTTCAAGAACTTTGAAAGTGCAATGTCATTTCAAAGTTTCTTCAAGTGCAGTCGCAAAAACCATCAAGCAATATGATGAAACTGGCTCTCATGAGGACCGCCACAGGAAAGAAAGACCCAGAGTTTCCTGTGCTGCAGAGGATAAATTCATTAGAGTTAACTGCACCTCAGATTACAGCCCAAATAAATGCTTCAACGAGTTCAAGTAACAGACACATCCAAAAATTTGACTGGTACTGTACAGTGAGGGAAAAAAGTATTTGATCCCCTGCTGATTTTGTACGTTTGCCCACTTACAAAGAAATTATCAGTCTATAATTTTAGTGGTAGGTTTATTTGAACAGTGAGAGACAGAATAACAAAAAAAAAATCCAGAAAAACTCATGTCAAAAATGTTATAAATTGATTTGCATTTTAATGAGGGAAATAAGTATTTGACCCCTCTGCAAAACATGATTTAGTACTTGGTGGCAAATCCCTTGTTGGCAATCACAGAGGTCAGACGTTTCTTGTAGTTGGCCACCAGGTTTGCACACATCTCAGGAGGGATTTTGTTCCACTCCTCTTTGCAGATCTTCTCCAAGTCATTAAGGTTTCAAGGCTGACGTTTGGCAATTCAAACCTTCAGCTCCCTCCACAGATTTTCTATGGGATTAATGTCTGGAGACTGGCTAGGCCACTCCAGGACCTTAATGTGCTTCTTCTTGAGCCACTCTTTTGTTGCCTTGGCCGTGTGTTTTTGGTCATTGTCATGCTGGAATACCCATCCACGACCCATTTTCAATGCCCTGGCTGAGGGAAGGAGGTTCTCACCCAAGATTTGACTGTACATGGCCCCGTCCATCGTCCCTTTGATGCGGGGAAGTTGTCCTGTCCCCTTAGCAGAAAAACACCCCCAAAGCAAAATGTTTCCACCTCCATGTTTGATGGTGGGGATGGTGTTCTTGGGGTCATAGGCAGCATTCCTCCTCTTCCAAAGTTGAGTTGATGCCAAAGAGCTCTATTTTGGTCTCATCTGACCACAACACTTTCACCCAGTTCTCCTCTGAATCATTCAGATGTTCATTGGCAAACTTCAGACGGGCATGTATATGTGCTTTCTTGAGCAGGGGGACCTTGCGGGCGCTGCAGGATTTCAGTCCTTACAGCGTAGTGTGTTACCAATTGTTTTCTTGGTGACTATGGTCCCAGCTGCCTTGAGATCATTGACAAGATCCTCCCGTGTAGTTCTGGGCTGATTCCTCACCGTTCTCATGATCATTGCAACTCCACGAGGTGATATCTTGCATGGAGCCCCAGGCCGAGGGAGATTGACAGTTCTTTTGTGTTTCTTCCATTTGCGAATAATCGCACCAACTGTTGTCACCTTCTCACCAAGCTGCTTGACGATGGTCTTGTAGCCCATTCCAGCATTGTGTAGGTCTACAATCTTGTCCCTGACATCCTTGGAGAGCTCTTTGGTCTTGGCCATGGTGGAGAGTTTGGAATCTGATTGATTGATTGCTTCTGTGGACAGGTGTCTTTTATACAGGTAACAAACTGAGATTAGGAGCACTCCCTTTAAGAGTGTGCTCCTAATCTCAGCTCGTTACCTGTATAAAAGACACCTGGGAGCCAGAAATCTTTCTGATTGAGAGGGGGTCAAATACTTATTTCCCTCATTAAAATGCAAATCAATTTATAACATTTTTGACATGCGCTTTTCGGGATTTTGTTGTTGTTATTCTGTCTCTCACTGTTCAAATAAACCTAGCATTAAAATTATAGACTGATCATGTCTTTATCAGTGGGCAAACGCACAAAATCAGCAGGGGATCAAATACTTTTTCTCTCACTGTAGGTGCATGTGACAACCAGAAGACCCATGGGCATTGTTGGTCTGTTTTCCTCTGTGCCCTAGGAGGCTGGCACAAATGTCTACAGCAGATGCACCACAATCCCATTTGATTAGCTAAACAACATTTAATCTGTTCAACAAGATTATAAATTAAGAAACTATTTCCTTGTGTTATCAAAATGCCTCTCTCTGTGTGCAACCACACAGTGTTTGTGGTTTGTGTAATGTGAATATGCAGGACAGCATATCTGAATCTTATGAATGGAGGTGTAAGGCAGTGGTGTCACGTTTTTTGAATGACGGGTCAGACCAAGGCGCAGGTGATATGCGTACATGTTTATTCAACTTAATAAACACACGACAAAACAATAAACGAAACGTGAAGTCCTAAGGTAGACACACAACCAACCTTAACCGGAACAAGATCCCACAACACACTAGTGCCAATAGGCTGCCTTAGTATGATCCCCAGTCAGAGACAACGAGCGGCAGCTGCCTCTGATTGGGAACCACACCGGCCAACATAGATATACACATACTAGAATAACACCAAAGAATATACACACCAAAGAATATACACACCCTGACTCAACATATACGAGTCTCCTGAGTCAGGGCGTGACAGTATCCCCCTCCAAAGGTGCGGACTCCGACCGCACAACCTTCACTTAACAGGGTAGGGGCCGGGTGGGCATTCCGCCTCGGAGGCGGATCTGGCTCCGGGCGTGACGACCACTTACTCTCCGCCTCCCTGTTGCGCCCCTGGTCTGGTCTGGACCTCGGTGGAGCGGACTACTCTGGCTCCGGAGTGGAGCAGCTGACCGGAGCTGGATCAGGCACCGGTGGAGCGGACTGCTCTGGCTCCAGAGTGGAGTCGCTGACCAGTGCCGGACCAGGCACCAGTGGAACGGGCACGGGCCGTGCCGGACTGGACACACGCACCATGGGTCTGGTGCGAGGAGCAGGCACGGGCCGGACCGGACTAGGAACACGCACCACTGGCTTGGTGCGAGGGGCAGGAACGGGCCGGGCTGGCGACGCGCACCACTGGCTTGGTACGAGGAGCAGGAACAGGCCGGGCTGGCGACGCGCACCACTGGCTTGGTGCGAGGAGCAGGAACAGGCCGGGCCGGGCCGGGCTGGCGACGCTTACCACTGGCTTGGTGCGAGGAGCAGGAACAGGCCGGGCCGGACTGGCGACGCGCACCACTGGCTTGGTGCGAGGAACAGGCCGGGCCGGGCTGGCGACGCGCACCACTGGCTTGGTGCGAGGAGCAGGAACAGGCCGGGCCGGGCTGGCGACGCGCACCACTGGCTTGGTGCGAGGAGCAGGAACAGGCCGGGCCGGACTGGGAACACGCACCACTGGCTTGGTGCGGGGAGCAGGAACGGGCCGGACCGGATTGGCGACACGCACCACTTGCTTGGTGCGAGGAGCAGGACTGGGTTCCTTTATTATCCCCCGCTCCTTCTGCTGCCTAACCAGCTCCTCTCGCCGTGCCTCTACTTTTTCCTTCTCCCTTTTAGCCTCCTGTAGCGCCTCCCTCTGACCGAATAACTCCTGCTCCCTCTGAGCCAACAGCCCCCGTAACATGGTGGCCTCCTCTCCTAACCTGCAGATCCTCCCTTTCACAGCCTCCTGCTGCCTCGTCGTCCACACCGTGTGCCCACCCCCAAAAATGTTCTTGGGGTTGCCTCTCGGGTCTCTGTTGTCGGCACTGTTGGTGCCGTTTCTCCTCTCCTACCCGGGCTTCCTCCTTCATCGCCTTCCGATAACGGACGGCCTCCTCCTCTGTAATTCTCCCCCAACCGAGGAGGACATCTACTAATGTTACCTCCTGTTGAGTCCCAGGCGTTTGCTCCTTCTCGGCACGCTGCTTGGTCCTTGTTTGGTGGGATCTTCTGTCATGTTCGTTGAATGACGGGTCAGACCAAGGCGCAGCGTGATATGCGTACATGTTTATTCAACTTAATAAACACACGACAAAACAATAAACAAAACGAAACGTGAAGTCCTAAGGTAGACACACAACAAACCTTATCCGGAACAAGATCCCACAACACACTAGTGCCAATAGGCTGCCTAAGTATGATCCCCAATCAGAGACAACGAGCGACAGCTGCCTCTGAAAGGGAACCACACCGGCCAACATAGATATACACATACTAGAATAACACCAAAGAATATACACACCCTGACTCAACATATACGAGTCCCCTGAGTCAGGGCGTGACAAGTGGGTCCGTGGAGGTACTGCAGATCTCAAAATATATAAAGAAAAGCTTTTATTTTAATTGTATTAATATTACTAGCAACAACAGATTAAATATATTTTGGCTAAGGGCTCCGTGGAATACGTTTATAGGGTGTAATACAATACAATACAATGTCATAATATTAAAGGAGCTATATGTCATATGTTTGCATTGTCATTTACTTAATATATCCACAGTAATAGTGGAATGATAGTGTTTCACAATATCTTTTCCCCCAAAAATGTATTGGGCACACACAAAATTATATTCTAATGGTGCAGCCTTCTTATTGTTCAACAAAAGACGGACCGTCTCTTGTTGTCAAATTGACTGTCAATTTGGCAACGAGATTTTCTGAAATTACAATACAGAAATATTACATATAGCTCCTTTAATCTACAATTTATGATCTTAACCCTGGGCACATGGGGCTGGGACCCTCACATGGATATTGGTATCCACAGTACTCCACCAATTATACATTTTCAACTCAATACTTCTTCTATTCCCCTTAACATATTTTTTTTTTACATAAATGAATTTTGTTTTCTCTCTGCCCCATGACAAAATGTGTAGAATTTCAGGATTTGGGCTTTAAAGGTGCAACAACAAAAAGTCTCTCTGCCCCATGACAAAATGTGTAGAATTGCAGGAAATTAGCTTGAAAACCAAAAGGTGTCCCCGACCCTAAAAAGTTTGAGAACCCCTGGTGTAAGGTACTCAGTTTCAGTGTGATTTAAACTGAAGTTTTCACTTCATTATTTAGAAGCATGTGAGGAAATAGAAACGGTCTGGAGGTCGATGGTAGGATACGTCATCTGTAAAAGGAGTTTTCACAGGTAATGTATCAATGCCAGCACAGTCTGGTTTAGAGTGGATGGATAATCCAGGTTGTTCTCTCTCCATTCTCAGTTTTACAGTAAACCAACCCTACCTGCCCACTGGATAAAAACTGATAGGTTTGCATATGTCTCAAATGTTTGAATGCTGTCAAAGTCGTATACTATCACAACTTGAAACTTAATTATGAAATTCCCCACATATTGAAATGTATATTAACTCAATTTATGAATGACATAAAATAACATACCAATAAACATAGCAGTTGTCCCACAACAAATCATAGCTGAGAGCATGTGGGGTTAGTGCATAAAGCATCAGACAAAATCAATTAAGTACATGTTAGCTGTTGATGTACTGCAGTTAAATTCACATCATCCCACAACCCAAATATTTACCCTTTAGAGCACTTTCTCTGGCATTGATTTAAGCCATAGATCTCCGACAGATATTCTGCATCCTCTCAGAGCATTCTGTGGAAGAGAAACTTGCCTGGGGAAACAGATTAACTTCTACCTCACAAAGAGCTTCCACAAGAGCTCCGTTTTGACTTGTCTTGCTTAATTGCCGTGACAATTAAACCGTTTTTCTGAAACATCATGGGGGTGGAATAGGGCCCAGGGAAAAGGCAGAAGGGTACATGTCGATCTCGTTCACAGCTGTGCAACGTCTCTAGTGTAGCTACTGTAGAGAAGAAAAACAAACAATGGGCCAAGAGTCATGTCTGTGGTCCTGGTCCAAATCAGATCAACATATAACTGAGATTGCAGTAAGGGAGAGGCACCTCCTTTATTATGACATACATATGAGTGGTTGTTCTCCCTGGAGCTCCTGGGATATCATCTGCCTGGACCTGATATTGGCCCTCTGCAGATGGGAGTGGACCTTGGTTGGCAGTCGAGGTAAGAGATAAAAAATGATTTATTATGTTATGCTGAGCAAGTATTCATTGCAGGTGGTATTACCCCCTGACTCTTTATTTGACGGAAGAGCTGAGACTGAGAGAGACCAACTGAAAATGTATGTGAATATAGGAAATTAGGTAGATGTGGCAAATTCTAAACAAGAGAAAGTTAAACCAAATGAGAAAGACCATAACTAGAGAACATCTTGGTTGCTGTTGCGATCACGCACACTTAAAGCATTTTGTTTTCATCTGCTTCTATGGCACAGCAGTGCAGCCAGAGACAGAGAACCACTGACCCTGGACAGAACACTCGGTAGGCCGGTACCCTTCCAGCATTTACTCCAGCCTCCTCCTCCTTTGTCTATTGTTAGCTCTTCATTTATGCTATCTGGTTTGAAAGTCATGGTTCTACACACCACAGATGTTACATTTGTGGAACACCCTTTACATTCCAAATGTTTTACTGGATCAGATCAAATCTGTTAATGTTAAAAATCCTTTCCACAAAGCCACTTTACTATATATTCTGACTTTTTAAAAGTCTGACTTTGATAACTCATACTAAGTGAATTGTAACTCATAAAATGACTCTGGGGCCCCTCATTGTGAATGATGTGACTATTAGAGACACGCCTTTCAGTGTATCTGTGTTTCCTTGCATGAATGGGGCCAACAATAACATGCCATATTAAATGCTTACACACTGGGATTGGGTTTTGTTCTGTTTGGCGCAGTGTGGGGAATCCATTAATCTCTTCCCTCAAACCAGGGGTAGTCTCTATCCACAGTTTCATGCCCAGTTGATGGTAAATTGCTGGAGACCTGGAGGGCCACAAAGGAGTGTGAGAAAGAGGGAGTTCCATCTGTACTGGAGCATGCTGGGCTTTTTACACAGGGCCAGGCATGACAGAGTTCTCAGCTCCACAGAGCAGTTTGGGTGCATCAAAGCATAACACTGCTGCCTCAGAGGAAGAGGAAATGCTGCAATAACCCCAATTATAGACAGACCAAAAGAAGTTAGTCGCTGGTTTCTGTGTTGCTTGTTCCTTTACTTCTTTCTTCCCCTCTCCCTCCCTTGTCCCTTTTTACTTTATATTTTCAGTTTCTTCCTCTGTCTTTATCCATCTGTGTCGTTTCTCCCTGGATACACCAACAAACACTCTCTGCGACCAGGTGTGAGGTATCTCAAATGTGATTTGCAGTAACAGTTAGAGAGAGAGCACCCTCTCATTGAGCTTGTTTTTGGTCATGTTGCCTCTTCCCAACCAAATCCATGCCTTTCTTGCTATCTAGAAATTCACTGGGAAAAGCTGTCTTTCAAACAAGTTGAAATCTACACTTCCGATCCCGCCCACTGCCAAAACTCCTCCAGAGGTGGGCTACAAGGTCATGGGATAGGATGTCAATCAAACATTATGACTGTCAGTTTTGACTGCAGTTAAAGATTTAGTTCCTGGGGGAGAGACTGGCTGGTCATTCAGAGCTGGGGGAGAGGAAGAGTCTTGATTTCACTATTTTTCCTGAGTTGTCAACCTGTCTGTTATGAGTGTAGATCACATCCCAGACATGGGTATGAAAACAGCGAGAGACCTCAGCTTTGGTGAATGGGGGTTATAGCTGAAAGGAGATGACTGGTTGAGTCATTTCTGCTGGGAGATGGGATATTTCTCTGCTCTGCGGGAGGGAGTTGACTCTCCTTAGACATTCTCAGGCCTCTGGCCTGGCCCCTCAGGGCTCAAATGGGATTAATGTCAATGCCGCTGGACGCTAGCCGGCTGCAGAGTGATTAAGAATGCTTTCTTCCCTTCTCTAGGAGTGCACCCGGGGATTTAGAGTTTCTGGAGTGGATGACCAATAGGATTTAGAGTGGCTGGAGTGGTTGACCAATAGGCTAGCTGGTATTTGACAGGCCTAATGTGTGTTAGAACACAACACTAAGACCCTGATTAATGGACTTGGTCCAGACCAATACAAAATCTGTCAGGGGTTGTGTTTTTTTATTCCATTCCAGTTTAACTGCCAGGAAAGAGTACTCTTCATGTTATATAGTCCACGCATGAGTTCCTGTTAATAAAGGATTGTTTTTGGAATCATACTGTACAGTATAAGACTTTGAACTTTACCCATAATGTCTCATTGTCAGTGGTTGGCCAAGTGAGAGGGAGAGTAGGCTCAGGGAATCAGAACCTTTAAGAGGGAAGTATTGTATTTGTAATATAGTGCACTACTCTTTCTTTTTCTACCACGTTTTCTTTACTCACAGCCTCCCCCTCCCATCCCACTCACTCCCTGCTGCTTTCTGTTGTCCTGCCAATCCCAAAAGTTATAATTGAATGGAAATGTGTGAGACTGCCGTGGGTGTGCAGAGGGAGTCCCATTGTGAATTTCAAATGTTTGGGGTCATTATGAGGCTATCGTACACTGGGAAGAGCTATGGATGTCACATGGTGTGAGATGCCAGTTTAGTGTTTGAGATTATAAAAGGAATGTACAGGTAACTGGCAAAATAAAGGAAACACCAACATAAAGCCCCTTAATACATTTACTCAAGTGTTCCCTTTATTTTGGCAGTTACCTGTATGTTACCACTCTTCCACTGGAAGTCGAAAAAGAATGGATGAGATAGAGGGAGAGGGGAACCCCTCTAATCAGTGGGGATGTACATTCCATCCAGAAAGATGGATGGTTATTTTTTTCTACCCCCAGACTTAGTGCTCTGCTACAGAAAGCAGCCTCAGCGCCGCCGCTGAACTCTAAATGCACTTAGCGGCGTGAGAGATTCTGAGCTTGGCCCATTAGCTCAGATAAACCCAGCAGGGATTGAGAAGCTAAAATCAATGAGTCATTTTGGGTAGTCTATGGCTGAAGGTCTGTGCCAATGTACAGAGCAGGATACTTATGGTCAGGCTTAACTGGCACCGCAGCCCAGCAATCCTCTCCAACCCCCTCCAAACCCCTCCCAGTCTGCAGTCAGGGCATCGTGGTTCAACAACACAGCAGGATCTCTCTGGGATTTACCACATATTCTATGTCAAATATACTCTCCAGGAATAATGAGCAAAGGTTTCAGCATTTTAACCTGACACTTTACAGGATACAACACTGAATTAGTTTAGTAACCTGAGGTGCTTTGTGTATATTTCCATTTATGGTCCCAAGTTTACTGTGGAATGCTCTGGTGTAGGACTTTCCGCGTCTACCTCAGACCATTTACTGTACACAAACAGACCCAGGGCTCTGCACTGGGATATAGCCCTCAGTAATAGGATTCAAGTTCCTGCACATACAGGAACATTGAAACCTGCTCAGATGAAGAGCGCTGTTCTTTCGGTGATTGTTTTGTCAGGGCTGATGCATAGACTGTTACTGATTCAGTGGAGTCATGTATGTGATCCCATTGCTAATGTAGGAATGTGTTTGTTTATGAGTACGGAGGACTTGTTTTCTCTGACATTAACAGGCTTTTCTCCCCTTGCTCTGTGGCAGTGATTTACATTTTCATAACCAGGGCACAAACTGTACTGTGGCAGCAGCACTAGTTTCATAGAGAAGGCTGTGTAGAGAGGGCTGTATTTGTTGTTTTATCTCTCTAAAGAAGCAATTATATGCATTATATTCCCATAAAAGGGGATGTTTCATAACATTATGCTTGATTAAGAGTGTTGAGCATAATGCATGTGTGACGAGGTGAAATGAAGGAGTCAGGCGCAGGAGGTAAAATACCGAAGTCCAGAGTTTAATGCGTTCCCATATATCAAACGCCCCAAGCGTCAAAAGGAACAAGCTCAAGGGAAAACATCTACCTTGGTATAAATACAATGCTGAGTAGCTCAACCAAGCTAACATGCTCTCACAATAAACAATCACTCATAAAGACAAGGGGAACAGAGGGAACACTTATACACATACTAATTAGGGGAATGAGCACCAGGTGTGTGTGATTGACAAGACATGACAAGTTGAGTGATGAGAATGAGATCGGCAGTAGCTAGTACTCCGGTGACGACGAACGCCGAAGCCTGCCCGAACAAGGAGGAGGGGCAGCCTCGGTGGACAGTACGCGCGGCTCCAGCAGTGCGCCGACCCCGGCCAGGAGGACGCGGAGCAGGGCGAGTCAGATGGCAACGGTGGAAATCCTTCAACAGGGAGAGATCGAGGATGTCCCGCCTTGGGACCCAGCACCGTTCCTCCGGACCGTACCCCTCCCACTCCACGAGATACTGAAGGCCCGACGCCTCGAATCCAGGATGGAACGGACCGAGTACGCCGGGGCCCCCTCAATGTCCAGAGGAGGTGGAGGCACCTCCCGCACCTCAGACTCCTGGAACGGACCAGCTACTACCGGCCTGAGGAGAGACACATGAAATGAGGGGTTAATACGGTAATCAGGGGGGAGTAACAACCTGTATGTCACCTCATTAATTCTCCTCAGGACTTTAAACGGCCCCACAAACCGCAGGCTCAGCTTCCGGCAGGGCAGGCGGAGGGGCAGATTCCGGGTCGAGAGCCAGACCCGATCCCCTGGTACGAACACCGGGGCCTCCCTGCGGTGGCAGTCAGCGTTGGCCTTCTGACGACGCAAGGCGCGCTGGAGGCGAACGTGGGCAGCGTCCCAAGTCTCCTCCGTGCGCCGAAACCAGTCATCCACTGCAGGAGCCTCGGTCTGGCTCTGGTGCCACGGTGCCAGAACCGGTTGGTAACCTAAAACACATTGGAAGGGTGTTAGGTTAGTGGAGGAGAGAGTTCTGAGCATATTCTGCCCATGGCAGGAACACCGACCACTCCCCCGGCCGGTCCTGACAGTAGGTCCACAGGAACCTACCCACATCCTGATTCACCCTTTCCACCTGCCCATTACTCTCGGAGTGAAATCCAGAGGTCGGCTGCCCGAGACCCCCAGATGTTCCATGAATGCCTTCCAGACTCTAGACGTGAACTGGGGACCTCGGTCGGACACTAAATCCTCTGGTACCCTGGAGTGCCGGAAGACGTGAGTAAACAGAGCCTCCGCAGTCTGCAGGGCTGTGGGGAGACCGGGCAGAGGAAGGAGACAGGACTTTGAAAAGCAGTCCACAACGACCAGGATAGTGGTGTTACCTTGTGAGGGGGAAAGATCAGTGTGGAAATCAATACTTAAGTGAGACCATGGTTGTTGTGGAACTGGTAAAGGTTGTAGCTTACCCGCTGGGAGATGCCTAGTTGCCTTACTCTGGACGCACACTGAGCAGGAGGACACATACATCCTCACGTCTTTAGCCAAGGTAGGCCACCAGTACATCTCGGTCAGGCAGCGCATTGTATGACCTATACCTGTAGACAGGGGCGGTGTGTTCAATAGGGCGATATGGGCGACGCACTGCCAAACGGGAAAAGGAAGGGATTTTTTTTCTAATCAATTATATCACGGCAACAGTAGTTATCAGTGTTGTAATCTAGACGTCTGATCTGCCACAGTGCCACTAAATGTCCAATCAGGCTAAAGTCGTGCTTCAAATGCCCCCTCTTTGGGGCGATTTCAGTCAGGTTGAAAATCGCCCAGAAGTCTGTCATAGACTCCCATGTAAAATCTATTTTTTTCAAATATCAGAGCTTTCAATACAATCTCTATGGGTTTCTGAGGGCTTGCACTTACGCGCTTTCGTCATACGTAACATAACCATGAACGTAACTAAGAAAAGAGCGGGTAGCCTCATCAATCAATTCACTACTACTGTGAAAATGGCTAGGCTTCAGTGCAACTCGATTGTGTCTTTGAAAGAAGTTCCTTTTTGTCGGCGAACAAATGAAGATAAATTGGCAACGAAACAATTAGGACCTCCCAGACCAAATTTAATAATTCAACAGGTTTCTACTAAAGGGGGAAGTCCTACACCCGAGGATTTTCCAAAAATTGGTACAAACGAAAAACCTGGCTAGCAGGCTGCGATGTAGCTAATGCAGTCTTCTGCTACCCCCTGCTTACTCTTTCACCCTGAAGGCGGCACGGCAGACAGCACCGCTTGGACAGCGACTGGTGTGTAACGGACATGCACCATCTTTCAGGAAAGATTAAGAAACATGAGCTGTCAAAGACCCACATGGATAGCTGTTTGAGATTGTCTGCTTTGGGGAGAGTGAACATTCCCACTCAACTGGATGAGGGATACAGGCTAGCTGTCCGCCGCCACAACGATGAGGTTAGTGTTGATAATCACAAGTTTACTGGAGAACTGAAACTGACAAGGCTGACAAGATAGGACCCTTTTGTCCATTGTTATTGGATAGGAACAGAACTTATAACCAGCTCCTGACCTAAATAGATCTTAGCACAACATTTTACTCAACATATCATATTCCATATTCACTATAACAAATATATTTACTACGACATTAGCAAGAACCGCCACATCCTCAGCCGGCTAATCCAGTGTGTGAAGTTTTGCGGAGTGTTTGAGTTAGCTTTGCGAGGCAAAGATGAAACTGAGGGCTCCACCAACCCTGGTAAGCCAACACTTTTGAGATCAGTCAATAAATGCTTCTGGTATTGACTTATATGCTGCCCCTGTCTTCATGTTGTTGCTGGACATATCTTTTTTTAAATGTGTGTAGGTCACCTAAATCATCAGAAAAATTGCCCCCCCTGAGAATTTTTTCAGGAGCCGCCACTGCCTGTAGACCAGAGGAGGGTGACGTGTGTGCCCAGTAGATCAAACGATCACGGATAAGCGCAGGAACGTACTGCAGCCCAGCTGGACACTGCGGTGGAGATGGATCTGTGCGTAATGCCTGCGCTATATCTGCGTCCATCGGCCATACTACAGGTGCCACAATGCATGAGGCCGGGAGTATGGGGGTATTGTCTCTGGGCCTCTCCTCTGTATCATACAGCCGAGACAGTGCGTCTGCCTTCACGTTCTTTGTACCCGGAATGTATGAGAGTGTGAAATCAAACCGGGTGAAGAAGAGGGCCCACCTGGCCTGGCGAGGATTCAGCCTCCTCGCTGCCCGAATGTACTCCAGGTTACGGTGGTCTGTCCAGACAAAGGAAAGGGTGTTTCGCCCCTTCGAGCCAATGTCTCCACACATTCAAAGCTCAGACAACAGCCAGCAGCTCCCGATCACCAACGCTGTAGTTCTGCTCCGCCGAGCTGAGCTTAGAAAATAAGGCACAGGGGCGGAGCTTGGGTGGCGTGCCCGAACGTTGGGATAGTACAGTGCCTATCCCTACCTCGGACGCATCCACCTCCACTACGAACGGTAGTGATGGATCGGGGTGAGCCAGTACCGGGGCTGAGGTGAACAGATCCCGCAATCTATTAAAGGCCAAATCAGCCTGAGCAGACCAGCGGAGCCGGGACGGCCCACCCTTCAACAAGGAGGTAATGGGAGCTGCGACCTTGCCAAAGCCTCGAATAAACCTTCGATAGTAGTTGGCAAAGCCAAGGAAGCGCTGCACCTCCTTTACCATGGTTGGAGTCGGCCAATTACGCACGGCTGAAATGCGGTCTCCCTCCATCTCCACACCTGTGGTAGTAATGCGGTATCCGAGGAAGGAGATTGACTGCTGGAAAAACTCACACTTTTCTGCCTTGGCATAAAGATAATTCTCCAGCAGTCGGACCAGTACCTTGCGAACCAGGGACACATGCTCGGCGCGCGTAGCAGAATACACCAAGATGTCATCGACGTAGACCACCACACCGCGACCAAGCATGTCCCGAAACACCTAATTCACAAAGGACTAGAAAATTGATGGAGCTGTAGGGCATCACCAGGTATTCATAATGCCCCGTGGTTGTGCTGAATGCTGTTTTCCACTCATCCCCTTCCCGAATACGCACCAGGTTGTAGGCACTCCTGAGGTCTAATTTTGTGAAAAAACGGGCCCCACGCATTGACTCAATCACTGAAGGAATGAGGGGAACAGGATAACTGAATTGTACCGTCACATTATTCAGTGGTCGATAATCAATGCACGGGTGTAAACTGCCATCTTTCTTTTTCACAAAGAAGAAGCTTGAGGAGGCAGATGAAGTGGAGTGACGTACATATCCCTGGCGCAGGGACTCTGTGACGTATGTTTCCATAGCCTCCGTTTCAGCCTGCGACAGGGGATACACATGACTCCTGGGAGGTACAGCGTCTACCCAAAGGTTTATCGCGCAATCCCCCTCCCGATGAGGTGGTAATTTAGTCGCTTGCGTCTTGGAAAACGCAAGCGCCAGATCATGGTATTCGGGGGGAATGCGCACGGTGGGGATACCGTCTGGACTTTCCACTGTAGTTGCACCAACAGAAACACTTACACACCTACCCTGGCACTCACGCGACCACCCCGTAAGAACCCTCTGCGGCCATGAGAACTTGGGGTTGTGAAGGGCTAACCACGGGATACCCAAGACTACAGGGTAAGCAGGAGACTCAATAATCATAAAGTTGATCTGCTCAACATGCGTCTCCTGCGTAATCATGGTGACTGAACCCTTAACCTCCTTAACCAACCCCGAACCTAATGGTCGACTATCAAGTGCTCTGATGGGGAGTGGAATGGATAGGGGAACCAATGAAATGCCGTGACGGCTTTCAAATGCCCTGTCCATGAAGTTCCCAGCTGCGCCTGAATCGACTAGCGCCTTACACTGGGAACCTACCAAGTGATCGGGGAAGGAGATAGGTAAAGTACAATGCGCCGCAAAGGGCTCTGAACACGTTTGGGTGTTTGTTACCTGGGGTGATGCGTGAGTACCCTGCCTACCGCCTCCAGACCCAAAAGAATGTTGACAGCGACGTGAAGTGGATTGTCCCTTCGTGTCACCAGAGTGGCACTGTCGCTGTCCTCCTGTGCTCTCTCGACCGGTGGCTCCTCCCAGCTCCATCTGCTCGGGGTCAGAATCATCCGGAGTGAGAACGGGCAGACCCCTACAAGGACGTCATCTGGCTGCCAGCAGATTGTCCAGCCGGATGGCCATGTCTACCAGTTGGGAGAATGATACCATGGCATCCCGGCAGGCTAGCTCCCGTCGGACGTCCTCTCTTAAGTGGCACCGGAAATGGTCGATTAGGGCCCGATCGTTCCACCCAGACCCCGCTGCCAGCGTCCAGAACTCCAGTGCGGACACTAGTCCTGTGCGGTCCTCTTCCCCTGCCTTAAATAGACCAGTCGTTCGCCCGCCTCTCGACCCTCAGGCAGGTGATCAAAAACTGCCCGAATGAGGCGAGCAAACTCCCCGTAGTCCTCCAGTGCGGAACCTACCTCGTTCCACACCGTGTTGGCCCACTCCAGGGCTTTCCCATAAAGGCAGGAAACGAGGACAGATACCCTCTCCCGCTCCAGGGGTGCTGGTCTGATGCTGGAGAAGTATAACTCCAGCTGGAGTAAAAATCCCTTACATAGCGCCGTCGTCCCATCAAACGCCGGTGGCCGGGATATCTGGATCCGTTCAGGGGCTGGGGTGTAGGTAGCTGGATCCGGTTGACCAGCTGGTCTCAAGAGAACTGCCTGAAGGACCCGATCCATCGCTTCTCCCAAGCTGGCTATCATCGATGAATGCTCCTGAATCCTTGCTACAACTCCAGGCATGCGGTCTTCTCCTGCTGGCTCCATATCGGGTGAGTGATTCTGTGACGAGGTGAAATGAAGGAGTCAGGCACAGGAGGTAAAATACCGAAGTCCAGAGTTTAATGCGTTCCCATATATCAAATGCCCCAAGCGTCAAAAGGAACAAGCTCAAGGGAAAACATCTACCTTGGTATAAATACAATGCTGAGTAGCTCAACCGAGCTAACCTGCTCTCACAATAAACAATCACTCACAAAGACAAGGGGAACAGAGGGAACACTTATACACATACTTAATTAGGGGAATGAGCACCAGGTGTGTGTGATTGACAAGACATGACAAGTGGAGTGATGAGAATGAGATCGGCAGTAGCTAGTACTCCGGTGATGACGAACGCCGAAGCCTGCCCGAACAAGGTGGAGGGGCAGCCTCGGTGGACATCGTGACAGCATGTTGGTGCCCACATCCAGTGAAAAGGAGGATCCAGTCTTCCTGGTGATGTCATTGTATGAAAGGACAGTGGCCTTTTGTTTGTATTTATCATGTGTGTCCAATGATATTAACATCAGAGGCTGGCCTGGCCTGCTATGTCCCTGTATTGGCACTAGCCTGGTTGAGAGGTTAACCCCTCTTTCATACCCGGGGGTCAAGTGTAGGTGGGTTGGATGTAGGGTCTGTTGAATAATGTATAAGTCGGGTTTGGTAGGTTTTGATCACATGCCTGCCATTCTGATCAACAAACAACTCCATACTTGCACCAGTTGCATTAACACACTCTCTCTCGCCTCGCTCTCGCTCTCGCTCTCGCTCTCGCTCTCGCTCTCGCTCTCGCTCTCGCTCTCGCTCTCGCTCTCGCTCTCGCTCTCTATGTCTCTATCACTCTCTACCCTCTCTCTCTCTGTCTCTCTTTCTCTCTATGTATCTCTCTCTCTCTCTCTCTCTCTCTCTCTCTCTCTCTCTCTCTCTCTCTCTCTCTCTCTCTCTCTCTCTCTCTCTCTCTCTCTCTCAACTAATTTCCCCTCTCCCCCCCTGGCCCAACATCCTCTTAATAGACCTGCCTCAGTGGGTTTCTGTCTATGTTTTGGCTGATTGATCAATGTTGAAAGGGGACCCCTTAAGTGAAAGTGTAAAAACGATCTGCAATCAATGATTGACAGTTTGGTTTTCCTCTATCAAGGTCACATAGCCAATTTTAGCCTGTCAGAGCCCTAGGCCAATCAAGTGGTGAGTGGAAATTAAGCTTTGTTTTGTCTCTTCAGATTCTCTAGTACCAGAGGAAAGGAGAGAGGTGGGGGCTGCAGTCAATCAGACTAGGATTTAGAGCCAGGACAGAACAGAACCGAGAAGAAGAACTGGAGAATGAGTTTCTGTGTTTCTGCCATCTCTACTCCCTACAAATGCAATTCAGCTGCTGGGTTTTTGTTTAATCTGCCATAGGTCTGATAGATTAGCTAGTTAATATCCAGCTACATGTGGTCATACAGGAATATATCCAGTCAGTATGAGTAAATTGAGTAAATCATAGTCCCAAAGTATGTTATGTTTCGTGAAACGTATGCACATTATTGGACAATGTATAGACCCCCGGTTTCGCATGAAAACATGCAGAGGTGCACTTTTTCTCTTAAAAGCTATTGCACATCACAGCTGAAACTGCAGTCGGTAAATGCATTTTGACATAATAGACCTTTATTTTAGTGAAAGTGAGGAAATGAATCTGGGTGCTCCAGATGAGGACCTGTTGGCCTGTCATGGCTGTGATGAAATGTAAGAGCACGCTAGCCGCTCACACATGACCTCTTTATTTAGAAAATATTCATTTTTTCCCCTGGGCCAGAGGAGACTTGGCTGTGGTTGGCTCGGCTCACTGGAAGTCAGAATGGAGACTTGTTCACATAGACCCCCATCTCTCTCTCACTCTGGGATGGAGATTGAGGCTCTTAATTCAGAAAGCACATTGTCAGGGGTCATGGTAAGATGAGGGGTGTATGGCGTGGCGATGGGGGGTATTGGAAGGTCATGTTGGGGCGTTTGAGGGTAGGGAATGAGGGATACTTTGGCATCATAGCTAGCTGTGAGGTCCTAAGACTCGAACCGGCACAGCCAAACCAAACACTATTCCACCTCAGGGGAACCGGCCTGATACACACGTTGCCTCATTCACACACTTCTTGCTTTACTCTCTTTCTGTGACCTTATTGTGTTCTTTGATTACCTCAGTCTTTCAATGTTCAACCCTTGCTCTCTAAATGTTGCCCTTTAAGTTGTTAAGAAACATAAGGAATGCTTGGGATGATTTTGTTGTGGATGAGTGTGTGTGTGTATGTGTGTCGGAGAGGGAGAGTTGAAATCAGAGAAAGCATGTCATCATCAGCTTGGAGCACTTTTCACCTGTTAGCTGCAGAGAGATTACCAGTGATAAACTGGGAGGACTAAATCGGCTTGGCAAACTCAAACTCACTGACCCGGGCTCCCATCCCCCTTATCCTGTATCTTCTTAACACCACAACCTCACATGGACTGGGAGTAGAGCAGGTGAAGAGTAGAGCAGGACTACAAGTCTGATAAAGCTCTGGGGACTGCAGGAATCCATCTGAACAATTTGTGACACGAAAGTTGATAAGACAAAGATCACAAGTCTCCACATTTTTATGTACAGACTTGTGAGAATTATTCTGTAAAATCCTTACAGTGAAGTAGAATCATTGTCAATGCCTTAGCAATTCAGGCAGTTATGTTTATGAATTATTGTCATTTTTTAGGGACAATGAGTATTGTAAAGTATGTACACCACTGTTCAATATGTGTAGGGAAAAGAGTATTGAAACAAAAAAGTAAAATGGACAGACAGGCTCTCTGACCAGATGGAATGCTAGTGTCTTAAGGGAGCCTATTATCTCGTTCTGGCTTCTGAAGCGGATCAGACATCTCAAGCCTGGGAAGGCCCTTTAAAACTGCCATACAGGTTTAAAGGACGGTCATTAGGCTTACAGTCACAAACCACCATGGCATGAGCTCAGTGCTCTCTGTCTCTTGGTCTGTCCCTGGGTTGTGCTGGAGGGGTTAACCCTGTGGCCTCTCATTCCCATGGGGATGTAGGGCACTTCAGCACTCTGCTTGGTGAGGGGCCCGGAGAGGCGGCAGCGGACAAAAACACCATGCTGTTTGTGAAGGGCTAATCGCCTTTATTTCAGATGAGCGCCCTCTCAAAAGAGAAAGAAAATTATGAGGCAAAATGCATGACCCTGCTGACATAAGCGTGGGAAAACACCCGCTTTGACTCCTAATTCTGTTTCCTGTCCTTCCGGCCTGGGTAACGGGGCACTTGACTGTGGACTGATCCACGCCGGCTGCTATTGGAGGGGCCCCAACCTCCATAACCAACCCTCAAATCCCCTAACCAAACCACATGTCAGGGCTTCAGGCTGCAGCTCTTGGATACTTCTCCCTGACACGGTAGAGGACAAATGGGTAGGGAATGGTTATAAAGCAACCAGTGTATCCTGCCTCATTCCTCTATCCCTAAAAACAGAAATAATCACACAAAGGGCCAAACACTCACACCACCTCCCTCCTGCTGGTCAGGAAGATAAGCGCTGTGCTGTAGAGGTCCAAAGTGAAGCAGCAGCAGGAGGTGGCTGGTGGGAGGAAGAGCCCTGTCACAATGGCCTCTGTCACATTCTGTCTGCTTTTCCTGTCCTATACAGGATGAGGAGGAACAATAATGCTCTCCTACACTGTGACCCCACACTGCTAAACAAATAGTACCTTTACGTTTAGGGGTCATCATATGGGGCCACATTAGGTCACCATCCTGTGTCTTCTGGGTTCTAAATCAACTGCAGACGTGAGGATACACCTGAAAAGTTAAAAGGAGAGATATATGTACTGTTATCTTCCAACGGTCTTACAAAACTCTGCACAATGTCTCCCGAATGACCCTCATTCTCTTACTTAGTTGAAGCTCCTGCCTCTTCTTACTTTCCTTTTGATTCACAGTGTTTTTCTTTCTGCAAGGTATTGTTTGATGGTGCATAGAGGGGAAGCAGTTGCTGTATTTCCCACAAATAAAACTGTCAATTGTTCTCTTTTGAATTTTCTTGGTCAAAAGCAGAGGATTCTCCACTCAGTAGAGTGCCAAGTATCCCCTGGTTTACCCTTCCTGCACTCTGGGACTTTCTGAGAGTTTCCAACCTACAGCATAGCAGAATACCAATTGGGGACCTCCTAAAACAAGAATATAATTTAGATAGACAAATTACCTTGACTAAAGTTGATATTGGCTAAAAACCCATTATAGCCATTGAAGTTTAGTTTTGTGTCCGTTTCTGCTTTGGTTTGGCAGTGTAGTTTAATTTAAGATGTTATCTATAATTTCAGTAATATCATAATAATCACTTTTGAATGATATTCATAAGGTTAAATATGGTCCAGCATGGAAATAAAAAGTCCCTCTTCATCGAAGCTCCTGTCCAATTCACACAGAGCTGACTGATTCAGCAGAGATAGGATTATTGAAACGCGGACAATTGCTCTGTGGGTGAAATATGACGACTGATCATTTTTTACTTCTGAAAACAAAATATTGTCCCTTTATAATCTGACAGTTTTTCAGCCTTATTCACTTCAATTAAATCAATATAAGTGCCAGAGTTTGATGGTGCCTTTGATATGCAAACCCTATTCCTAAGGTGATGAAGTGTTTGTGAAGACGCCATTAATGAGAGGAGAGATTGAACTCCAGGGTATTTGAACTTAGTTCTGTACAGGTTGTTGAGACAAGCCAGTTTGACATAGAGACCAATTAACATTTTACTCTTTTACATGTTTTATTCCGAAGGATTTGCTGCTTCTTTAAATTCCTACAATTAATAATTGGTCTTACTTCTCAATATAGGTTGATTACAGAAATTAATTTTGCACAATTGGAGAAGGATGGTTAGGATATTACAAATTGTTGGCTACTGTAGCCTATATCATTTAGTTTTCATACAACGTCTCTCGACTTTCATGGTACCAGACTACGATGTATTCAGGACACCAGAAGGTATGCTCAATGTGTCTAGACACGTTATGCATATTATTAATGGATTCACAGGGAATAGTAATTCATAGACATATATAGTACGCATTGTCTTCCAGTAAGAGGGATCTTACGGCAGGGAGTGTTTTAGAGTGATGGCAGGGGGTCACAACCCTGGGTTCAGTGAAACATGGAGGTCCCTCTTTCTGCCCATTCGTTTCTGTGTGTCTGGACTCTGCGTCTCTCTCTGATGAACAGAGAACACGGGCTCATTGGGATTATGTTCAGGCTGCCAGTAATGCCACTTTACCCCAGGACAATCATTGTTTCCTGATTCCTCTCAGGCCGGGGCGAGATAACCCTGAACCTGGGCTAATCCCAGATTATACTGGAGCATGGCCAGACGTTGCTGACCACTGCTGACCTTTCACCTCTCGGTCTCAGAGCCGATACTGGAGCGTGCTCAGCACTGCTGACCAGCACTCATAACACCGGGAGATGGAAAGTGCTATCAAAGTAAGTTGGCCAGAGACACAAGCCATGTCATCTCTCCGAGCAGTAAAAATGCACTGAAGTTGCTCTCAAGCTATGAGTGCCTACGACACAGACACAACACAGGAGTGTGTGTGCAATAATCAGGTTAAGTTTGGTTTAAAATCTGAGAGAGATAAAGGGGAGGAATGCAGCTGATTTACAGCAGGCTCTGGTTTAGACACAGTGACTGGGGTCACAGTGGGAGGAGGGAAATGTGGGGAGGGGACGTGTGGGATATGAGCAGGGTTTAGATTTGTCACTGTTGAGAAGGAGATTGTTCATAAAACACATGGCCACTGAGAGAGATGTGTTTTTGTAGATGTGTGTGATTAGATGAAGCCTCCCAAGAGAGGATATCCTTCCCTCTCCTCTTTCTCCTTCCCTCTCCTTCCCTCTCTCTCCTTCTTTTTCTCCTTCCCTCTCCTTCCCTCTCTCTCCTTTTCTTTCTCCTTCCCTCTCCTTCCCTCTCTCTCCTTCTCTTTCTCCTTCTCTTTCTCCTTCCCTCTCCTTTCCTCTCCTCTCTCTCCTTCTCTTTCTCCTTCCCTCTCCTTCCCTCTCCTTCTCTCTCTCCTTCTATTTCTCCTTCTCTCTCTCCTTCTCTTTCTATTTCATCCCTCTCTTCAGATGTTTCTCTGTTTAAGAGAGTCTGGGACTCAAGTACTCAAGTACTTGGACAAAACAAAGCAAGTCCTCCCCATTTCTGCTTGTTCAAAACAAAATGTTGTAATTTAATTGAGCCTCCCCTACCTTCTAAACAAGATGAAACATGAAAAGAAGACAGTCTCTTCAAAGTATGAGGAACAACCCTCATAGAGCCATCATCTCCTCTCCTCCATGTTGTTAGCCTGATACTGAAGTAGGGCACATCTTTCTGCAACATTTAGGAAGAAGATATAGACAAATGTACGCCTCCCCCATACACACCCTCCCAGACCCAGACATGTCTCCCCCGTACACACCCTCCCAGACCCAGACATGTCTCCCCCGTACACACCCTCCCAGACCCAGACATGTCTCCCCCGTACACACCCTCCCAGACCCAGACATGCCTCCCCCGTACACACCCTCCCAGACCCAGACATGCCTCCCCCGTACACACCCTCCCAGACCCATACATGCCTCCCCCGTACACACCCTCCCAGACCCAGACATGCCTCCCCCGTACACACCCTCCCAGACCCAGACATGCCTCCCCCGTACACACCCTCCCAGACCCAGACATGCCTCCCACGTACACACCCTCCCAGACCAAGACATGTCTCCCCCGTACACACCCTCCCAGACCCAGACATGTTTCCCCCGTACACACCCTCCCAGACCCATACATGTTTCCCCCGAACACACCCTCTCAGACCCAGACATGCCTCCCCCATACACACCCTCCCAGACCCAGACATGCCTCCCCTATACACACCCTCCCAGACCCAGACATGTCTCCCCCAGCCAGCCTGTCTCCTCTCTCCCATAGCCTGTCAGAGAGGAGAGGGCTTAGGTGACAGGAGCCAGAGGCCCCCAGTGATAAGGGCCATCTCTCCGCATGAGAGCCCATCAGAGCTGACAGTGTATACAAATTGATTCCATTAGCAGAGAGTGGGCGAGAGGGGGGTGGAGGGGGGGAAGCCATTAATTGGTTCTAATTATGGAGCGGGTGAGCCCTGGGGTGGGGGGTAGAGGAGTGATAACAAGCTGGCGATGGTGGTAAATCAGAGACAGTGAGTGACATGGGCATCACAGCACATGATCCTCTACATTCTGTGGGGTCAGACCTGTACACTAATGATCTTCATCTAGTAACACATGCATGTGACACATACACACACACACCATGGTTTGAGATATTCTTGAGCAGTGCTGGGTCACACCTTTTTCATAATAAGGGAGCTCACCGCAAGGGACTATCAACAGCATGTCGTGAATTCCTGGGCAGGTATGCTTTATTGTGGGCCAGCAGATGGGGTGGACTGGATGGGGTGGGCTGATTGTAGGTACCCTGTGAAGTTGCAAAATCCAAGACACCTGAGGATTTGCTTATAGGGGTTGCTTTTTCTAGCATGTCTTTTTTGCTGAATATACAGGTATGTTTCCTGCAGGATACGTAATAAAGGAAGACGAGCATTGATATCCATATAAGCTACTACAGTAATAATATTTTACGCTTGGGAGATGAAATCGCAAAGGTTATGATAGTGGCTGTACATGACAACAGTTAGGTAACACACACAGCACAGGGTACAAGCATGCTGTCAAGTCTCTATTTGGTAGCCCCCCTCAAGGCACTGGGCTGTCTCTGCAGTAAGACATGCATACAGAGTATGCAGGGAAGCGTGACCATGCCACTGAGAGACAAATACGCCAGGTTACCACCCCCTCTCCATGGGGCTCGTAGGCATCTCCGAGGAAGTCTGATCATATCTCCTCATTCTAACCATGAAGCCATGCTCTTGTATTTCTCTTATCTGGTGATTCATATTTGCTATCTGATCTGACTCTGCCAGCCCCTCTGACCCTGTTCATTTTGCTCTACCCCTCAGTGTTGTTCTAGAAGCACTAGGTAAGTAAGCAGCAGGTGCTGTTTTTCCATGCTCCATGCTCTTATCATCATTCATTTTCATTAAATGCAGCTGCACAGCTACTCATACATACTCCACAAGACCAACCTCCAGCAATCACACAGGCATTCTTTTAACATTGTGTCACCTCTCCTCGGGCTTTGATGCGTGCAGCCAACGCAAATCCAGACAACTCCTGTTAATCTTTGACATGAAGACAGATCGTGTTGAAAGGAGCTGTTGAAGGCAAATCAAAGAGGACACTAGCTGTAGGACGCTGTAGGCTCTGGGCTGCTGATTAGAAGAGGCTCTCCCCTGTCGCACGTGTGCAAACTGGGACTAAGGGGTATTGTATATAACGAGGACCCTACTGCTGTGAAGGGGCAGTGGGGACACATCCAGTTCATGTCACCTGTCATGCTGCTCAATTACAGTCACACCATCTGGCCCTTATCTTCCCACTACAGGAAGTCACCGTTGTGAAAGCTGTGTCAGATTTTCAGAGCCGAGAAATAACAACCTGTCTGAGACATGCAGGTATCTGGAGATGGGCCATATCTGTGGAACTCTACTGGATTCCCCACCGTTCTGGTTTATGGTGGCAACACACCCTGCTAGGACCAGGTCGCAGTCAGTATTCAGAGAGCCCTCTCAGAGTAACTTTGTGGTGTCTTTCAGAGTGTGTACTGTGCAGTGTGCACATGTGCTTTTACTGCTTTGTCCTGACACTAATAGTGAGGTGCAAATTCATTCACGCCCAACCGCTAAATATCACACTGCATTTCTAAAGTTGAACACAAGCTGGGCCACTAACAGCTGATTAGCTCTTCTGGAAAAGCTCTCATTAGATACAAAGCTTCTCTCACATTATTTTAGTGGCTATAGTGATTAGATACATCTATCACTAGATGATCAAATCAACCAAAACACTGCATGCAGCATTTTCTCATATTTGTTGAAGCATGTTTACAGTAGAACCGTGGAGGAGAACAAGAAGAGGACAGAATGACAGTGAATGATTGAAGCTCTGAGCCCATTCCCAGGTCTAACCAACCAATGATATTGACTCTGCCTAAGAACAAATGAGCCTTTCTTACTGTGTACAGGGTACAGGCAGCAGACACTTCCTAAATATGGGAGGGAGAGAAGAATAACACAGACGTTAATGAGAATGTCTGATTTAGACTTCCATAAGGTAATAGATGACGGGCAAAGCTTTTAAACCTGTGGCACCGTTGCCTGGTTGACACATTACTACACCTCGTAAAAAGGGGATGGAGCTGCCAACATGGCATCTCATTCTGCCCTCCTATTGGTGATAGGTTTTTCCTTAGGTCCTAAATCTATAGGCTTTGAGATCCCATCACTGGTGTTGAAACGGAGTGGGCGTAGGGGAGTAATGGTGACCAATCTGCCGTTTTTCTTCACTACATTGACAGCGTTCAAAATATTAGGCCAGGTTTCTGACATGCACTTCCTTTCATGTGAGTGAGCATGCCACTTCTCTCGGCCCCTCTTAAACACAGTCATTATCACTCCTGCCACTCCAGTGTGTGTGAACTCACACACCTAGCCTTGCCTCGCTCCGAGGAGCTCTGGTTGTAGTAGTAGACTACAGGCTCTTTGTGATCACCCATAACAAGCTCACAGAATATTTGTCTCTATACTTTATTGCTTAGCCATAAAGCAATAATTGTGTGATTGTATCCAACCCCATTGTTTGCTTTGCAATAAATACGTCCCAGTCAATTTAACAGGATAAACTGATGGCACTGCTTGTATTATTTTCTTTACTACAACTCTAACGATGAGAAACGGTCAAAAACAAAAACAAAGAGAAACCACAGACAGAATCTTGTTGGCTCAGGTGGTTTAGAACCAGACCTCTTTGCAATTTCTGCCCCAGTCTCAAATAGACAAATTCCATGTAACTATTCAGCCCCCCAACCCATGTCCCCCTCCTCCCTCCTCTTCCTCCAGGCCCCACAGGGACACAGGCAGGATTCATGCAGTAACATGCTATGCTCTGTCTTTCTTTGGCAGGGCCCACACTTTAATGTACCAATTTAAAACCAGAGAAATATGTAGCCGGGTGGAACACACACCTCAGGCTGATGTAGCTAATGTGAGCTGCACAGTCAGGTGCCTGGAGTATTTTTTCCCCCCTGTGTTATATTTAAACATACAGTCAAACGTTTTCCATTGTTCAATCATTCGCCTTATTCGACATGTAGATTTGCCAGGAAAGTTAACATGGGTTGAGCTGTGTATGCTTAAATCATGCAGTAAGCTTTCCTTAATGAGAGGAAGTGCTCATGGTTCTGAGCCCGCCACAAAACATGATTCATTAATACAGTCTACAATACAAATCTACAAAATCCTGCTTCCTTTAGTTATTTCATACTACAGTGGATTGTGCATTATTTTATATAAGACAGCATTAACCTATGTAAAAAAAAAAAAATGCTAGGAAATATAGATGTCCAGTATACCCAGGGGATATCAAGAATGTACACCCTTGAACTCAGCATTATCATGCTCAAACATACATTTTCAAAGTAAACTGGACCCATGGGCAATTCATTGAAGACGGGGAGATATGCTGTAACATGCGTGCCTGCAGCCAAGGGAGATCATCGTCATTGGCCAAGTATTCTCTCAGGAGGAGGAATGGGTGTCCCTGTTTGACTGTGAGGCTTCTGAGATCTGCCTTCCTCCCCTAGACAGCAGAAACATTGCTCAGCGGACTCTCTGGCGGTTTTCACTAAATACCACAGCCACAAAGCCAAAATTGGCTAACAAAAATAGCTTTTTGGTCTTCATTTAGGGTTAGGCATATACATTTAGCAGTGTGGTTAAGGTTGGATTTGGAGCATCTGCCAGAGAATATTCCATTAAGAAACAGTGGGTTTGGGCGTCATCTTACATGACTCCAAGCCACATCCACTAACATAACCTTTTCTGCTAATAGAATGGAGTGTTCAGTTATGGGAAGTGTCACGGGCTCTGTGAGCCAGCACTAGCTAGAGATATCCGGACGGCGTGTGGAGAGGATTGTCCATGCTCAGTAGACTGTAGAGAATGGACAGGACCGCCAGCAACGACTTTACTGAGAGTTCTGAGCTCAAACGACAGTGGGATCACCTACTTCTCTGTGCACCATTACTCTTGGCAGTTACGTCTGTTTGCGTGCGTTGCGTGCATGTGTGTGTATGTGTTTGAGGGATCAGGAGTACACAGATCAGGTTCCCTCAGCGGCAATAGGCAGTCTCACTTTCCCCACTAAAAGAGGCATTGCCATTCCACATGGGGAACTGGTCCGCTCCCGAAACAAAGCCCCCCTCTGTGTCCTTCAGACCCCCCAGAGTCAGCTAAAACCCTACACCTAGTAATGGACTACTTTAAGAGTTGATCTGGCTCTAATAGACTGAACCAGGTCTCCAAATCTCCAGGCTAAGTCTGTGTGGTGAAAATGCCGTCATGCCCTAATGCGGCTGGCAAACAGCGTTTAGAGTTCATCCTGGGAGGCCCTTTATGTACTAAAGCTCCCTGGCTTGGCCTGCACAGAGGCCTAGTTCCAGCTGCTGTCAGAGATCATGCACCTGTCCTGTACTATAGAGAGAACCTGCACAAGCACATCTTGTAATAGGCCTGACATTGGCTATACATAGAATCAGATCTTTAAGAAAATGTGGAATGAAGCACCCTGTTCCCTACAAGACCGACCAAATGGTATGACAGCGAATGAAGTAGCACGGTCAAAAACCACCATCCGTCTTGATCATGCACACAGCACATTTTCCCCTCTGTCTTTGTGTGCCTTAGCTTGCTGATTGTGGCTCTGTGTTTGCCCATTCCCTTTGCAGGCCTTCAGGGTTTGTTTCCACAGGTGGCCTGACCTCTGAGGCAGTGTGGCGGAGCCTAGCCCAGCCTGCCGCCATTATGAGCCCTGGATCAACATTTAATATGAGCACACTCCCCGGTGCCTCTGTCTGTCTGAGCAGAAAGCCGAGCAGGGGAGAGCCGGAGAGAGGCGAGGGGAGGAGGGGAGAGGAGGAGAGAGGAGGGGAAGGGAGGGGAGAGGAGGGGTTAGGAATGGAGGAGAGGGGAGAGAAGAGAAGAGAAGAGACGAGACGAGAGGATGGGATGGGAGGGGAGAAGAGAGGAGAGGAGAGGAGAGGAGAGGAGAGGGGGAGAGGGAGGAGAGGGGAGGGGAGAGGAGAGGATGGGATGGGATGGAATGGGAGGTGAGGGGAGGGGAGGGGAGGGGAGAGGAGAGGACGGGGGGAGAAGAGAGCAGAGGGGGAGAGGGAGGGGAGGAGGAGAGGAGAGGGGGATAATTTACAGTAGCTGGCATGCTTTTCCTTCCAGATTTCCTCCTCTTTTTTTCATGTGTATTTACCCCCGACGAGACACCAGGAAGTTCAATTTCTCTGACTGATACAACAAGAAACCCTTGTGGCACGTTGGGTTTACAATGAGCTCAATGGCAAACCCCCAGGAGAATGGCCTCTAATGCTGGTATAGAAACATTAGATTCCTCCTCTTAGTAACGCTTCAATTCCAGTGCTACAGGAGGAGTATTAGTGGAGCCTAAAGAGAGAGTTGGGGTTCTCCGATCCATTCTTGAACCAGAACAGATGGAATAGGATTTTCTACACAGCCTGGTAAATGTTCTATATTTGTTTAGAGAGCTGTTTTTCACTGACAAAAGGAGGGGTGTTATTATCTAATGCATAACAGCCAATGGCGCCGGAGGAGATGGCTGCCGTTTTACGGGCTCCTAACCAATTGTGCTATTGTGTGTGCTCTTTCGCGTTATTTGTAACTTATTTTGTACATAATGTTTCTGCCACTGTCTCTTATGACCGAAAATAGCTTCTTGTTATCAGGACAGCGATTATTCACCTCGTACTGGACGAAGATTTTTTATTTAACGAGTCGGACGCGATTTACTTCAGACACCCGAAAAGGCCCAAATCCCCGTCATTCGCAGGAGAAAGAGATGGAGATACCGGGGACGTAGGTCGGGGTGCCTTGTAAGGATCCAAGTGGGTAATCTGCCTCTACCATCAGTAATATTAGCCAAGGTACAATCATTGGATAACAAAATAGACAAGCTACGATCACGAATATACTACCAACGGGACATTAAAAACTGTAATATCTTATGTTTCCCCGAGTCGTGGTTGAACGACGACATGGATAACATACAACTGCCGGGGTTTCCGCTGCATCGGCAAGATAGAACAGCCGCGTCCGGTAAGACAAGGGGTGGCGGTCTGTGTATATTTGTAAACAACAGCTGGTGCATGAAATCTAATATTAAGGAAGTCTTGAGGTTTTGCTCGCCTGAGGTAGAGTATCTCATGATAAGCTGTAGACCACACTATTTACCAAGAAAGTTTTCATCTATATTTTTTGTAGCTGTCTATTTACCACCACAAACCGATGCTGGCACTAAGACCGCACTCAATGAGCTGTATAAGGCCATAAGCAAACAGGAAAACACTCATCCAGAGGTGGCGCTCCTAGTGGCCGGGGACTTTAATGCAGGAAAAGTTAAATCCGTTCTACCAGCATGTTAAATGTTCAACCAGAGGGAAAAAAACTCTAGACCACCTTTACTCCACACACAGAGACGCGTACAAAGCTCTCCCTCGCCCTCCATTTGGCAAATCTGACCATAATTCAATCCACCGGATTCCTGCTTACAAGCAAAAACTATAGCAGCAAGCACCAGTGACTCGGTCAATAAAGAAGTGGTCAGATGACGCAGATGCTAAGCTACAGGATTGTTTTGCTAGCACAGACTGGAATATGTTCCGGGATTCTTCCGATGGCATTGAGGAGTGCACCACAGCAGTCACTGGCTTCATCAGTAAGTGCATCGATGACGTCGTCCCCACAGTGACCGTACGTGCATACCCCAACCAGAAGCCATGGATTACAGGCAACATCCGCATTGAGCTAAAGGGTAGAGCTGCCGCTCTAGGAATTGGACTCTAACCTGGACGCTTATAAGAAATCCCACTATGCCCTCCGACAAACCATAAAACAGGCAAAGCGTCAATACAGGACTAAGATTGAATCATACTAATATAATATAATAATAATAATATGCCATTTAGCAGACGCTTTTATCCAAAGCGAATTACAGTCATGCGTGCATACATTTTTATTTTATTTGTTTGTGTATGGGTGGTCCCGGGGATCGAACCCACTACCTTGGCGTTACAAGCGCCGTGCTCTACCAGCTGAGCTACACCAGCTCTGACGCTCGTTGGATGTGGCAGGGCTTGCAAACTATTACAGACTACAAAGGGAAGCACAGCCGCGAGCTGCCCAGTGACACAAGCCTACCAGACGAGCTAAATTACTTCTATGCTCGCTTCGAGGCAAGCAACACTGAAGCATGCATGAGAGCATCAGCTGTTCCGGACAACTGTTTTATCACGCTCTCCGTAGCCGATGTGAGTAAGACCTTTAAACAGGTCAACATTCACAAGGCCGCAGGGCCAGACTGATTACCAGGACGTGTACTCCGAGCATGCGCTGACCAACATGCAAGTGTCTTCACTGACATTTTCAACCTGTCACTGACTGAGTCTGTAATACCAACATGTTTCAAGGGTAGGTAAGGGTAGATAACAACACATCTGCCACGCTGATCCTCAACACGGGGGCCCCTCAGTGGTGCGTGCTCAGTTCCCTCCTGTACTCCCTGTTCACCCATGACTGCATGGCCAGGCACGACGCCAACATCATCATTAAGTTTGCCGCCTGATCACCGACAACGACGAGACAGCCTATAGGGAAGAGGTCAGAGACCTGGCCATGTGGTGCCAAGATAACAACCTCTCCCTCAACGTGATCAAGACAAAGGAGATGATTGTGGACTACAGGAAAAGGAGGACCGAGCACATCCCCATTCTCATCGACGGGGCTGTAGTGGAGCAGGTTGAGAGCTTCAAGTTCCTTGGTGTCCACATCACCAACAAACTATCATTTTCCAAACACACCATGACAGTCGTGAAGAGGGCACGACAAAGCCTATTCACCCTCAGGAGACTGAAAAGATTTGGCATGGGTCCTCAGATCCTCAAAAAGTTCTACAGCTGCACCATCGAGAGCATCCTGACCTGTTACATCACTGCCTGGTATGGCAACTGCTCGGCCTCTGACCGCAAGGCACTACTGAGGGTAGTGCGTACGGCCAATACATCACTGGGGCCAAGCTTCCTGCCATCCAGGACCTCTATACCAGGCGGTGTCAGAGGAAGGCCCTAAAAATTGTCAAAGACTACAGCCACCCTAGTCATAGACTGTTCTCTCTGCTACCTTGCAGTACCGGAGCACCAAGTCTAGGTCCAAAAGACTTCTGAACAGCTTCTACCCCCAAGCCATAAGACTCCTGAACAGCTAATCAAATGGCTACCTGGACCATTTGCATTGTCCCCATCCCCTCTTTTACACTGCTGCCACTCTCTGTTTATTATCTATCCATAGTCACTTTAACTCTACCTACATGTACATATCACCTCAATTACCTTGACTAACCTGTGCCCCCGCACATTGACTCTGTACCGGTACCCCCTGTATATACATTTACATTTTAGTCATTTAGCAGACACTCTTATCCAGAGCGACTTACAGTTAGTGAGTGCATACATTTTTTCATACTGGCCCCCCGTGGGAATCGAACCCACAACCCTGGCGTTGCAAGCGCCATGCTCTATCAACTGAGCTACAGAGGAGGCCAGTATATAGCCTCGCTACTGTTATTTTACTGCTGCTCTTTAATTATTTGTTATTTCTTTGTATTTTGTATTTTTTACTTAACACTTATTTTTCTTAAAACTGCATTGTTGGTTAATGGCTTGTAAGTAAGAATTTCAGCTTTGTTTATCTTATCGCTGGAATCTTTTATCAGTTTTTGTTTGAGAATGAAGGGCAACATTTGTTTCATTTGCCGGATAACCTAGCAATACTTTAGTTAAAGGATTACCATTTTGTACTATATCAACCGGTGTAATGACTTTTATAGCCTTGATGTCGTTTTCTCCCCATTGTAACAACCCTTTTATATTCCTTTATTGTGAACTATCTTATTTTAGACTATATAGCCTATGGCTTCCCCCCTCTAATTATTAATATAAACCTAACAACTCCAATTTTTTTTTAAATAAATCAATTAAAAATCATGAATAATTAAAACCAATTTTTATTCCTATATCCTATGTCACCAATTTATCAATTAGTGTTGGCTATCTTACCACAACCCATCAAATGCAAGTAAATGTAAGTTAGTCAACTTCAAAGCAATCCCAAAAACAAAGCCTGTAACCCCTTGCTCTATAACCCCTAATTATCTTAAATTTACAGAATAATGTCAGTCCTTGATTCCCAACACAACTCCAATCAACCCCAGTGATGCACATAGCCTCCAAAATGCAATTTTTAATGAATCAGTTGGCCAAGCCTATGTGAAATTGTCATCTCAAAACCTTTTTTTGACTTGATCCTCTGCCGCGTCACGTGATGTCACGTCAGCACTTCCTGTATCTCCTCTCTCCTATTGCTTATCGTTCCTCTCATATGACAGAAGAACAAAGACACAGAATAACATTTTAGTAGTTAATGCAATCACTGAGTTATTTCAAGCATATTCAATATTCCCCCACTCATATTCGCTCTAAGACTTAATTCAATTCATTACGTATTTTATTTTAATCCGTCATTTAACTCAGGACTAAATAGATCGCTCAAAAACATTTTATTTAATTTTAATCGTCTTCTAATTCAATTTATTATAATCCGTCAACATATCTCTCTCATTTATCAATTCAATAGGTCACAAAACAAGTTTCATCTTTAACCAACCGCCGCTTTACAACTAGAATACTCGTGTCCAAATATCTCTTTGTCTGTGTGTTTCTCTGTCTTCCTGCAGCCCCCAACAGAAATATGACCCATTAGCAAAAACGTGTTGTAGTTTAGTACCGTAAACCAAAACGTGTCCTAATCTCGTGCCATAAACTACAACTCCCACGTTTTGTAGTGTAGTGTCATAAAATTAAACGCATGCGCAAATGCATTCAATGATACGATTCCCAGAAAATAGAACGATAGCCTTACGCTACAGCTTCACTATTTTATACCTTATAATCAAACACTACACATAACAGAGCTCACATTTGCGTAGAACTTTGAGTTCCACCCACATACAAACAAGTTTAAGAGGCTTATCCTATCGCAATAGCCCTCTAAGGATATCCGTTAACGTGTAGCACGCAACACAATTAGCATTTAGCCTTAGCATTTAGCATTAGCCGCTATGTATAATGTAGCCTGAAACACAACCCAGCATTTAGCATTAGCATTAGCATTTAGCCAACCTGTGGCTTGCACCACGCAACAGACATCCTGCACTGCCCTTATTCCTTTTAACATTTCTCTACCATTTTGTGCTACCGTGGATTAATGACCATTTCACCGAGAAATTAGACCCAATCAAACCCCCCGTCGGACGAAAGTCGAACCATAATCACAATCAGATAAATCCCATTAATCCGAGTTTTCCTTTAAAAAACCCACCGTCTTGCACATTCTATCGTGTAAGCGGATTTGTCGGCCCATCATTTTCTAAATGGCCCCCCCGGGGTCTTAAGTGGTACAGTGCCCTGATGAATGCGCATATCTGTTTTAATTGTACACCTTCAATACTTAATTCCTACCGTTTTATGCTCTAAACTTCCAATTACCTGCCGTTTACCCATGGAATATATTATAACAGACTCTAGTCGACCGCAATAACGCCACATGAGGCACATTTCTGGTACACCCCTCCAGTGTACACACGCAGTATCCAAACCAAGCTGTGAGGAACACTCACCCTTGTCTGGTCATGACTTCAGACAGAGTTAGCTTGAGTTAGCCTGGCGGCTACGAATGAGCAAAGGAGAGATGCAGACCAGCCCCACGTTGGGCGCCATTTGTCGTATCGGGTGAATGGTGGCAATTATTGCTGTCAACAAAGAGTCTGCTTATGCTGCACAATGATTAGAGGCTTTTATTAATATCACAAGGTTACAGCATAAGTTACAGACCCGCGGTGTCTGGAGAACGGCGTCCCAGATTGCAATGGCCATTCTGCCTTCTCCTTCGGTTTTCCCCCTACTTATAAACCATGCAAAAAGATGCTCCCTCTTCTGGCCAATCACCAGTCTCCCCTGTCTACAACACACTTCCTGTCTGTTGTATGTGACGTTACACTAAAACATTCCCTCTTGATACTAAAATCAACATTCTTTCAGTTCCACTTAAAAACCATTTAACAACGTCATAATCTCAATACACGACACAGCTCTTTCAGAACATCAGCTGTCTGGATTTGTGTGAAGGAGAAGCGGGGGGGCATGGGCAGGTTGCAGCGGAGGGTGCAGAGCTGGTGGCCGGGGTAGTGGTAGCCAGGTGGAAAGCATGGCCAGCCATAGCAAAATGCTTGTTGAAATTCTCGATTATTGTAGATTTATCTGTGGTGATAGTGTTTCCTAGCCTCAGTGCAGTGGGCAGCTGGGAGGAAGTGCTCTTATTCTCCATGGACTTTACAGTGTCCCAAAACGTTTTGGAGTTAGTGCTACAGGATGCAAATTTCTGTTTGAAAAAGTTAGCCTTTGCTTTCCTAACTGCTTGTGTATATTGGTTCCTAACTTCACTGAAAAGTTGCATATCGCGGGGGCTATTTGATGCTAATGCATTATGCCACAGGATGTTTTTGTGCTGGTCAAGGGCAGTCAAGTCTGAGGAGAACCAAGGGCTATATCTGTTCTTAGTTCTGTATTTTTTGAATGGGGCATGTTTATTTAAGTTTGAGAGGAAATTACTTTTAAAGACCAACCAGGCATCCTCTACTGACGGAATGAGATCTATATCCATCCAGGATACCTGGGCCAGGTCAATTAGGAAGGCCTGCTCGCTGAAGTGTTTTAGGGTGCATTTGACAGTGATGAGGGGTGGTCGTTTGACCGCGGACCCGTTACGGACGCAGGCAATAAGGCAGTGATTGCTGAGATCCTGGTTGAAGACAGTGGAGGTGTATTTAGAGGGTAAGTTAGTCAGGATGATATCAATGAGGGTACCCATGTTTACGGATTTAGGGTTGTACCTGGTAGGTTCGTTGATAATTTGTATGAGATTGAGGGCATCTAGTTTAGATTGTAGGATGGCCGGGGTGTTAAGCATATCCCAATTTAGGTCACCAAGCAGTACGAACTCTGAGGATAGATGGGGGGCAATCAATTCACATATGGTGTCCAGGGCACAGCTGGGGGCTGAGCGGGGTCTGTAGCAAGCGGCAACAGTGAGAGACTTATATCTGGAAAGGTGGATTTTTAGAAGTAGAAGCTCAAACTGTTTGGGCACAGAGTTGCCGACAAGCTGGTTCAGAAAGGGCTTGAACTCGTCCATGGAATGTGTGTGCGTGTGTGTCTGTGTGCATGTTAGCGCGAGTGCGTGTCTGTGTTAAACTTCCCGTTCAGTAGCACATCACCAGTGATATACAGTGCCATGAAAAAGTAATTGCCCCCTTTCTGACTTTCTCTATTTTTGCATATTTTTGATACTGAATATTATCCGACCTTCAACCAAAACCTAATATTAGATAAAGGGAACCTGATTTTACAAATGACAAAAAAAATGAATACCTATTTTATTTATTTAATTAACAAAGTTATGCAACACCCAATTCCCCTGTGTGAAAAAGTAATTGCCCCCTCACACTCAATAACTGGTTGTACCACCTTAGCTGCAATGACTGCATCCAAATGCTTCCTGTAGTTGTTAATCAGTCTCTCACATCGCTGTAGAGGAATTTTGGCCCACTCTTGCATGAGGAACTGCTTTAACTCATCAACATTTGTGGGTTTTCAAGCATGAACTGCTTGTTTCAAGTCCTGCCACAGTATCTCAATTGGGGTTAGGTCTGGACTTTGACTATGCTATTCCAAACTTCAAATGTGTTGCTTTTTAGCCATTTTCAAGTAGACTTGATTGTGTGTTTTAGATCATTGTCTTGCTGCATGACCCAGCTGCACTTCACCTTCAGCTCATAGACGTATGGCCTGACATTCTCCTGTAGATCTCTTTGACACAGAGCAGAATTCATGGTTCCTTCTATTAAGGCAAGTCGTCCAGGTCCTGAGGCAGCAAAGCATCCCCAAAACATCACACTACCACCACCATACTTGACTGTTGGTATGAGGTGCTTACTGTGGAATGCAGTGTTTGGTTTTCTCCAGGCATAATGGGACCCATGTCGTCCAAAAAGTTATACTTTTGAATAATCTGTCCATATAACATTCTTCCAAGAGTCTTGATGATCATTCAGGTGCTTCCAGGTGCTTTTTGAGTCAACTTTTTGGACAACATGCATCCCATTATGCCTGGCTAAAACCAAACACTGCATTTCGGTTTTTTATTGACGTAACCCATAGTTATATTTAGATCCTGAATGAAAGACTGGTAATATCAGATTCAGTGGTGAGTATGTTGAGAAATGTCTGTGGATGGAGTTTATTTTAAGGTCCTGTGGTTTGATGGGGGACATGGGGATGACTCCCGCCTTGTCTTGGTATTCAGACAACTTCCTGAGAGACAGACAGACAGCCACATAGGAATGTAGTTTTCACTATGTTCAAACAGAGGAACTTGAATGTAAACCAGCACTTGCCTGCTTTGGCTTTATGGAGGCATACTAGATTAGAGTTACTGGTTTAGAAACAGGTCCTGCATAAACATGGATATTAATAAACTGCTTTTTATACTTTTACAATAGCAGATACATTTTATTTAATTTGACTATGCTGTGTTGGTTTTGACTTTGAAGCTGTGATACGCCAGGACCATTTTATTTGAAGTTGACATATTATTATTATTATTATTAAGCCATCTTCCTCTGATTATGTGCAGGCACACCTTAGTTCTGTTAGCGTGTAAACAGTAAAAGGCGTTAATTAGACCTACATGCTTCCTATACTGTTTTTTAGCACCACAATTGAACCCCTAAAAGTAACATGAAGGGTAACTGTGGTATCATAGAGGTGTTGTTTTTTGGTGGTCTCCTGAATTGGTTAAGTAGAATAAAGGTAAACATTTAACAGGATTTTCCAGCTTATTTAGTGAAACCTCAATGTTGGTCAAGCAGCAGCATATGAGTACCATCCTGCTAAGCCCTACCCTGTAGGGTCCCACAGAGTGTTCGTCTTTGGTGGAGGGCCAAAGCAGTGGAGAAATGGTGGGCCTCTCAAACAGCACTGCCCTGTCTGTACATGGCCACTGAACCATGGAGAACGAATCAAACAAACACTCCAGTCTCACAGGGAAGGTTCTGTAGGAAGGGTCCTGTTACTGTTTCCTTGGGAATGTCTGTCAACTGCATTCTTAATGTAGTCAGAGCTCAGACCTTCAGATGACCAGAGAAAAGCATCCTTGGCGGATGTCCATGACGATATTTGACAGAGATGTGGAGGAAAGACGATGAGAGATATTTTCTTAGAAGGAGCATCTCTTAGACAGTATTGAGATGTCAACAACACAATGAGACACTCTCTAGCACTTGTCACCGATCTGCTGTGTTGAGCTTCAACAGTGTTGGTGAAAAACCATCAGATAAACCCTACATGGGTATGCAGGACAGGGATGGTTTGTGGAATATGTCAGTTGAGCGTGCATGTGTGTGTTACTGTGTTGGTGTTCAGTAATTGTCTGTCTCTAATGGATACATTACTCTCTTGTTCCCCCTCTCTCTCTGCAGAGCTGAGGTCCACTGGCACTGCCCAGCACTTTGCCTACTTGCTGAACACGTCTGACTACCGTATCCTGCGTATGGACGAGGACCACGACCGCATGTACGTGGGCAGCAAGGACCACATCCTGTCCCTGGACCTGCATGACATCAACAAGGAGCCGCTCATTGTAAGACCTTACAGTCACTAACGATTCACCTCTTCACCTTCCCTTACCTCCTGTCACCCCTATCACCACCTCCTCCCCTCCCTCCCCTCTCCTCCCCAGGGCTCTATAAACCCGGGGTGAGGCTAACCCTTTACCTCAGCTCTCAGAAACGGCCCACGAGGGTCATATGTTCCGTTTCGCTGCCCTGCGTTGGACGTTTTGATTAGCTCACCTCCAGTTTGTATTGGACTGCACCATTTTCTGGAGATGAGGGTTGTAAAACTGCAAAAACAAAATCTGGATATGACCATTCCTAGGGGGCTAATAGTACCGTGGGTGGAATCCCTGTGGCAGGTTTAGCCCAACATCTATAAAATCCAGTGATGATGAACGGGTTGTGCGATGGGTTGGTTTATTGCTATAAAATGACCTCTGTTTTCCCCCCCTTCAGCTCCACTGGCCTGTCTCCCAGCAGAGGAAGACTGAGTGTCTTCTAAGTGGGAAGGACACCAATGTAAGTATTTCTGTTGAGTCTCGATCTCCACACAACTAATTCAGCATTTATGTTTCAGGTCAGGTGATTTGTACCACCTGTAACATGTAGTAATGTATTTTCTGTATATATTGAACATCTATTTGTGTGCCGATATTGCTAGGTTTATAGCCTAAGTATTTATTTGAGGTTTTAGCTGTGGATTTCATTTGGCCCTGTAAAAGCCTGGTTGGCAGGACTGGCACTGAACAGCTCATAGGAGACCAGCCAGTCTCACTGTAGAGTGTGGATAAATAGATGACTGTAATACTGGTATATTGATATATTGACATTCCCAATGATATTGAATATATGCCTCTTGTACTGTACTTTGTGTTCTATCTGGGTATCGTTCATGTTGATAATCCATTCTTGTTTGTCAATGTTTGTCCCCATGCAGGGCGAGTGTGGGAACTTCATCCGTCTGATTGAGCCGTGGAACAGGACCCACCTGTATGTCTGTGGTACTGGGGCCTACAACCCCATCTGTACCTACGTCAACCGCGGACACAAAGCACAGGTTAGAGCTCCACACCTTTTGGAATACACAAAGTCTGTGTTCCCTAAGCTACAGTGTAGGTGTAGAGGTGAAGGAGGGAGACTATGGCTCTGACTATAGAAATCCTCTCCACATTTACTCTCCATCCCACACCTCTAACCCAGCCTTCCTCCCTTCCATCTTTCTCTTTCTCTCGCTCTCATTCTCACTCTCCCTTTCCATCCCCACATCTCTATTTTTCTCTCAAACTCTCTCTCAATTCTACCTTCATTCCTACCATCACCGTCCTCTACCAATCCTGATATCCACAGCTTCATCTCCTGTCCCCATGCCTAGACAACCATTGGAGTCTCAGCCTGCACACAGCTGTCGTCCCCAGCGCACTGTTACTGTTAGCGTTACTGTTACAGTGCTGTCTGTTTATTCTCACTCCTTAATTGGAAGTCTTGAGTTTCCTGGAGCCGGGCATGACCACCACGGAGTACTTCCCTGTTTTAGCGCCCCTCTCCAATACCCTCAGCCCTGCTGCTTTAAATACAACACTTGTTCCTTAACGATGGTCCTGGGGCTTTTAAAAGGGAATAAATAAAAGTTGTGGATAGATAATATTTCCCTGTTTCCTCCTCTCTGAGGACTCTGCCTGACGCAGAGGACACAGTTAGACCAATTACCTCTTCACACCCCTCTGCTATTTTATATGGATCCATATGACCCTTACTAACAAAGGGCATCCATCCATCCACTCATAGCTCTAGCAGCCCTGTGCCTCTCAGTTGTCCTGCTCCCTCTTTTCTCCCTCAGCCTCCAGTCCTCACCATGTGAGAAGTTGGGTAATTGGCCATGGGAGCTCCCATTATGGGGTGCCAGTGGAATGTTCGTAGTTATAGTACATTAATGAGATGGCTTTTATTTTCCCTTCACATCGAACAGACAGGTCAGGCTCTTCCCGTGAGTCCTCTCTCTCTCTCTCTCTCTCTCTCTCTCTCTCTCTCTCTCTCTCTCTCTCTCTCTCTCTCTCTCTCTCTCTGGAGTTAGGTATAGGAGCAGATATGTAAAATGGTACACCCCTATACACACAGCTTTTCCAGACAGGAAACCATGAGAAGGCGAAACGCTGCTCAATGCCAGAAATCGGCTCATTTTCTAATGTGGATGTATACACACACGGACACTCACACGTCAGCAACCTGAAGACATGCAGATATATTGTTAACAGCTTGCCAGATTTCATAATTCTTTCTTTTTCAGTTAAGCCATTATTCAGGCATGTATTATTCACTCAGCAACGATTTCCTTTTTACATACCTAAAGGATAGTAGCCTACATGGGGCTATGATAGCTAGTATTGTCTGTAAAAGCCAAATGTTGGTTCTTGGCAGTGGCTCAGGCCAGAGTTGAGTGCATATACCATACTGTGAGAGACTGTATTGAATTAACGACAGGGTATAGAACTAATATTGCTGATGTTCCTACCATCTGGTGAAGTTGAGCTACACAAACATTCATTGCACAGAGAATGTAGAGAATGAGAAATCCATACATGTTCATCACAGGCTGTCCGAACGACATTATTGAAACTGTCATGTAGTCACATCAGTCCAAGACCAGTTTACAGAGATACTGAACTCACGTCAGGTCCCGCCTACTGCAGGTGCGTAACGTCCAAAATGTGTCGCTGTCTCCTGTTTTAGGCCGCCATGCACCTGCAGATGCCCCAGACCGAAGGGAGGGCTAACCGCGTGGCCGAACCACTGGGACTAAAGGTGGGACGTGGGTCAGGTGCCCGTCACTAGCCTGGGAAGTTCTGCCCGTCTGCCCCTGAGCCTTGCCCCTATGGGCTGAGGAGTGCACTGCCGACCCACTATGGGCCTCAGCTAGCATGCCATGCGCTCTCTGTCTCCCCCCTCTCTCTCTCTCTCTGTAGGGGGAGGGCTGTGCATGTCTCCCGACCCCTCTGTTCTGTCTGTGCTCATTCTGTGTCTTGAAGCACTTCTGTCATCATCAGTTGAGCGTGTCTTCGCTAGACCCTGTCCAATTGGTCCTTCAAATGTTCCTCTGTTTTTCTTTCCCCCATCATATTTCGGTTGTGCATTGCTCTCATTGGTCATTTGTCAATTTCTGTGTAAGCCTCATCTTTTGAGCACTCTCTCTCACACTCTCACTCTCTCTCTCACACTCTCTGTCGGTGTGTGTGTTATTGAACTGATTCTCCAGTATATAGGATGAGAGGATGAGAGACATTTGGCATGAGAGAGATGAAAGTCCAGCATTTTGTGATTTGCTACACAAGGTCACACAACATGTTGATACAGTACACAATCAAATATAGATCTTTCATTGAGGATGAATACAGTATAACGCTGACACCATCGATGAATGATGCATAGAGCAGTGTTTCTACCTAATAAGCCCATTTGTGGTAGATAAATGAATCTCTTTCCTCTCCTCCTTACATTGTCCTGTCACTTGTCTTACAGGACACAGAATGCCCCACCCTCCAGTCCTTCACCCCCCACCCCACCCCACCACTCCCTCCCTCTGTAGGAATGTGGGCCAACCCCACCCACAGGTCTCACACGGTTAATGTCGGACCCACTCTCACTGCAGCCCTGTTGGTTCAGGACAAACACCAACTGCTAAAGCAGAAAGGAAATAATAGATCCACATAGCTGAGCAACACCATTCACAGTACAGGAGGGAACTCTGAACCCTTAGAAGGACAGGGGCATTATGTTTGGTCCTCTGTAGCTCAGCTGGTAGAGCACGGCGCTTGTAACGCCAAGGTAGTGGGTTCGATCCCCGGGACCACCCATACACAAAAATGTATGCGCGCATGACTGTAAGTCGCTTTGGATAAAAGCGTCTGCTAAATGGCATATTAAATTAAATATTAAATGTTTTGAATGTGTATCGGGTAACATCTTTCATAAATGGTTTAAAAACATGTTCAGAGAATATCCCTTGGCACATGTGACCCGGTGCTCATCAACATCTGGCATCTCTTACAGGGAGCTGCCAACACCTTCAGATTTACATGTGTGGTTGATTTTAATCAAAGGTGAGAGGGAATCTCATAAGGGTGCACGTAGGAGCCAGTGGAGAATAGCGTTGGCAAGCGCCTCACTTTCTCCTGCTCGGGTGTTGATGGACAAGGACAGAGGTGTCTTCGTCTCTCTGCTCCCCTCAGTCCTCCATTGGGGAGTGAGGGTTTGGGGGATTTTACTTGTTCTGGTTTGTGGCAAGGCTACAGGGCATGTCATTGCATGCCATTGGCTGTTCCCACCTGCGACTCCAAATACCTGCCAATCACCTTTCAGTGCTGTGTATAGACGCCAGGAGTCATGAGCATCAGTCATCCAGCCTCTATCCCAGGCGTGTTTCACTGAGCAGGGATTACAGGTCTCAGCAGCAGTAGGGCTACATACACAGATTTAACCAAGAGAGGATGAGAGACATTTGGCATAGGAAAGATTGTTGTGCAGAGAGAACAGCCCTTGACGCATTATGTCCTCAGTCATTTTAGTGCACTAGAGAGGCATTAAAAAGAGTTGGATTGAGATCATGTTCTTTTTCTGTATGAAGGCACTCTCATTACTCTGTTTCATCCTTCACAAACCGCAATGCCTTATAGGCCCCAGAGGACCTACTGGAAGCATATTGCACTGCCTCAATTTTCCCTCCACCAGGGAATCACACTGACATGATGAAGACCACTATGAATTTATTACTTCTTTCTTATGATTTTTCCATTTCAGGAATACATATGGCATTTGGAGCCGGGCAAAGTGGAGTCTGGGAAGGGAAAGTGCTCCTACGACCCAAAGCTTAACAGCGTCTCAGCTTTGATCAGTGAGTATCATCATCCAGGCTACACTTGGCCACATGGCTGGAGACGTCCCAGTTAAGACCAGTTCATCCAGTTTGTCCCCATGGCTCTCTCAGTGACTCTGAGGGTCCTTGAGGCCCTGTCCCCTGTGTACGCCTCCTTTTATCTCCTACTACTAAAAATGGCTACCTTCTCTATCCCCAATTGTTTTTGGCAACTTTGTTAAAAATGTTTGTATTGCCTAAGTTCTGTCCATGCAGACAAAGTATCCTTTTTCATTCTGTGCCTATTTTCCATGAGAAGGATCACAGAGGAATGCTCATCCAATCTCTGATGATAAAATCAGAAGGCATCATGCCTTGTTAGGAATCGTATTGAAGGAGCTGTGGGCACAGACCACTGGGTTCACTGTTTTAATAAGCCAATCTTTTCCATGGTGGCTTTGTGACTTTCATCTGAAAAATACCAACATATTCATATGATTTGTCGTGGTCATTTATCATGAGAAATCCAATAATTTGCTTTTCTGGCCAATGCATGCAGAGCAATCACATGACTCATTGCAACATGTTTCTGGTAACTTCATGTTGTAAGGTCTATGGTATTGGTGTTGGTGGATCTTCTAAAAGGAACCATGATGTAGTTGAGTGTCCTCCACCCTCCACTCATGGTCAGTCTGCCTGGGCCAGACCTCACAGTTGCCACCAGTGTAAGTTGATCCTGACTCTGTGGGGTGGGACAGTCAGTGTAAGTTGATCCTGACTGTGGGGTGGAAAAGTCTGTGCAAATCGTCAGTGCTGCCTTCCCACGTTAGCACGCTGCCAGCTGACCAGGGCAGAACCAGGGAACCAAGAATCCAGGGAACCAGAGACCTGTTGTCCAAGATGAACTAACCCCGTCTCCACCAGTTAGCATCAGCTATGGGTGCCTAATAGCAGGGAATAAGAACTGGATACTACTTTGACCCCTAAAAGGTCACACATGTAGGTCTACCCCCTCACCCCCACCCTACCCCTAGATATCACACACACTATATACTGTAAATCAGGGCCTTTGTTGACTGTAGTTAGTAAATAATTGAATTAATTATGTTACATAGTAGTGTAGTTGTTGCTGCCTTTGCCCTGAGCCCCTGTTGTCCCATTAACCCCACCCCTGAGAACTCCCTATAGCTACCAAATGCATGCTGGAACACCTGCTCTCATATGAGGCCCAAACAGCAACTGGAGGACCAACATTCAGCCTCCCCACTGATTAACAAGACTCTGGTCCTCCTACCCTGTGTGTGCCTTATTCACATAACTTTAAAAAGCCTGGGTAGTGGCTAGTCCCTTTGTCCAAACAGTGTGATCTTTATTATGTGTTTATTATGATGTGTGCTGTTCATCTGTCTTTGTCCACACTGTGTGCTAAATACTTATTTGACACTGACACCATGATGATGACAGCCTAAAGATATTCTGCTGGACGTAAGGAATGGAAAGCCCTAAAGTATTGGGCACTAGGGTCCTGCCAGGGGGTCTTGCCAGGGACTGAAGGTTTAATTTGGGGGTTTCTGTGTAAGGAGAGCCTCAGTCCTTTATGCCGAGGGTGTGGCTGGCTTTATATCAAAGAGTCAAAGTATTTGGCTCAGCGGATTAATCTCTCTCTCTCTGTCCTTTCCTCTCCCCTCTCTCTCAGATGGTGAACTCTATGCTGGGGTCTACATTGACTTCATGGGAACAGACTCTGCCATCTTCCGTACTGGGAAACAGACCGCCATGCGTACAGACCAGTATAACTCCAGATGGTTAAATGGTAAATAAATGTCTTCTTTGGAACCCAAAACATGTGTTATTCAAGAGCTTGTCTATGCTATTAAGACTAGTGTGCTGTAATGTATGCATGGGTTGGTTCGGAATTGAATCTACCATTTGTCAACATACGAGCCAAAACTATTAAAAAGCTTAAATAATATTTCATGTTTACAAAATCCTCAACTCTCGCCTTTAATAAACAGGAAATGCAGACAGTTTGTAAATGATATCAACCAGATGTTCAGTGATCTTCATCTCCTCCAATGCATCTCTCTCTCCTTCTCTCTCTCCTTCTCCCAGACCCTTCCTTCATACACGTGCAGCTCATCCCTGACAGTGCAGAGAGGAATGACGACAAGCTTTACTTCTTCTTCCGTGAGAAGTCTGCTGAGATGGGCCAGAGTCCCGTGACCCAGGCCCGCATCGGTCGGATCTGCCTGGTGAGCACAGCCTCAGAATGGAGTGTACTAATAATGAGACCACATTCGCAAATAACAATAATGTATGTGACATGCACAGCAAATATAACCTACTTTCATGAAGAAAGGGAAAGGAATCAGTCAGTCTAACCAGTAACTCGCTGAAATACAATATTTAACCTCCATCTGTAAAATACATGGCTCTATCCTTGAGATGGTACCCTGACCTACGACCCTATGATCATCTGACCTCCTGACTGGTAGTCTTAAAACGTATTAAAGGATGTAGTATATTAGGTATTCAGGTAACAGCATGGTAAAAGCCAGATCCTCAAAACCAGCCCAGCAGCCCTTCTACAGCAGTATCCTCTAGTACACGGGTACAGTGGCTTGCGAAACTATTCACCCCCCTTGGCATTTTTCCTATTTTGTTGGCTTACAACCTGGAATTAGAATTGATTTTTTCGGGGGTTTGTATCATTTGATTTACACAACATGCCTACCACTTTGAAGATGCAAAATATGTTTTATTGTGAAACAAACAACAAATAAGACAAAAAAATGGAAAACTTGATTCACCCCCCCAAAGTCAATACTTTGTAGAGCCGCCTTTTGCAGCAATTACAGCTGCAAGTATCTTTGGGTATGTCTCTATAAGCTTGGCACATCTAGCCACTGGGATTTTTGCCCATTCTTCAATGCAAAACTGCTCCAGCTCCTTCAAGTTGAATGGGTTCCGCTGGTGTGTGTACAGCAATCTTTAAGTCATACCACAGATTCTCAATTGGATTGAGGTCTGGGTTTGACTATGCCATTCCCAACATTTAAATGTTTCCCCTTAAACCACTCGAGTGTGCTTAGGGTCATTGTCCTGCTGGAAGGTGAACCTCCATCCCAGTCTCAAATCTCTGGAAGACTGAAACAGGTTTCCCTCAAGAATATCCCTGTATTTAGCGCCATCCATCATTCCTTCAATTCTGACCAGTTTCCCAGTCCCTACCGATGAAAAACATCCTCACAGCATGATGCTGCCACCACCATGCTTCACTGTGGGGATGGTGTTCTCGGGGTGATGAGAAGTGTTGGGTTTGCGCCAGACATAGCGTTTTCCTTGATGGCCAAAAAGCTCAATTTTAGTCTCATCTGACCAGAGTACCTTCTTCCATATGTTTGGGGAGTCTCCCACATGCCTTTTGGCCAACACCAATCATGTTTGCTTATTTTTTTCTTTAAGCAATGGCTTTTTTCTGGCCACTTTTCCGTAAAGCCCAGCTCTGTGGAGTGTACGGCTTAAAGTCGTCCTATGGACAGATACTCCAATCTCCGCTGTGGTGCTTTGCAGCTCCTTCAGGGTTATCATTTTTTAATAATGGATTTAATGGTGCTCCGTGGGATGTTCAACGTTTCTGATATTTTTTTATAACCCAACCGTAATCTGTACTTCTCCACAACTTTGTCCCTGACCTGTTTGGAGAGCTCCTTGGTCTTCATGGTGCCGCTTTCTTGGTGGTGCCCCTTGCTTAGTGGTGTTGCAGATTCTGGGGCCTTTCAGAATATACTGAGATCATGTGACAGATCATGTGACACTTAGATTGCACACAGGTGGACTTTATTTAACTAATTATGTAACTTCTGAAGGTAATTGGTTGCACCAGATCTTATTTAGGGGCTTCATAGCAAAGGGGATGAATACATATACATGCACCACTTTTCCGTTATTTATTTTTTAGAATTTTTTTCATTTCACTTCACCAATTTGGACGATTTTGTGTATGTCCATTACATGAAATCCAAATAAAAATCAATTTACATTACAGGTTGTAATGCAACAAAATAGGAAAACACCAAGGGGGATGAATACTTTTACAAGGCACTGTATTCAACTCTTACCATATGAGGTCCGGAGCCTGCTGGTTTAATGTTCTACCTGATAATGAATTGCACACACCTGGTGACCCAGTTCTAAATCAGTCCCTGATTAGAGGGGAACAATGAAAAAACGCAGTGGATCTGGCTTCGAGGTCCAGAGTTGAGTTTGAGGACTCTAGTGTGTGGTAATTAACCCCACGCTGTCTCAATGAAAATATTTCCCTGACCTTCTCCCCCAGAGCTGCAAATTGAGAGGATCAGCAAAAACAAATAACAGGGAATGTGTTTGTCCCTGTAGGGTAAACTTGGAGCTTAGGATGCATCTTTCTGGGCTTTGCTTACATACATGGAGAGCATAGTGTTTATTCAGTTAGTCACCGTGTGTGTGTGCTTGCGTGTGTGTGTCAGATCTTCAGCTGCTCACCACTGTTTATTTGAGTGGGTCAGGTAGTGACCTTGCACACAAACACCCATCCCCCTCTCAGTGGGTTCTACACTAGTCCCCAGGGATGCTGTTCTATCATTCACTGGTCTCCAGGGATGCTGTTCTATCATTCACTGGTCCCCAAGGATACTGTTCTATCATTCACTTGTCCCCAGGGATGCTGTTCTATCTTTCACTGGTCCCCAGGGATGCTGTTCTATCATTCACTAGTCCCCAGGGATACTGTTCTATCTTTCACTAGTCCCCAGGGATACTGTTCTCTCTTTCACTAGTCCCCAGGGATACTGTTCTATCATTCACTGGTCCCCAAGGATACTGTTCTATCATTCACTTGTCCCCAGGGATACTGTTCTATCTTTCACTGGTCCCCAGGGATACTGTTCTATCTTTCACTGGTCCCCAAGGATACTGTTCTATCATTCACTAGTCCCCAGGGATACTGTTCTCTCTTTTTCACTTCTATACACATCTGGATGCTCTTAATGGCGTTCCCTTTATTGTCTCTACACACTCCTAGTACCCAAATATATGAAAAAAATTACAGCGTAATTGCTAAAAAATAAATAACACAAAGTGTGTGAAAACAATTTCAAATCCCAGTTAGGGATTTATTACAAATAAATATGTGTAGACATTAGTGTACAGTATGTACAGACCTACAACCATCATGTGGGCATTACAATGATATATGTGGTGAAAACAATTTGTTAGAGCAATATTTTTTTATATTTGACCTGGCAGTGTGGTTTCCCCATCAAAGTGGAATGTGCTTTAAGGAGAATGTGTTGGTTAAGGAGGAGGAACCTCTAGATCTACTGGGTTTGGCTCTCCCTCACTGGGCTAGAATTTGGCTCTAAATAAGAGGAGACAGTGTTTACCATCTCATCCCCACACAACTAAACAATTGTCAACGTTTCGCCAGCTCGCTTTCCAAACCGGGCTGCTTTTTTAAATATGTACAATGTGTGGGTGACTCCACCTGTGTTTATTTTTGGTGGAAGGATGTGAGTGTGTGTGTGTGTGACGAAGACCATGTTTTGTCCCTCTCTCTCCCCCTCTCCCTCTCTCTCTGCTTCTCCCTCTCTCTCTCTCTCCCTCTCCCTCTCTCTCTCCTTCCACTTCTCCCTCTCGCTCCCCCTCTCCCTCTCTCTCTCCCTCCATTTCTCCCTCTCTCTCCCCCTTTCCCTCTCCCTACCCCTCCCCCTCTCTCTCTCCCTCCGCTTCTCCCCCTCTCCCTCTCTCTCTCCCTCCGCTTCTCCCTCTCTCTTCCTCCACTTCTCCCTCTCTCTCCCCCTCTCTCCCTCTCCCTCCGCTTCTCCCTCCCTCCCTCTCTCTCCCCCTCTCCCTCTCTCTCCCCCTCCTCTTCTCCCTCTCTCTCTCCCTCTGCTTCTCCCTCTGCTTCTCCCTCTCTCTCTCCCTCTGCTTCTCCCTCTGCTTCTCCCTCTCTCTCCCCCTCTCCCTATCTCTCTCCCTCCGCTTCTCCCGCTCTCCCTCTCTCTCTCCCTCCGCTTATCCCGCTCTCCCTCTCTCTCTCCCTCCGCTTCTCCCTCTCTCTCTCCCTCTGCTCCTCCCTCTCTCTCTCTCCCTCTGCTTCTCCCTCCACTTCTCCCTCTCTCTCTTCCTCTGCTTCTCCCTCTCTCTCCCCCTCCCCCTCTCTCTCCCTCTCCCTCTGCTTCTCCCTCCCTCTCTCTCCCCCTCCCCCTCTCCCTCTCTCTCCCTCTGCTTCTCCCTCTCTCTCCCCCTCCTTCTCCCTCTCTCTCCCCCTCTCTCCCCCTCCTTCTCCCTCTCTCTCCCCCTCTCCCCCTCTCCCTCTCTCTCTCCCTCCCCCTCTCCCTCTCTCTCTCCCTCCGCTTCTCCCTCTCTCACTCTCTCTCCCCTCTCCCTCTCTCTCTCCCCCTCTCCCTCTCTCTCTCCCTCCGCTTCTCCCTCTCTCTCTCCCCCTCTCCCTCTCTCTCTCCCTCCGCTTCTCCCTCTCTCTCTCCCTCTGCCTCTCCCTCTGCTTCTCCCTCCACTTCTCCCTTTCTCTCCCCCTCTCCCTCTCTCTCTCCCTTCGCTTCTCTCTCTCTCTCCCTCTCCCTCTGCTTCTCCCTCTCTCTTCCCTCCCCCTCTCTCTCCATCTCCCTCCGCTTCTCCCTCTCTCTCTCCCTCTCCCTCTGCTTCTCCCTCTCTCTCCCCCTCCCCTCTCTCTCCTTCTCCCTCTCTCCCCCCCTCCCCTCTCTCTCCTTCTCCCACTCTCCCCCCCTCCCCTCTCTCTCCTTCTCCCACTCTCTCTCCCTCTGCTTCTCCCTCCGCTTATCCCTCTCTCTCCCCCTCTCCCTCCCCTCTCCCTCCGCTTCTCCCTCTCTCTCCCTCTCCCTCTGCTTCTCCCTCTCTCTCCCTCTCCCTCTGCTTCTCCCTCTCTCTCCCCCTCCCTCTCTCTCCCCCTCCCTCTCTCTCCCCCCTCCCTCTCTCTCCCTCCGCTTCTCCCTATCTCTCTCGCTCTCCCTCTGCTTCTCCCTCTCTCTCCTCCACTCCCTCTCTCTCTCCCTCTCTCTCTCCCTCTCTCTCTCCCTCTGCTTCTCCCTCTGCTTCTCCCTGTCTCTCTCCCTCTCTCTACCCCTCTCACTCTCTCTCTCCCTCTGCTTCTCACTCTCTCCCCCTCCCCCTCCCTCTCCCTCTCCCTCCGCTTCTCCCTCTCCCTCCGCTTCTCCCTCTCTTTCCCCCTCTCCCTCTCTCTCCCTCTCCCTTCGCTTCTCCCTCTCTCTCTCCCTCCGCTTCTCTCTCTCCCTCCCCCTCCCTATCTTCCTCTCCCTCCTCTTCTCTCTCTCTCTCCCCCTCCCTCTCTCTCCTCTTCTCCCTCTCTCTCCACCTCTCTCTCCCCCTCTCCCTCTCTCTCCCTCCCTCTTCCTCTCCCTCCGCTTCTCCCTGCAGAATGATGACGGTGGACACTGCTGTCTGGTCAACAAGTGGAGCACTTTCCTGAAGGCTCGGCTCATCTGCTCAGTGCCGGGGGCCGACGGGATCGAAACGCACTTCGACGAGCTCCGTGAGTTCTCCTCCCTTCCCTTATTATGGTGTCACCTGTTATCCACATTAAAGTGAGGATTGAGGAACCAGACAGCCTGTGGCATGTCTTGAGGTTTCCCATTGGTATTAATACTGTGTCAAATAGAGACCAAAAACTATGACTTGGTGTTGCCTGTCCTTTATAATCCTGCTTGCACTATCCACCAAGCCTGATCTCAGACCAGTTTTATCTCTGCATACCACCACCTGCCCAGAGCCTGACTGCACTGCACACAGCCCAGTCCCTGTCCCATATGGCAGCCTCTTCCATTACACTCAATCCTCCTGTGGCCCATACGGCATGCTGTAATGGGAATTGCACACACTCCGGTAGTGTACTTCTTATTTTCCTTCAAGATGTCTCAAACAAAAGGCTCCTTTTTCCTGGCTGTGCAGTAAGAGGTGCTCTACCCTCCTGTAATTAACTGAATATGAGGGTTGCTGCCTCGTGGCAGACAGATCAGTTAACCAGGCAGGAATGTCAGGACCATTACCATGTCTTTCTCTCTCTCTGTCTCACTGCTTCCAAATAGAGCGTTGGAATGATGAGGGTTCTGATGGTTCTATGACGGAGTCTACAGTTACTCAAGACCTAACCTCAGCAATAAAAAGCTTGTGTGACTTTCTATTTGACCTCTGCTTTTAGGTTATGGTTGATTAATTCTGCTCGCGTGTGCATTAGTCTTGAACTTACTTGAACACTATGGTGCATTGGTAAGGCTTTTTTTCTTAGTGGTGACCATTTCACCCAAGTAAATGAAAGGATATCCAAACCGTAAGCACCGTACTCACTCTGTGGTTATAAATGACTTTGTGTCTTTATTAGTCTGCTCATTGTTGACACAGACATGCCGTACACACTGGGTTTAGGGGAGAGTGGAGAGCTGGCACTGGTTCACCTGCACGGTTCAGGATATTGCTTTAATAAAGATGTAAATGTGTAAAGGCATGGGCTGCTGCAGTCTCCTAATGAACAGGACACACTCAGCTCAGCCAAAGGCTGTCATTACAGTACATCCATACATCCCATACGTCAGACAGACCTGATGCCAGTGGGCACTGCTCACCCCTGCCAGGTACTGTACCCCCAGGAAGGGCATGTGTTAACTGGGTATAGGTGAGCTCCATGCCAAGGTTCCAGTTTACTGCTGGGTTATAATGGCTGGTCTAAATAGGTCCATGCTCAGGTTGTGGTGTAGACAGGAGAGAATAAGGAGGGTAGGATTACTTCAGTAATACAAGGCAACAAGATCTATGTGCCTTCTAGATAAGATGTACTCTGAGTATCTCTAAAACGTACATGCCACCGAAGTATTTGGGTTTAGCCTACCTTGATGTAAGAAGAACATTGCAGCAAGCCGAGACTGGTTGAGAAAGTGCTTGGATAAAGAGAACAGATTAACTTACATTTTCCCTCTCTCTATTAGTGTTGTAGGAAATTAAAGAGGATATTGGGGTCATTATTGAAAACTTTGATGAGCCTTCCAGCCCAGCTTTAGTCCTTGTTGTTTGGGAGCTGTATTATGTGTGACTGCTGTTAGCAAGGGACGCCAGAGACCCAGAGAGTTTTTACAGTTGGAAAGATAAAAAATATTTGGCTCTACCTGAGAACTTTCTCTAAATGACACACAGTAAATTGAAACACACAAGGTAGAGGCCCTTATCCAGGCACATGTGGTCGTATTCTATGTCAAAATTAAGAAGCCAAAGCAAATAGGTTATAGATATAAAGAGATGCTATAAAGGTTTAGATTGTATGGTTTGATATAATAAAGAGGTGCATTGCATGAACATTAACAATATTTACAAGTTAGAAGTTACTCTAATCAATCTCACCACTTCAACATTCAGTAGGCTCTTGCGCATGGATATCAGAGAGAAGACTTTATGAGAGATGAACAAGAGTGGTAAAGAGAAAGAAAGACTGAAAGAGAAAGATAAGTAGGGAGTGGGAGAGAGCGATATCAGGCAAAGCTCCAGCAGAAATACATTATTTTTGAGAAAACAAAAAATGTGTAGACTAGGTTTTTATTGCCTTAGAAAAGTAGTAAGGGAAAAGGGCAGTTTGGGATCCATTCATAGCTCTTATTAAAGACATGCTCCAGAAATGTGGCTATTACTAAGTATTTTTTTAAACCTCCCAATTTGGGCTGGATGTGTCAATGTGTAGTTCATACATAAATAAACTATGAGCAGAATTACTGTTTTACCTCAATTAACTGTTTTTCTGGAATCTGTGCTGCGCCATTTTCCCTAAACTTTCCCCCACGTGGGTTTGCCCCCTAGCAATTCGAGTTCAGCCAATGAGCTTCAGCCTCTCGCCATATGAGTGACAGCTAGCAAGAGGCACATCATGCACCCACAGCAGACCGAAAGAGAGAGCAATGACGTGGTGCACATAACTGCACATACACTATGTAGACACCCCTTCAAATTAGTGGATTTGGCTATTGCAGCCACACCCGTTGCTAACAAGTGTACAGCCATGCAATCTCCATAGACAAACATTGGCAGTAGAATGGCCCGTACTGAAGAGCTCAGTGACTTTCAACGTGGCACCATCATAGGATGCCACCTTTCCAACAAGTCAGTTCATCAAATTTCTGCCCTGCTAGAGCTGCCCCGGTCAACTGTAAGTGCTGTTATTGTGAAGTGGAAACGTCTAGGAGCAACAACGGCTCAGCCGCGAAGTGGTAGGCCACACAAGTTCACAGAACGGGACTGCCGAGTGCTGAAGTGCGTAGCACGTAAAAATCGTCTGTCCTCAGTTGCAACACTCACTACAGAGTTCCAAACTGCCTCTGGAAGAAACGTCAGCACAATAACTGTCGGGAGCTTCATGAAATGGGTTTCAGTATAAAAATAAAAATAAAATAAAATGTATGCACTCACTTACTGTAAGTCGCTAGAGACTGCTAAATGACTAAAATGTAAAAAAAATTAAAATGTTTCCATGGCCAAGCAGCCGCACACGCCTAAGATCACCATGCGTAATGCCAAGCGTCAGCTGAAGTGGTGTAAAGCTCGCCACCAACGGACTCTGGAGCAGTAGAAATGCGTTCTCTGTAGTGATGAATCACGCTTCCCCATCTGGCAGTCCGACGGACAAATCTGGGTTGGGCTGATGCCAGGAGAACGCTACCTGCCAGAATCCATAGTTCCAACTGTAAAGTTTGGTGGAGGAATAATAATGGTCTGGGGCTGTTTTTCATGGTTCTGGCTAGGCCCCTTAGTTCCAGTGAAGGGATATCTTAATGCTACAGCATACAATGACATTCTAGACGATTCTGTGCTTACAACTTTGTGGCAACAGTTTGGGGAAGGCCCTTTCCTGTTTCAGCATGACAATGCCCTCGTGAACAAAGCGAGGTCCATACAGAAATGGTTTGTCGAGATCGGCCTACACAGAGCCCTGACCTCGACCCCATCGAACACCTTTGGGATGAATTGGAACGCCGCCTGCAAGCCAGGCCTAATCGCCCAACATCAGTGCCTGACCTCACTAATGCTCTTGTGGCTGAATGGAAGCAAGTCCCCGCAGTAATGTTCCAACATCTAGTGGAAAGCCTTCCCAAAAGAGTGGAGGCTGTTATCGCAGCAAAGGGGGGACCAACTCCATATTAATGCCCATGATTTTGGAATGAGATGTTCGATGAGAAGGTGCCCACATACTTTTGGCCATGTAGTGTACAACTCTTCTCTACCTTGTCAGAATATTTATATTTCCAATCAAGTAGCTTTTTCCCTTTATAATAATTATATTTTTAGGGGGAACCGACTGCTGTACATGTATTGAGCTAATGATAGCTCCTGTTCTCTGTCTGTTTGTGACTGCGGTGTAGTGTATCTGATTCATCCCTTTCTGTACTGGAACAGCTGTGTGTCTTGGTGGGGCTCATCTGTTGCATGACAACCCTGACAGCCCTTCTCTCTGTGTCTGTAGTAACCCATGACCGTTCCACTGCTCTGCTTTGAGCAGCTGTGGTCTCTGGAGGAGGGTGTGTGTGTGTGTGTGTGTGCGTGCGTGCGTGCGTGTGTGTGTGTGTGTCTGTGCATACGTACGTGTATGCATGTGTGTGTCTGGAGAGAAAAGGTGGTTGAGGAGGAAAAAGGACCATATGCTCTGTTTCAGTCCCTCTCCTTATCCTCTGCTATGGGAATTAAATCATGACCTCAGATTCTCCCCTTAGAAAGCCTTGAGTGACACTCAAGAGCATACACATACAACTGGACTCACCGGGCCTGCTCACCTCTACTGTCATTCTGTTGCGTACATACAGTGAGGGAAAAAAGTATTTGATCCCTTGCTGATTTTGTACGTTTGCCCACTGACAAAGAAATTATCAGTCTATACTTTTTATGGTAGGTTTATTTGAACAGTGAGAGACAGAATAACAACAAACAAATCCAGAAAAACGCATGTCAAAAATGTTATAAATTGATTTGCATTTTAATGAGGGAAATAAGTACTTGACCCCCTCTCAATCAGAAAGATGTCTGGTTCCCAGGTGTCTTTTATACAGGTAACGAGCTGAGATTAGGAGCTCACTCTTAAAGGGAGTGCTCCTAATCTCAGCTTGTTACCTGTATAAAAGACACCTGTCCACAGAAGCAAACAATCAATCAGATTCCAAACTCTCCACCATGGCCAAGACCAAAGAGCTCTCCAAGGATGTTAGACAAGATTGTAGACCTACACAAGGCTGGAATGGGCTACAAGACCATCGCCAAGCAGCTTGGTGAGAAGGTGACAACAGTTGGTGCGATTATTCGCAAATGGAAGAAACACAAAATAACTGTCAATCTCCCTCGGCCTCGGGTTCCATGCAAGATCTCACCTCGTGGAGTTGCAATGATCATGAGAACAGTGAGGAATCAGCCCAGAACTACACGGGAGGATCTTGTCAATGATCTCAAGGCAGCTGGGACCATAGTCACCAAGAAAACAATTGGTAATACACTACACCGTGAAGGACTGAAATCCTGCAGCGCCCGCAAGGTCCCCCTGCTCAAGAAAGCACACATACAGTGCCGTCTGAAGTTTGCCAATGAACATCTGAATGATTCAGAGGAGAACTGGGTGAGTGTTGTGGTCAGATGAGACCAAAATAGAGCTCTTTGGCATCGACTCAACTCGCCATGTTTGGAGGAGGAATGCTGCCTATGACCCCAAGAACAACATCCCCACCGTCAAACATGGAGGTGGAAACATTATGCTTTGGGGGTGTTTTTCTGCTAAGGGGACAGGACAACTTCACCGCATCAAAGGGACGATGGACGGGGCCATGTACCGTCAAATCTTGGGTGAGAACCTCCTTCCCTCAGCCAGGGCATTGAAAATGGGTTGTGGATGGGTATTCCAGCATGACAATGACCCAAAACACACGGCCAAGGCAACAAATGAGTGGCTCAAGAAGAAGCACATTAAGGTCCTGGAGTGGCCTAGCCAGTCTCCAGAACTTAATCCCATAGAAAATCTGTGGAGGGAGCTGAAGGTTCGAGTTGCCAAACGTCAGGCTCGAAACCTTAATGACTTGGAGAAGATCTGCAAAGAGGAGTGGGACAAAATCCCTCATGAGATGTGTGCGAACCTGGTGGCCATCTACAAGAAACATCTGACCTCTGTGATTACCAACAAGGGTTTTGCCACCAAGTACTAAGTCATGTTTAGCAGAGGGGTCAAATACTTATTTCCCTCATTAAAATGCAAATCAATTTATAACATTTTTGACATGCGTTTTTCTGGATTTTGTTGTTGTTATTCTGTCTCTCACTGTTGAAATAAACCTACCATTAAAATTATAGACTGATCATTTCTTTGTCCGTGGGCAAACGTACAAAATTAGCAGGGGATCAAATACTTTTTTCCCTCACTGTACAGTTAGAACTATGCCAACCGGACAACTATTGTTTTAAGTATGTCCAATTGCTAATACTAGTGAATATGAATGTGCCCAGTCTACGCAAAAGGAATAATTTTTTACTATAAGACTTGTAGAATGTATTATACGTCAGATCAGTGTCCATTGAATGCCATATAATGCTTTCAATTAAAGTTGTAGAGTTCTCACAAGCTCTTGACAGGGTCGTATGTGTAGACATGAAGTGTCTTCATCCTCTGGCCAATGGCCATTCCCCTACTACACACAAGCAGGCTGGCCACTTACTCTTGAGATCTGTTCTGTGAGGTGGATGGGCCTCCTGAGAGGAGAATGTGGGCCAGTCAGAGAGCATGCCAACGGGGAGAGACCATCACTATTGTCAGATCTAGGTCTCCTGTATTTACAGTGGGGGAAAAAAGTATTTAGTCAGCCACCAATTGTGCAAGTTCTCCCACTTAAAAAGATGAGAAAGGCCTGTAATTTTCATCATAGGTACACGTCAACTATGACAGACAAAATGAGGGAAAAAAATCCAGAAAATCACATTGTAGGATTCTTTATGAATTTATTTGCAAATTATGGTGGAAAATAAGTATTTGGTTAATGACAAAAGTTTCTCAATACTTTGTTATATACCCTTTGTTGGCAATGACACAGGTCAAACGTTTTCTGTAAGTCTTCACAAGGTTTTCACACACTGTTGCTGGTATTTTGGCCCATTCCTCCATGCAGATCTCCTCTAGAGCAGTGATGTTTTGGGGCTGTCGCTGGGCAACACGGACTTTCAACTCCCTCCAAAGATTTTCTATGGGGTTGAGATCTGGAGACTGGCTAGGCCACTCCAGGACCTTGAAATGCTTCTTACAAAGCCACTCCTTCGTTGCCCGGGCGGTGTGTTTGGGATCATTGTCATGCTGAAAGACCCAGCCATGTTTCATCTTCAATGCCCTTGCTGATGGAAGGAGGTTTTCACTCAAAATCTCACGATACATGGCCCCATTCATTCTTTCCTTTACACGGATCAGTCGTCCTGGTTCCTTTGCAGAAAAACAGCCCCAAAGCATGATGTTTCCACCCCCATGCTTCACAGTAGGTATGGTGTTCTTTGGATGCAACTCAGCATTATTTGTCCTCCAAACACGGCGAGTTGAGTTTTTACCAAAAAGTTATATTTTGGTTTCATCTGACCATATGACATTCTCCCAATCCTCTTCTGGATCATCCAAATGCACTGTAGCAAACTTCAGACGGGCCTGGACATGTACTGGCTTAAGCAGGGGGACACGTCTGGCACTGCAGGATTTGAGTCCCTGGCGGCGTAGTGTGTTACTGATGGTAGGCTTTGTTACTTTGGTCCCAGCTCTCTGCAGGTCATTCACTAGGTCCCCCCGTGTGGTTCTGGGATTTTTGCTCACCGTTCTTGTGATCATTTTGACCCCACGGGGTGAGATCTTGTGTGGAGCCCCAGATCGAGGGAGATTATCAGTGGTCTTTTATGTCTTCCATTTCCTAATAATTGCTCCCACAGTTGATTTCTTCAAAACAATCTGCTTACCTATTGCAGATTCAGTCTTCCCAGCCTGGTGCAGGTCTACAATTTTGTTTCTGGTGTCCTTTGACAGCTCTTTGGTCATGGCCATAGTGGAGTTTGGAGTGTGACTGTTTGAGGTTGTGGACAGGTGTCTTTTATACTGATAACAAGTTCAAACAGGTGCCATTAATACGGGTAACGAGTGGAGGACAGAGGAGCCTCTTAAAGAAGAAGTTACAGGTCTGTGAGAGCCAGAAATCTTGCTTGTTTGTAGGTGACCAAATACTTATTTTCCACCATAATTTGCAAATAAATTCATAAAAAATCCTACAATGTGATTTTCTGGATTTTTTTTCTCAATTTGTCTGTCATAGTTGACGTGTACCTATGATGAAAATTACAGGCCTCTCTCATCTTTTTAAGTGGGAGAACTTGCACAATTGGTGGCTGACTAAATCATTTTTTTCCCCACTGTATGTCTCTTCACCTTTACACACCATCCAGCGCCGCAGGACAATCCCATCTAAAGTAGGTATCCTTCTGTGGCCACCTGGGCTCCAACCAGAAACAAAATGCCCAAATCTTAGGTAGAGTTCTCTCTGGGACCCCCAGAGGTATGTGAGGTATGATTCCGTCTTCCTCTAGGGCTTAGAACCAAGACCCCCCTTCAGTTCTGGAGAAAACTCTCAGGTAATAATAATAATATTAATATGCCATTTAGCAGACGCTTTTATCCAAAGCGACTTACAGTCATGCGTGCATACATTTTTGTGTATGGGTGGTCCCGGGGATCGAACCCACTACCTTGGCGTTACAAGCGCCGTGCTCTACCAGCTGAGCTACAGACAGCAATCATGTTCTCACTCAAGCCTAGACACCTCAGGCAACTGTGTGGGTTTCATTGCATTTCCATAGCTGTATATCTTTACATGGTGCCCCAGTTTGGTCTTTTTGATTAATTGTTCTGTATACATAGATGATCAATGGTGAGTTTCATGACCCTCTGGGTTCAGTTGGGAATATCCGCTCATAGATAGAATGGTTACTGTCCAAAGGTGTGGTCTCTGAAGCTCTTCGTCTTTTCTTTGTGTGTTTTATCATATTGTGTATGTACAGACAGTACTGCATCCTTCACCTTGGCCTACTAGTCCTTCCTGTGGAGATGTCTCTCAGTTCGTTTCCTATTGCTCTGTAGAGGTGTGCCATGGGCTTACACCTCCTATTTCCATCAGCAGGATGCTGGAATTCAGTAGTACAATCCTGGAGGAGGAGGCTAGCCACATATTCTCCTCCTTTCATCTTTGGTTTGACCCCATCCTCACTGCTAGGCTGGTTTATCTCCCATTCCATCAAGCCACTGCATGACTGTGGTCTGGTCACACAACCTCTTTAAGCAACACAAAGCTTGACATGCCTCTGACCTGCAGTTTAAAAGAGGAGAGGAGAGACATGTGTATTTGTGCATCCTGTTTGACACCTTTGGATCCCTAAGAGCAGAGCTGTTCTGCCTGTTCTGATGGGAGTTCAGGTTTTGTGAAAGGAAAAGGGTGTTTCACTGAATAACTTTTGATGGAGTGACTGGAGCTTTGTAAATATTAGCGGTGATGAGGAGTGTGCTGTGGAATGTGATGTTTCTTTAGTCTGTCCTCTTTGCACTGACTTGATTATCTCTGTGTATCTGTCTTTCAGGAGACGTTTACATACAGCCGACCCAGGATACCAAGAATCCTGTTATCTACGGAGTCTTCTCTGTCTCGGGGTGAGTGGCCAAACTTGTGCTAAGATACTTTTATTAGAAAATATTAACAATAATTATTGAAATATACTTTCATTGTCATATTATGTCCCTTTTTGGTTTATTTCAGTTCTTAACCCAATGAGCTGTCTGTCATCCCTCTCCATACAGCTCAGTGTTCAAGGGCTCTGCAGTGTGTGTCTACTCCATGGCTGACATCCGCCAGGTCTTCAATGGACCCTTCGCCCACAAGGAGGGGCCCAACTACCAGTGGGTGGCCTACACTGGGAAGATCCCCTACCCTCGGCCTGGGACGGTGAGCCTCACCCTCCCATGACCCTGAGTGTTGATACCATACCAAACTGGCATAAAAGACACTTAGACCTCAAATAGAAACCATTTGTCTTTCAAGCAGGACACAAACATCAGCCTCCACACCTACCCATAGGGTCCTCCTGCTATAAGAGTCCTAAAATCTCCCATTTTGTTGCTGTAATCTCCCTAGTAGTAATTTAAGTGGTTGTTGTTGTTTCTGTGGTAAGAGGCAAATGTTTTAATGCTAGTTTCATTTTCAACCACAGTGCCCCGGTGGTACGTTCACCCCCAACATGAAGTCCACCAAAGACTACCCAGACGAGGTGATCAACTTCATGCGGAACCACCCCAACATGTACAACGCTGTGTACCCAATACACAAGCGCCCCCTGGTGGTCCGGACCAACGTGGAGTACGAGTTCACCACCATCACTGTGGACCAGGTGGCCGCCGCAGACGGGAACTATGAAGTGCTGTTCCTGGGAACTGGTGAGTCCTCACTAGTCTATATTCATGTGAAATATAGTAGGCCTACCTAACTCTTTGTACAATGTCCAAAGATGCTCAACAGATTTCCTTCTGAAAGTAAAACAAAGGAGAAAACGTGTAAATAATCCCAAAGCAGTCCCGTCAGATTGACCTGGTGTCTTTCTCGCTATCATTTAACACCAGCAGCAAAGCTTCTGACCCCTTTTTGTCAAGATGGATGTTTCACCAATAAAGAGGGTCATTCTTTGCATCATTCACTTGAAGTTAAAGCTTTTGGGTTTTCTACCTGCAGGGCAGGGGGAGGGGTTGAGAGGAGAGGGAAAGGAGGGGCGGGGTTACAGTAAGGAAATCCATCACACTAATCTCACCACCGGTACGGTACAGCGGTAGAGTTTTTTCTGTTTGTCTCCTTTCTTTGAACTTTTAAAAGCTGAAGTGACATCACTCCCCTAGTGCACACAGCCCATACATGCAGCACATTATCCATTTTGTGTGTGTCTTTGTTCTGCTCTGCGTCTCTGGGAGACTAATGGGTTTTTATACGAGCACACCGTGCTCCACTATGCCCAGAGTCAGTGGAATGTCTGTCCTTTGAGCCGCTGTCAGGAGCACGCATTCACCGCTGCATTGAGACAGTCATAATGAATCTCAGGTGTCCTGCACTCAGGAATGCCTCGGTACAGTAATCAAACATGCCATTCTGTTAGGGCGCAGCTGGGCTGGCTGGGGAAATACTTACCTCTGGGCTCCTAGAGAACGGGTCACAGGGAGGAAGAGGAGGAGAATGTTATGACAGTTGACATGCAGTACTAAGCAGGTGAAAGGGATGATGTTCATATAGGGAAGGACAAAGGTGAACACAGAGAGATCTGTCTGAAAGAGGTGAAGCGTACTGTAGTGTAGTGTAAAGTCTGATGGAATGAGGAGTGAGGATTAACCTTTACATTAGCAGAGGAATGTAGTGAGGGCAGTTTGATTAACAGGCAGCAAGGCAGGGTAGTGTCGGGTTATAACTAATCTCGTTCCCAGACACTTCCGCCCAAATGTGCGAAGAGTCTGATGGAGCAATGTGTCAAACTTGGCCTTCTTTAGCCAGTAAAGAAAGACCGGCCGAAACTCCCGCCACATAGGCATTGGCTTAATCGGCTTAATCTACCAACCAATCATCGCCCACATCACCTTCCCCTTAAACCTCCTGCGTACTCTAGCGCAACACAAGCACTGAGTCACGCCTCGTTGTCGTGTGATTCGCTAAAATGAAATGATGACAAATACTCAGTAAGGTCACGCCCATAGAATTCTATGGTCACTCCCACTAAGGCCAACGTTGAATCATTGCTGTACCAGGCTTTTATGCGCAAGAGCCTGGGGACAAGGTTAGGGTACAACAGGTGTGTGTAGTAGTATTAACTCTCAGGTGTTTCCCTGGGCCACAGACAGGGGAACGGTTCAGAAGGTGATTGTTCTGCCCAGAGACGACCTGCAGACTGAAGAACTGGTCCTGGAGGAGGTAGAGGTGTTCAAGGTGAGCACTCACTGTCTTTAGTATTGTTCTATCCTCTCTCTCTCATTCTCTCTGTCTCTCTCTTTCTATATGTCTCTCTCTCTCTGTCTCTGTCTCTCTCTATGTCTCTCTCTCTCTATGTCTTTCTCTCTCTCTCTCTGTCTCTCTCTCTCTCTCTCTCTCTCTCTATGTCTCTCTCTCTCTATGTCTCTCTCTCTATGTCTATCTCTCTGTCTCTTTCTCTATGTCTCTCTCTGTCTTTCTCTCGCTCTCTTTCTCTATGTCCCTCTCTCTGTCTCTCTCTCTCTCTGTCTCTCTCTCTCTATGTCTCTCTCTCTGTCTCTCTCTCTCTCTGTCTCTCTCGCTGTCTCTCTCTTTCTCTATGTCTCTCTCTCTATGTCTCTCTCTCTCTATGTCTCTTTCTCTCTCTTTCTCTATGTCTCTCTCTGTCTCTCTCTTTCTCTATGTCGCTCTCTTTCTCTATGTATCTCTCGCTGTCTCTCTCTCTCTCTCTGTCTCTCTCTCTCTCTCTCTGTCTCTCTCTCTCTCTCTGTCTCTCTCTCTCTTTCTCTCTCTTTCTCTATGTCTCTCTCTCTGTCTCTCTCTTTCTCAATGTCGCTCTCTTTCTCTATGTATCTCTCGCTGTCTCTCTCTGTCTCTCTCTTTCTCTCTCTCTGTCTCTCTCTTTCTCTGTCTCTCTCCTTCTCTGTCTCTTTCTCTATGCCTCTATCTGTCTCTCTATGTCTCTCTCTCTCTCTCTCTCTTTCTCTCTCTCTCTCTCTCTCTGTCACTCTGTCTCTCTCTGTCTCTCTCTGTCTCTCTCTGTCTCTCTCTGTCACGCTCTGTCACTCTCTCTCTCTCTCTCTGTCTCTCCCTGTCACTCTGTCTCTCTCTGTCTCTCTCTCTATCTCTCCCTGTCACTCTATGTCTCTCTCTGTCTCTCTCTCGGTCTCTCTGTCTCTCTCTCTGTCTTTCTCTGTCTCTCTCTGTCTCTCTCTCTATGTCTCTCTGTCTCTCTGTCTCTCTCTCTCTCTCTCTCTCTCTCTCTCTCTCTCTCTCTCTCTCTCTCTCTCTCTCTCTCTCTTTCTCTCTCTTTCTCTATGTCTCTCTCTCTGTCTCTCTCTTTCTCAATGTCGCTCTCTTTCTCTATGTATCTCTCGCTGTCTCTCTCTGTCTCTCTCTTTCTCTCTCTCTGTCTCTCTCTTTCTCTGTCTCTCTCCTTCTCTGTCTCTTTCTCTATGCCTCTATCTGTCTCTCTCTGGCTTTCTCTATGTCTCTTTCTATGTCTCTCTCTGTCTCTCTATGTCTCTCTCTCTCTCTCTGTCTTTCTCTCTCTCTCTCTCTGTCACTCTGTCTCTCTCTGTCTCTCTCTGTCTCTCTCTGTCTCTCTCTGTCTCTCTCTGTCTCTCTCTGTCACGCTCTGTCACTCTCTCTCTCTCTCTCTGTCTCTCCCTGTCACTCTGTCTCTCTCTGTCTCTCTCTCTATCTCTCCCTGTCACTCTGTCTCTCTCTGTCTCTCTCTCGGTCTCTCTGTCTCTCTCTCTGTCTTTCTCTGTCTCTCTCTGTCTCTCTCTCTATGTCTCTCTGTCTCTCTGTCTCTCTCTCTCTCTGTCTCTCTCTCTCTCTCTCTCTCTCTCTCTCTCTCTCTCTCTCTCTCTCTCTCTTTCTCCTCTCTCTCTGTCTCGCTCTCTCTCTCTCTTGTTCTCTCTCTCTCTCTCTCGCCCTCTTCCTCTCTCTCTCTCTCTCTCTCTCTCTCTGCTTATACCAATGTATATTATTAATGACTTTATAAGAATCATCAATGCATTGTCTTCACATTCCAGGTTCCTACTCCCATTATAACAATGAAGATCTCGTCCAAAAGGGTAAGCATGTCTTTATAAAACCTTACCTAATAGACCAATATATCTTTCCTGGGATAAAGAGCCTAGAAAGGGAATTAAATGAAGGGAAATTATGTAGGAATGCCATGAGCTACATGTATATGTGGTCCTCTGTAGCTCAGCTGGTAGAGCATGGCGCTTGTAACGCCAAGGTAGTGGGTTCGATCCCCGGGACCACCCATATACAAAAAAGAATGTATGCACGCATGACTGTAAGTCGCTTTGGATAAAAGCGTCTGCTAAATGGCATATTATTATTATTATTATTATACAACTGTGGAACTAATGTGTCCCTTCATAATGTATAGAAGGCCTGCAGTCTTCATAATGTATAGAAGGCCTGCAGTCTGGTTTATACAATGAAAGAGAAATATGGAAAATGCATTAAACTTTAGTTTAGTCTTTCACTGTGATTAAAATAGTTGGCCATGGATACATGACATCATTCTTAAAAAGGGTTGCAATTTTACAACAGCTGATCGTAAAATCTGAAGGTTGTCTTAGAACAATGGAAATCTTATTTATAGAGTAAGGATGAGCTCTCCCAATGTGTTTACAACTCTTCCAATGAGCAAATTATATTATCACATGACATTGTTATGACTTTGATGGACTCTTGACCCCTGTAAATCTCTGCACTGAAAAAAATTTGAGCCTTCATGGAAGCCACTCAGCATCCTCTGTTCACTGATACTTATCCAGCTGTGATCTAACATCCTCCTTGGCTTCCTCTTCTCACAGCAACAGCTCTACGTGTCTTCTGAGCTTGGTGTTACCCACCTGGCCCTCCACCGCTGTGACGTGTACGGGGAGGCATGTGCTGATTGCTGCCTGGCCCGGGACCCCTACTGCGCCTGGGACGGAAAGTCCTGCTCCCGCTACTCTGCCTCGCAGAAGAGGTGAGCATCAGCATGAGCTGCTCAGAATGGCTCTATAGATTGTTGAATGGCTCTATAGATTGTTGAATGGCTCTATAGATTGGTGAAAGGCTCTATAGAGTGTTGAATGGCTCTATATATTGCTGACTGGCTCTATAGATTGTTGAATGGCTCTATAGATTGTTGAATGGCTCTATAGATTGTTGACTGGCTCTATAGATTGTTGAATGGCTCTATAGGTTGTTGAATTGCTCTATAGATTTCTGACTGGCTCTATAGATTGTTGAATGGCTCTATAGGTTGTTGAATGGCTCTATAGATTGTTGAATGGCTCTATAGGTTGTTGAATGGCTCTATAGATTGTTGAATGGCTCTATAGAGTGTTGACTGGCTCTATAGAGTGTTGAATGGCTCTATAGATTGTTGAATGGCTCTATAGATTGTTGAATGGCTCTATAGATTGTTGACTGGCTCTATAGGTTGTTGAATGGCTTCGTGGATTGTTGACTTGCTCTATAGATTGTTGAATGTGTAGAGATCCTATTAAATTACGAATTCCTAATTCTATGGTTGAATGGCTCTATAGATTGTTGAATGGCTCTATAGATGCACAAGCATTTCGCTACACCCGCATATAACATCTGCTAAACACGTGTATGTGACAAATAAAATGTGATTTTATTTGATTTATATTGTTGACTGGCTCTATGGGTTGTTGACTGGCTCTATAGATTGTTGACTGGCTCTATAGATTGTTGACTGGCTCTATAGGTTGTTGAATAGCTTCATGGAATGTGTAGAGATCCTATTAAATTACGAATTCCTAATTCTATGGTTGAATGGCTCTATAGATTGTTGAATGGTTATGTGAATTGTTGAATTTCTTCTATAGATTGGATGGTTGATGTATATGAGCCATTCAACAACCTATAGAGCCATTCAACAATCTATAGAGCCAGTTAATAGGTTGTTGAATGGCTCTATAGGTTGTTGAATGATTATCTGCAATGTTTTATGGCTATATGGATTGTTGTCTGGCTCTATGGAATGTTGAATGGCTTTGCATTTGCTTGGTAATTTATTCTCTTCTTTTATTCGGGAATACTGGTCTGACCCCTTTAGACGCAGCCGGAGGCAGGACGTCAAGTACGGGAACCCCATCCGGCAGTGCAGGGGCTTCAACTCCAATGGTAAGACCAGTATGTGCCAGTACCAGTGGGTGGATGGGTTAGAGATTTGTCTGCTAAATGACTAAAATGTAAAAATGTAAATTTTCAATGGCGGTGAATCCATCTCATTCATTTTGAGAGGACTGACTTAATTTATGCCATCACGCACCAGCATTTTCATCAAATAGATATAAAATAAAACATTGCTCTTTTGGATTTTTGGTCTTTGTGGGACATGATACTGAATCTATGGTTGCCATGGTGTCTTTCTCTCTCAGCTAATAAGAACACCCTGGAGATGGTGCAGTATGGGGTGGAGGGCAGCAGCACCTTCCTGGAGTGCCAGGCCCGTTCTCCCCACGCAGCCATCAAGTGGCACCTGCAGAGGGACAACAGTGACCGCCGGAAAGAGGTAAGCAGCCATCTATGACGCACACAATATCACTCAAACTAGTTTTCTTCCCAAAACACTGTTGAGATCTATACTCTCTGCCCAATTGAACTGTATACTCAGACATATTAAGGGATACCATGAACTAAGGTAACTCGAACCATACATCACCTCTCTGACAGGGAGTTTATAGGTTTAGGAGTAAATCTCTCAAGAATGACATGATGTTCCCCTCTCTTGACAGCACTTTGTCAGGCTGCTGTATGTTTAATCTGAAAGCTGACGTTGTCGGTCTATTGATGTATTACTGTTGTCAGTCTATTGATGTATTACTGTTGTCAGTCTATTGATGTATTACTGTTGTCCGTCTTTTGATGTATTACTGTTGTCAGTCTATTGATGTATTACTGTGATAAAGAGATAACATCCATCCAGATATGATAACCAGGTGGTTGGTTTTCATTTACATTTACATTTACGTCATTTAGCAGACGCTCTTATCCAGAGCGACTTACAAATAGGTGCATTCACCTTATAGCCAGTGGGATAACCACTTTACAATATTGTTGTTGTTTTGTGTTTTTTTTTTGTTTTTGGGGGGGGGTTGGAGTAAAGGGGGGGGTAGAAGGATTACTTTATCCTATCCCAGGTATTCCTTAAAGAGGTGGGGTTTCAAATGTCTCCGGAAGGTGGTGAGTGACTCCGCTGTCCTGGCGTCGTGAGGGAGCTTGTTCCACCATTGGGGTGCCAGAGCAGCGAACAGTTTTGACTGGGCTGAGCGGGAACTATGCTTCCGCAGAGATAGGGGAGCCAGCAGGCCAGAGGTGGATGAACGCAGTGCCCTCGTTTGGGTGTAGGGACTGATCAGAGCCTGAAGGTACGGAGGTGCCGTTCCCCTCACAGCTCCGTAGGCAAGCACCATGGTCTTGTAGCAGATGCGAGCTTCAACTGGAAGCCAGTGGAGTGTGCGGAGGAGCGGGGTGACGTGAGAGAACTTGGGAAGGTTGAACACCAGACGGGCTGCGGCATTCTGGATGAGTTGTAGGGGTTTAATGGCACAGGCAGGGAGCCCAGCCAACAGCGAGTTGCAGTAATCCAGACGGGCGATGACAAGTGCCTGGATTAGGACCTGTGCCGCTTCCTGTGTAAGGCAGGGTCGTACTCTCCGAATGTTGTAGAGCATGAACCTGCAGGATCGGGTCACCGCCTTGATGTTAGCGGAGAACGACATGGTGTTGTCCAGGGTCACGCCAAGGCTCTTCACACTCTGGGAGGAGGACACAACGGAGTTGTCAACCGTGATGGCGAGATCATGGAACGGGCAGTCCTTCCCCGGGAGGAAGAGCAGCTCCGTCTTGCCGAGGTTCAGCTTGAGGTGGTGATCCGTCATCCATACTGATATGTCTGCCAGACATGCAGAGATGCGATTCGCCACCTGGTTATCAGAAGGGGGGAAAGGAGAAGATTAGTTGTGTGTCGTCAGCGTAGCAATGATAGGAGAGGCCATGTGAGGATATGACAGAGCCAAGTGACTTGGTGTATAGCGAGAATAGGAGAGGGCCTAGAACTGAGCCCTGGGGGACACCAGTGGTGAGAGCACGTGGTGCGGAGACAGCTTCTCGCCACGCCACTTGGTAGGAGCGACCGGTCAGGTAGGACGCAAGAGTGAGCCGCGCCGGAGATGCCCAGCTCGGAGAGGGTGGAGAGGAGGATCTGATGGTTCACAGTATCAAAGGCAGCAGACAGGTCTAGAAGGACAAGAGCAGAGGAGAGAGAGTTAGCTTTAGCAGTGCGGAGAGCCTCTGTGACACAGAGAAGAGCAGTCTCAGTTGAATGACCAGTCTTGAAACCTGACTGGTTTGGATCAAGAAGGTCATTCTGAGAGAGATAGCAAGAGAGTTGGCTAAAGACGGCACGCTCAATAGTTTTGGAGAGAAAAGAAAGAAGGGATACTGGTCTGTAGTTGTTGACATCAGAGGGATCGAGTGTTGGTTTTTTGAGAAGGGGGTGCAACTCTCGCTCTCTTGAAGACGGAAGGGACATAGCCAGCGGTCAAGGATGAGTTGATCAGCGAGGTGAGGTAAGGGAGAAGGTCACCGGAGATGGTCTGGAGAAGAGAGGAGGGAATAGGGTCAAGCGGGCAGGTTGTTGGGCGGCCTGCCGTCACAAGTCGCAAGATTTTATCTGGAGAGAGAGGGGAGAAAGAAGTCAAAGCATAGGGTAGGGCAGTGTGAGCAGGACCAGCAGTGTCATTTGACTTAACAAACGAGGATCGGATGTCTTCAACCTTCTTTTCAAAATGGTTGACGAAGTCATCCACAGAGAGGGAGGGGATTCAGCAGGGAGGAGAATGTGGCAAAGAGCTTCCTGGGGTTAGAGGCGGATGCTTGGAATTTAGAGTGGTAGAAAGTGGCCTTAGCAGCAGAAACAGATGAAGAAAATGTAGAGAGGAGGGAGGAAAAGATGGCAGGTCTGCAGGGAGTCTAGTTTTCTTCCATTTCCGCTCAGCTGCCCGGAGCTCTGTTCTGTGAGCTCGCAATGAGTCATCAAGCCACGGAGCTGGAGGGGGAGGACCGAGCCGCCAGGAGGATAGGGGACATAGAGAGTCAAAGGATGCAGAAAGGGAGGAGAGGAGGGTTGAGGAGGCAGAATCAGGAGATTGGAGGGAGAAGGATTGAGCAGAGGGAAGAGATGATAGGATGGAAGAGGAGAGAGTAGCGGGAGAGAGAGAGCGAAGCTTGCGACGGCGCATTACCATCTGTGTAGGGGCAGAGTGAGTAGTGTTGGAGGAGAGGGAGAGAGAAAAGGATACAAAGTAGTGGTCGGACACTTGGAGGGGAGTTGCAGTGAGATTAGTAGAAGAACAGCATCTAGTAAAGATGAGGTCAAGCGTATTGCCTGCCTTGTGAGTAGGGGGGGGGCGGTGAGAAGGTGAGGTCAAAAGAGGAGAGGAGTGGAAAGAAGGAGGCAGAGAGAAATGAGTCAAATGTAGACGTAGGGAGGTTGAAATCCCCCAGAACTGTGAGGTGTGAGCCATCCTCAGGAAAGGAGCTTATCAAGGCGTCAAGCTCATTGATGAACTCTCCAAGGGAACCTGGAGGGCGATAGATGACAAGGATATTAAGCTTAAATGGGCTAGTGACTGTTTTCAACCTGAAGTGGTAAAGCCCAAACTGTCCCAGTACCAAAAGGATGGGCCCATACATAAAACAACATAAGACCCGCTCATAGTTTCTCACCCTGAGGCGATTGTTAAACTTTATAGTGTAACTTATGTTTCATTGGCTTTTCTGTTGGATTCTGCCTATCCCCATTGGCATGGCTCAGTTGGCAGGGCTGTTGCTCAGCACATCTGATTCTGGATAGAAAATCTGTCAGCGGCTAATAACACTCTTGGATATGTATCAGGGAAACATCAAAAGACAATGGAAAACATCACTAGAGCACTTACTTAACTGCAGGTCAATGTGGATTGTGTTAGTGGAAGAATGTACAGGTAGTCATAACACTGATATAGTGGTATAGTTGGTGGTTGGTGATGATGCTGTGCTGCCAACAAGAGCAGGAAATTAGCTGTCAGCTTGGCCTCTCCTCTGATGTTTCTAACCTGGCATTACATCTTGCCTTATTTCTTCCTTGTAGCTCATAACTCTCTCTCTCTCTCTCTCTCTCTCTCGCTCTCGCTCTCGCTCTCGCTCTCGCTCCCGCTCTCTCTCACACTCTTTCTCTCGCTCTCTTCTCTCTCTTTCTCTCTCTCACTCTCTCTCTCACGCTCTCTCTCTCTCTCTCTCTCTCAGATGCGCTCTGACGGGCGGGTACTGAAGACAGAGCAGGGTCTGCTGCTGCGTTCTCTCCAGCCCTCAGACTCCGGGGTGTACCAGTGCACGGCCACAGAGAAGAACTTCAAACACACGCTGGTCAAGCTGCAGCTGGTGGTCCTGTCCGGCCGAGCCGTCAACAACCTCCTGGTGGAGGGTGGGGGGCTGGGGCCGTCTCCGCCCAGTGCGGGTCAGTACAAGGACCTGCTGACCATCCTGAGCCAGCCGGAGATGGGCCTAATCAACCAGTACTGTGAGGACTACTGGAAACTGGGTGACTCCATGATGGGAGCCATAAAGGGCAAAGACACGAAAGAGCTAAAGGAGCAGAAGAAACCACGCAACCGCCGACATCACGGCGAGGGAGAGGAGGAGGAGGAGGTGGAGACATGAGGGGTCCCTTAACTCTCCCAAACCTCAACCGCACCCTATGGAAACTGGGAAAGACTCAATTTAAGAGAGTGACGAGGTGAAAGATAATCAAAAACCACAAATAAAATAAACAGAAGTGGTAAAAAACAAGAGGCATACAAACACACCCCACATCCCTTTGAACAATACAGTATATGATACACAGTATTTATTGTAGGTTGTATATAGTATCATTCTGTGGATTTCTTTGTACTTATAGAAAAATGCTCTTTGTGTATAGGTACCTTTTGGGCAAATGTTATTGTTATTATTGTTATTAATTGTATTATTGTTGTTACTGTCATTACAAAATTCTTAATCTTTCCATCTTTCAACATTGACAGCTCTGTTTGGAATGTGTAAACTGGCATGTAAAGGCTGTTCATTGTGAACTGAAAGGTGTCATTGTAAACAGAGAAATTAACTGAGGGTTGGGGTAGATGGAGATACAGTATATCTTGCTTGTTGTTTGCTTTGACAGAAATTCAATAGTCATATTATGAATAAAATCACATTGCAGGATTTTTAATGAATTTATTTGCAATTTATGGTGGAAAATAAGTATTTGGTTAATAACAAAAGTTTCTCAATACTTTGTTATATATCCTTTGTTGGCAATGACACAGGTCAAACGTTTTCTGTAAGTCTTCACAAGGTTTTCACACACTGTTGCTGGTATTTTGGCCCATTCATCCATGCAGATCTCCTCTAGAGCAGTGATGTTTTGGGGCTGTCGCTGGGCAACACAGACTTTCAACTCCCTCCAAAGATTTTCTATGGGGTTGAGATCTGGAGACTGGCTAGGCCACTCCAGGACCTTGAAATGCTTCTTACGAAGCCACTCCTTCGTTGCCCGGGCGGTGTGTTTGGGATCATTGTCATGCTGAAAGACCCAGCCACGTTTCATCTTCAATGCCCTTGCTGATGGAAGGAGGTTTTCACTCAAAATCTCACGATACATGGCCCCATTCATTCTTTCCTTTACACGGATCAGTCGTCCTGGTCCCTTTGCAGAAAAACAGCCCCAAAGCATGATGTTTCCACCCCCATGCTTCACAGTAGGTATGGTGTTCTTTGGATGCAACTCAGCATTCTTTGTCCTCCAAACACGACGAGTTGAGTTTTTACCAAAAAGTTATATTTTGGTTTCATCTGACCATATGACATTCTCCCAATCTTCTTCTGGATCATCCAAATGCACTCTAGCAAACTTCAGACGGGCCTGGACATGTACTGGCTTAAGCAGGGGGACACGTCTGGCACTGCAGGATTTGAGTCCCTGGCGGCGTAGTGTGTTACTGATGGTAGGCTTTGTTACTTTGGTCCCAGCTCTCTGCAGGTCATTCACTAGGTCCCCCCGTGTGGTTCTGGGATTTTTGCTCACCGTTCTTGTGATCATTTTGACCCCACGGGGTGAGATCTTACGTGGAGCCCCAGATCGAGGGAGATTATCAGTGGTCTTGTATGTCTTCCATTTCCTAATAATTGCTCCCACAGTTGATTTCTTCAAAACAAGCTGCTTACCTATTGCAGATTCAGTCTTCCCAGCCTGGTGCAGGTCTACAATTTTGTTTCTGGTGTCCTTTGACAGCTCTTTGGTCTTGGCCATAGTGGAGTTTGGAGTGTGACTGTTTGAGGTTGTGGACAGGTGTCTTTTATACTGATAACAAGTTCAAACAGGTGCCATTAATACAGGTAACGAGTGGAGGACAGAGGAGCCTCTTAAAGAAGAAGTTACAGGTCTGTGAGAGCCAGAAATCTTGCTTGTTTGTAGGTGACCAAATACTTATTTTCCACCATAATTTGCAAATAAATTCATTAAAAATCCTACAATGTGATTTTCTGGAAAAAAAATTCTCAATTAGTCTGTCATAGTTGACGTGTACCTATGATGAAAATTACAGGCCTCTCTAATCTTTTTAAGTGGGAGAACTTGCACAATTGGTGGCTGACTAAATACGTTTTCCCCCCACTGTATACACTATCCAACCAAATGCTTACTTGCAGGTTCCTTCTCGACAATGCAACAACAATAAGAAATAATAAAAGATAAGAATACGAACATAAAGTAAATGTCTCAGTAGAATAGAATAGAGATTTTAGCATAACTATAATACAGGAAGGCATAATTTATTGTCCAATATTTACACGTGTTTTGGGGAAGAGGGGATTGGGGGGCAAGTTCAATGGCAGAGGATGCACAAATGCCTCCACTCATTGGATAGCTATCCCTGTGAACCTGGTGTCTAAATGAGTATGTTGAACACCCTTGCTATTTTATTGGCTCCCCAAATAGGTTGATGGTTTTTATTTCTGGCTTCATTGGTTATTCCTCACTGTACAGTAAATGCCATTGTCTCAGGCAAACCAGTTGTTATAAATGCAGTGTTGCTATGTATCCTATGCATGAAAACAGCTCTACATGGCCAGAATCAGTGAAGGTATCAATATATCAAACATTTCCAAGGCAATTCATATTTGTGTGGGGAGGAAGGTTGACACTAAGGTCAATCGAATAGATATTTTAACAAAAGGATGAAAAAAATGATAAAAATCTTACCTTTCAGCTGCTCACTTGTGGTAAACTATGTTGTGAAAATGTTAAAGTTAAAATAATCAAAAGAAACAAACACCATAGATACTTATCAAAAAAATATTTTAAGGCTTTCTTTGGTTTATCTAAATATCCAATGGGATTGAGTGTGAGGTACAGTAAAGAAAGGGTCAAGGTTTTGGAACAAAGGGCATTATTCTCTCATCTTTAAAAGATTGACTTGGATCTTATGGAAGGTATTAGATATTCAAAACATTGACCAGGGCCAAACCTAGCACACTTTGGCCAAATAAATTTAATTTTGGTCGACAAAAACAAGCACAATTAAGCTTGAGATGTTGTGGTACCCAGATGACTTTCACTAAGCAGCCATTTTGGTTCTGACTAGGAGCCATCTCTTTTCATTTATTGCTGCGCTTGGCTTTACATGTACAAAAATAAATACATGTCCTTACAGAACAGAGCATTGAACAATGTTGTGACACTTACTAACCAAAATATTTGGGAAGCTGGCTTTTCATTGTGTGCATGAGTATGTATTTGTACTGTAATTATAAAACAAAAAAAACTATGTTGTAGTTTTTCTGTTCTTCCAGTGTACAGTATGGTCAACATCAGCCAAGGTGTGAGGGACAGCCTCAGTGCCGAAGAGAAACAAAATGGATGAGAACTACTATGTGTAATGTACCTACAGATATTGACATGCTCTCCCTTCCACTCTTCACTATAGAATACTATTCATTCCCAGAATAAAACCAGATAGCCCCTGTTACTCTCCTCCAGTTGAAAACAGGATGTTACAACAACAAACAGTTTTACAATTTCTTAGTCTTTTTAAGATGTGTCTTTAGTTTTGGAATGTTTTTGTTTTGTTTTTGTATTTTGTTTTTTTATTTTGTTTTTGTGTTTTGTTTTGCTCGGTTAAGACTTTCTGAAAAAAGATTAAATGCACAGACAGAAGTGACGTTGTTGTAATGACTTGTGTAAATTACTTTCTCTTCCCTTTCCATTGTTGTTGCTGACTAATAAATTAAAGCTTTATATTTATAAAAATTGAATGCTCTACTTTTATTCTGATGTTTCCATATTATATTTTGTGTATCGCTCAGAACTTTTGGGAATAAATGTTCGAAGCTACCCCAGAGAGAGAATGATGAGCTACCAGCCATTTGTGGCAGTCGAGGGCATCATTGGCAGCTTGACTGACAGTGATGCTCTGTTATTATCTAAGACGGAACCCTTGGAGGAAATACATTTACATTGTAGTAATTTAGCAGAGGCTCTTATCCAGAGCAACCTACAGTAGTGAGAGCATATCTTTTCGTACTGGTCTCACATGGGAATTGGACCCACAATCCTGGCGTTGCAAGTGCCATGCTCTACAAACTGAGCCACATTTGGTATTTTATTAGGATCCCTATTAGCTGTTGCAAAAGCAGCAGCTACTCTTCCTGGGGTCCACACAAAACATGAAACATGACATAAAACAGAACATTAATAGACAAGAACAGCTCAAGGACAGAACTACATATATATTTTTAAAAGGCACACATAGCCTACATGTCAATACTTACACACAAACTATCTAGGTCAAATAGGGGAGAGGCATTGTGCCGTGAGGTGTTGCTTTATCTGTTTTTTTAAAACAGGTTTGCTGTTTATTTGAGCAGTATGAGATGGAACAGAGTTCCATGCAGTAATGGCTCTATATAACACTGTACGCTTCCTTGAATTTGTTCTGGATTTGGGGACTGTGAAAAGACCCCTGGTGGCATGTCTGGTGAGGTAAGTGTGTGTGTCAGAGCTGTGTGTAAATTGACTTTGCAAACAATTTGGGATTTTCAACACAATGTTTCTCATAAAAATAAGAAGTGATGCAGTCAGTCTCTCCTCAACTCTTAGCCAAGAGAAACTGGCATGCATAGAATTGATATCAGCCCTCTGATTACAATGAAGAGCGAGACATGCCGCTCTGTTTTGGGCCAGCTGCAGCTTAACTAGGTCTTTCCTTGCAGCACTGGACCACACGACTGGACAATAATTAAGATTAAACTAAACTAGAGCCTGCAGAACTTGCTTTTTGGAGTGTGGTGTCAAAAGAGCAGAGCATCTCTTCATTACTGACAGACCTCTCCCCATTTTTACAACCATTGAATCTATATGTTTTGACCATGATAGTTTACAATCTAAGGTAACGCCAAGTAATTTAGTCTCCTCAACTTGTTCAACAGCCACACCATTCATTACCAGATTCAGCTGAGGTCTAGAACTTAGGGAATGATTTGTACCAAATACAATGCTCTTAGTTTTAGAGATGTTCAGGATCAGTTTATTAGTTACCACCCATCCCATTGTTAAAGGTTTCAGTGACTTCATTAGCAGTGGTTGCTGATGCATATATGGTTGAATCATCAGCATACATGGACACACATGCTTTGTTTAATGCCAGTGGCAGGTCATTGGTAAAAATAGAAAAGAGTAGAGGGCCTAGAGAGCTGCCCTGTGGTACACCACACTTTACATGTTTGACATTAGAGAAGCTTCCATTAAAGAAAACCCTTTGAGTTTTATTAGATCGATAGCTCTGAATCCACAATATGTCAGAGGTTGAAAAGCCATAACACATATGTTTTTTCAACAACAGGATATGGTCAATAATATCAAAGGCTGCCCTGAAATCTAACAGTACAGCTCCCACAATCTTCTTATTATCAATTTATTTCAACCAATCATCAGTCATTTGTATCCGTGCAGTACATGTTGAATGCCTTCCCTATAAGCATGCTGAAAGTCTGTTGTTAATTTGTTTACAGAGAAATAGCATTGTGTTTGGTCAAACACCATTTTTTCCAACAGTTTGCTAAGAGCTGGCAGCAAACTTATAGGTCTGCTGTTAGAACCAGTAAAGGCCGCTTTACCATTCTTGGGTAGCGGAATTACTTTGGCTTCCCTCCAGGCTTGAGGACAAAGACTTTACTCTAGGCTCAGATAAAGATATGACAGATAGGTGTCACGATCGCCTATGAAATACGACCAAAGCGCAGCGTTGGGAGTGAACATGATGACTTTAATGTAGAAACACGACAAAACAAAACACGATCCGTGAAGTCCTTAGTACACCGACTGAACATAGAACTAAAACCCACCACCCCAAGGTGAACAATGACAGTTTAAATATGGCTCCCAATCAGAGATAACGAGCCGACAGCTGACACTCGTTACCACTGATTGGGAGTCACTCAACCAAACACAGAAACAACCAATAACCACCCAACCAACCCAAACACAACAATACTTAACACACTCTGGCTAAAATACCAAGTCCCGGAACCAGAGCGTGACAGTACCCCCCCCTAAAGGCGCGGACTGCGACCGCGCCTCAAAAACCCAAATAGGGGAGGGCTGGGTGGGTGTTGCTCCTCGGAGGCGGCTCCGGCCCGGGCTTGACCACCACCCTACATAACTCCCCCGTAATGGCCCGGTCCGATCCAACCCAGCTGGCTGGATCCAAACTGATGACGCGCACCCCTAGCTTGGCGCGTGAGACAGGAACGGACCGGACCTGGCCGACGATACGCACCCTCGGCTTGGTGCGTGGAGCCGGAACGGACCTCCTCAGGTTGACGACTCGCCTCCCTGGCTTGGTGCGAGTAGCAGGAATAGGCTGAACCAGGTTGACGACTCGCCCCCTTAGCCTGGTGCGAGTGGCAGGAACAGTCCGGGTTGGGCCGGCGACGCACACCGTAGTCTTGGTGCGTAGAGCAGAGACAGGCCGGGCTGGGCTGGCGACGCACCCCGTAGGCTTGGTGCGTAGAGCAGGGACAGGCCGGGCTGGGCTGGCGAAACGCACCACAGACTTGGTGCGGGGCGCAGGAACAGGCCGGGCTGGGCTGGCGACGCACCCCGTAGGCTTGGTGCGTAGAGCAGGGACAGGCCGGGCTGGGCTGGCGAAACGCACCACAGACTTGGTGCGGGGAGCAGGAACAGGCCGAGTCGGGCTGGCGACGCGCACCGTAGGTTCAATGCGAGGAACAGGAACAGACAGAACCGCACTGGGGACACACACCCCTGGCCCCTACACGGGGATCAGGAACGGGCCGGACCGGACTGGTGACACACCCCAGTACCTCTCGCCGTGCCTCCACACTTTCCTTCCCCTTAGTAACCAGTGGCCCCCTTAAACTGGCGGCCATATCTGCCAACCTCTTGCACTCCTCCGGGCCGTACACCTTCTGCCCCGACGTCGTGAGCCCCCCCCTAAAAATTTTCTGGGGGTCTCTCCTCCCCGTGGACCAGGCATCTATCTTCCTCGCCAGACTCTCCATCCTCTGCTCCCAAGTCCAACCTCTCTCCTCCTCACGCGGCTTGACCCAGTCGAAGTGGATATCCGCTAGAGTTGCTTCTGGCGTTGGCTCCTGGACACGCTGCTTGGTCTCGTTGTGGTGGGTTTTTCTGTCACGATCGCCTATGAAATACGACCAAAGCGCAGCGTTGGGAGTGAACATGATGACTTTAATGTAGAAACACGACAAAACAAAACACGATCCGTGAAGTCCTTAGTACACCGACTGAACATAGAACAAAAACCCACAACCCCAAGGTGAACAATGACAGTTTAAATATGGCTCCCAATCAGAGATAACGAGCCGACAGCTGACACTCGTTACCACTGATTGGGAGTCACTCAACCAAACACAGAAACAACCAATAACCACCCAACCAACCCAAACACAACAATACTTAACACACTCTGGCTAAAATACCAAGTCCCGGAACCAGAGCGTGACAATAGGAGTGGCTATAGAGTCAGCTACCATAGCTTTCCATCTAAGTTGTCAATGCCAGGAGGTTTTTCATTATTGATCGACAACAACAATTTTCCCACCTCTCCCACACTAACTTTACAAAATTCAAACTTGCAATGCTTTTCTTTCATTATTTGTTTTTTTATGCATGAATACAATGGCTCACTGTTCATTGTTGGCCTTTCCTGCCTAAGTTTGCCCACTTTGCCAATTAAGTAATCATTAAAATAATTGGCAACATGGGACCAAATAGATGAGTAGAGCTTTTTAAAATGTTCTTAGCAAGAGACTATCTCAAATATTTCAATACGGTATCGCATGGCTTATTCCCCTCATTACTAGTGGATATCATTTTCACCATAAATACAATGGACTGCATGATTTGCCTCAGAGGATGAGGCTGACTACAAGACCATGGGGGACTGACTGTGATCAGGTCTGCATGGTTAAAGCATTAAAGCAGGACCTTGAGGATTTCCTCACCAAAGCCTAGACAGCGGGTTAGAAAAGAGCCATACCCGGCATCACCAGACTGAGTCACTAGGTCATGGCCAAACTGACACAGTGAGTGAGCGAGAGAGAGGGGGGAGATGAACAGTGTAAGATGAATACTGAGGCTTTTCCCACTGTCAGCTCGCTGTGCGCCTCTCTCAGGGGCCAATAGAGTATCAGCCCTACAGAAGTCTGAGCCCCCTGCTGTGGCCACCTGAATATGCACACTAAGGGCTCTATTCAATCAAACCCATATTGCAGTATTTACGCAGTAGCTTGATTTCCATTGGTCAAATTAACTCACAGACTGGTCTTGGGTAATGTATAAAAAACCTACAATTACTACCAGGGCGACCCCACTCACAGGTACTGTATGCTTTCACTTTTCAGAATTAGAAGTGTGTGGGCAAAGGATGAATATTATAAATAAAGACAATGTGTAAACATTGCTATGGCGGGTTTGAATGAATCCCAGACTTAGGGCTCTATTCAATCTGTAGAGCTGAAGCGTTTTTATTTATTTTTCATTTCACCTTTATTTATCCAGGTAAGCCAGTTGAGAACAAGTTCTCATTTACAACTGCGACCTGGCCAAGATAAAGCAAAGCAGTGCGATAAAAACAACAACACAGAGTTACATATGGGATAAACAAAACGTACAGTCTATATACAGTGTGTGCAAATTTAGTAAGTTATGGAGGTAAGGCAATAAATAGGCCATAGTGCAAAATAATTACAATTCAGTATTAACACTGGAATTGTAGATGTGCAGAAGAGGATGTGCAAATAGAGATACTGGGGTGCAAATGAGCAAAATAAATAACAATATGGGGATGAGGTAGTTGGGTGGGCTAATTACAGATGGGCTGTGTACAGGTGCAGTGATCGGTAAGCTGCTCTGACAACTGATGCTTAAAGTTAGTGAGGGAGAAATGAGTCTCTAGCTTCAGAGATTTTTGCAGTTCGTTCCAGTCATTGGCAGCAGAGAACTGGAAGGAATGGCAGCCAAAGGAGGTGTTGGCTTTGGGGATGACCAGTGATATATACCTGCTGGAGCGCATACTACGGGTGGGTGTTGCTATGGTGACCAATGAGCTAAGATAAGGCAGGGATTTGCCTAGCAGTGATTTTTAGATGACCTGGAGCCAGTGGTTTTGGCGACGGATATGTAGTGAGGGCCAGCCAACGAGAGTGTACAGGTCACAATGGTGGGTTGTATATGGGGCTTTGGTGACAAAACGGATGGCACTGTAATAGACTACATCCAATTTGCTGAGTAGAGTGTTGGAGGCTATTTTGTAAATGACATCGCCCGAAGTCAAGGATCGGTAGGATAGTCAGTTTTACGAGGGCATGTTTGGCAGCATGAGTGAAGGAGGCTTTGTTGCGAAATAGGAAGCCAATTCTAGATTTAACTTTGGATTGGAGATGCTTAATGTGAGTCTGGAAGGAGAGAGTAGTGATTCTAGTCGGGCAGGCGGGTGCAAGCAGCGTTCGATTGAAGAGCATGCATTTAGTTTTACTAGCGTTTAAGAGCAGTTGGAGGCTACGGAAGGAGTGCTGTATGGCATTGAAGCTCGTTTGGAGGTTTGTTAACACAGTGTCCAATGAAGGGCCAGATGTATATAAAATGGTGTCGTCTGCGTAGAGGTGGATCTGAGAGTCAACAGCAGCAAGAGTGACATCATTGATATACACAGAGAATACAGTCGGCCCGAGAATTGAACCCTGTGGCACCCCCATAGAGACTGCCAGAGGTCCAGACAACAGGTCCTCCGATTTGACACATTGAACTCGATCTGAGAAGTAGTTGGTGAACCAGGCGAGGCAGTCATTTGAGAAACCAAGGCTATTTAGTCTGCCAATAAGAATGCAGTGATTGACGGAGTCGAAAGCCTTGGCCAGGTTGATGAAGACAGCTGCACAGTACTGTCTTTTATCGATCGCGGTTATAGTATAGTTTAGGACCTTGAGCGTGGCTGAGGTGCACCTATGACCAGCTCGGAAACCAGATTGCATAGCGGAGAAGATAGGTGGGATTCGAAATGGTCGGTGATCTGTTTGTTAACTTGGCTTTCAAATACTTTTGAAGGGCAGGGCAGGATGGATATAGGTCTGTAACAGTTTGGATCTAGAGTGTCACCCCCTTTGAAGAGGGGGATGACCGCGGCAGCTTTCCAATCTCTGGGGATCTCAGACGATAGGAAAGAAAGGTTGAACAGGCTGGTAATAGGGGTTTCGGCAGCTAATTTTAGAAAGAAAGGGTCCAGATTGTCTAGCCCAGCTGATTTGTAGGTGTCCAGATTTTGCAGCTGTTTCAGAACATCAGCTATCTGAATTAGGGTGAAGGAGAAGTGAGGGGGCATGGGCAAGTTGCAGCGGAGGGTGCAGAGCTGGTGGCTGGGGTAGGGGTAGCCAGGTGGAATGCATGGCCAGCCATAGCAAAATGGTTGTTCACATTTATCAACAACACCCAAATTCAGTGCAGTGGGCAGCTGGGAGGAGGTGCTCTTATTCTCCATGGACTTTACAGTGTCCAAAACTTTTTGGAGTTAGTGCTACAGGATGCACATTTCTGTTTGAAAAAGCTAGCCTTTGCTTTCCTAACTGATTGTGTATATTGTTTCCTGACTTCCCTGAAAAGTTGCATATCGCGGGGGCTGTTCGATGCTAATGCAGTATGCAACAGGATGTTTTTGTGCTGGTCAAGGGCAGTCAAGTCTGGGGTGAACCAGGGGCTATATCTGTTCTTAGTTCTGAATTTTTTGAATGGGGCATGCTTATTTAAGATGGTGAGGAAACACTTTTAAAGAACAACCAGGCATCCTCTACTGACGGAATGAGGTCAATATCCATCCAGGATACCTGGGCCAGGTCAATTAGAAAGGCCTGCTTGCTGAAGTGTTTTAGGGAGCGTTTGACAGTAATGAGGGGTGGTCGTTTGACCGCGGACCCATTACGGACGCAGGCAATGAGGCAGTGATCGCTGAAATCCTGGTTGAAGACAGCGGAGGTGTATTTAGAGGGTAAATTAGTCAGGATGACATCTATTATTATGAGGGTTCCCATGTTAACGGATTTAGGGTTGTACCTGGTACAGTGAGGGAAAAAAGTATTTGATCCCCTGCTGATTTTGTACGTTTGCCCACTGACAAAGACATGATCAGTCTATAATTTTAATGGTAGGTTTATTTGAGCAGTGAGAGACAGAATAACAACAAAAGAATCCAGAAAAACGCAAGTCAAAAATGTTATAAATTGATTAGCATTTTAATGAGGGAAATAAGTATTTGACCCCTCTGCAAAACATGACTTAGTACTTGGTGGCAAAACCCTTGTTGGCAATCACAGAGGTCAGACGTTTCTTGTAGTTGGCCACCAGGTTTGCACACATCTCAGGAGGAATTTTGTCCCACTCCTCTTTGCAGATCTTCTCCAAGTCATTAAGGTTTCGAGCCTGACATTTGGCAACTCGAACCTTCAGCTCCCTCCACAGATTTTCTATGGGATTATGGTCTGGAGACTGGCTACGCCACTCCAGGACCTTAATGTGCTTCTTCTTGAGCCACTCCATTGTTGCCTTGGCCGTGTGTTTTGGGTCATTGTCATGCTGGAATACCCATCCACGACCCATTTTCAATGCCCTGGCTGAGGGAAGGAGGTTCTCACCCAAGATTTGACAGTACATGGCCCCGTCCATCGTCCCTTTGATGTGGTGAAGTTGTCCTGTCCCCTTAGCAGAAAAACACCCCCAAAGCATAATGTTTCCACCTCCATGTTTGACGGTGGAGATGGTGTTCTTGGGGTCATAGGCAGCATTCCTCCTCCTCCAAACACGGCAAGTTGAGTTGATGCCAAAGAGCTCGATTCTGGTCTCATCTGACCACAACACTTTCACCCAGTTCTCCCCTGAATCATTCAGATGTTCATTGGCAAACTTCAGACGGGCCTGTATATGTGCTTTCTTGAGAAGGGGGACCTTGCGGGTGCTGCAGGATTTCAGTCCTTCACGGCGTAGTGTGTTACCAATTGTTTTCTTGGTGACTATGGTCCCAGCTGCCTTGAGATCATTGACAAGATCCTCCCGTGTAGTTCTGGGCTGATTCCTCACCATTCTCATGATCATTGCAACTCCACGAGGTGAGATCTTGCATGGAGCCCCAGGCCGAGGGAGATTGACAGTTATTTTGTGTTTCTTCCCTTTGCGAATAATCGCACCAACTGTTGTCACCTTCTCACCAAGCTGCTTGGCGATGGTCTTGTAGCCCATTCCAGCCTTGTGTAGGTCTACAATCTTGTCCCTGACATCCTTGGAGAGCTCTTTGGTCTTGGCCATGGTGGAGAGTTTGGAATCTGATTGATTGATTGCTTCTGTGGACAGGTGTCTTTTATACAGGTAACAAACTGAGATTAGGAGCACTCCCTTTAAGAGTGTGCGGCTAATCTCAGCTCATTACCGGTATAAAAGACACCTGGGAGCCAGAAATCTTTCTGATTGAGAGGGGGTCAAATACTTATTTCCCTCATTAAAATGCAAATCAATTTATAACATTTTTGACATGCGTTTTTCTGGATTTTTTTGTTGTTATTCTGTCTCTCACTGTTCAAATAAACCTACCATTAAAATTATAGACTGATCATTTCTTTGTCAGTGGGCAAACGTACAGAAGTAGGTTCCTTGATAATTTGTGTGAGATTGAGGCCATCTAGTTTAGATTGTAGGATGGCCGGGGTGTTAAGCATATCCCAGTTTAGGTCACCAAGCAATACGAACTCTGAGGATAGATGGGGGGCAATCAATTCACATATGGTGTCCAGGGCACAGCTGGGGGCAGAGGGGGGTCTGTAGCAAGTGGCAACAGTGAGAGACTTATTTCTGGAAATGTGGATTTTTAGAAGTAGAAGCTCAAACTGTTTGGGCACAGACCTGGATAGTATGATAGAGCTCTGCAGGCTATCTCTACAGTAGATTGCAACTCCGCCCCCTTTGACAGTTCTATCTAGAAGGAAAATGTTGTAGTTGGGAATGGACATTTCTGAATCTTTTGTGGCCTTCCAAAGCCAGGATTCAGACAACGCTAGAACATCAGGGTTGACAGAGAGGTAGATAGCCGGGAGATGGGCCTGGCTCGAGGCTAGCTCAAGGCTAACTGGGGCTTGCTTCAGGACAGTGGTGATTAGCCAACAACAACAACAGCCATTCGTTTGCAACTAGCTAGTTGCGATGATCCGGTGTTAAGGTCCAGTGATTCAGTAATTCCGGCAGAAAATCCGATATGCTCTGGCGCGATGTGCAGACTGGCCGATAAGCTGGCTGGTAGGTAGTGCAAGCCATGGACAATGGTGAAGACCGCTAACGGTGGCTAATAGCAAGTAGCTAGTTAGCTGGCTAGCTGGCTAGTTTCAGCCGGAGGTTCTAGATTAGAAGGTATAAAGAAATAATAGAAACCGTTCCACATTGGGTGAGGCGGGTTGCAGGAAAGTACAGTATCTCACAAAAGTGAGTACACCCCTCACATTTTTGTAAATATTTGAGTATATCTTTTGAACAATGAAGAAATGTCACTTTTCTACAATGTAAAGTAGTGAGTGTACAGCTTGTATAACAGTGTAAATTTGCTGTCCCCTCAAAATAACACAACACACAGCCATTAATGTCTAAACCGCTGGCAACAAAAGTGAGTACACCCCTAAGTGAAAATGTCCAAATTGGGCCCAATTAGCCATTTTCCCTCCCCGGTGTCATGTGACTCGTTAGTGTTACAAGGTCTTAGGTGTGAATGGGGAGCAGGTGTGTTACATTTGGTGTCATCGCTCTCACACTCCCTCATACTTGTCACTGGAAGTTCAACATGGCACCTCATGGCAAAAAACTCTCTTAGGATCTGAAAAAAAGAATTGTTGCTCTACATAAAGGGCCTGGGCTATAAGAAGATTGCCAAGACCCTGAAACTGAGCTGCAGCATGGTGGCCAAGACCATACAGCGGTTTAACAGGACAGGTTCCACTCAGAACAGGCCTCGCCATGGTCGACCAAAGAAGTTGAGTGCACGTGCTCAGCGTCATATCCAGAGGTTGTCTTTGGGAAAGAGACGTATGAGTGCTGACAGCATTGCTGCAGAGGTTGAAGGGGTGGGGGGTCAGCCTGTCAGTGCTCAGACCATACGCCGCACACTGCATCAAATTGGTCTGCATGGCTGTTGTCCCAGAAGGAATCCTCTTCTAAAGATGATGCACAAGAAAGCCAGCAAACAGTTTGCTGGACATCACAGGGCCCTATTGTCCATCCCCACCCTGCCCCATAGATGGAGCGCTGTTACCAGCTTATCTGATGGCTGACAGCAGCTGACGGGGAACAGTGGAGCAAAGCTCGGAGACAGTGTGGGCGGTAGACACCCCAACCCTGGATACAAGGACACCAACATCTAGGGGCCAGCTCTCATTTCCCTTCAATGAGGGCCTGAATGGGTGTTGTAACGTCGACCATGACGGTGCCAGTAAAACTACTGTATAGTACCCACCAATACACCTACTGTACCTCTCTGACAGATTAGAGATGGGCAAAATACCAAGATATCAGTGGAAGGCTGCATTTACTCATGGCAATCAGTCTTCCTCAATGACAAACTATTTCTAGCCGTCGTCGGCAGCGCAGTCTCAGGAGACCATCAATTTCTTGTGCCTTGGGGGGTTAGCGCAGTGTCTGTGTAATTTGTAAGAGTTAGACAGAGAGCAGCAAGACACCCCACATCTCAAAGAGAACTGTTGTGGAATGCTATCTCTAACATGCCATGTGACACACTGACATCATTCAAGTGACTTTCCATTAGAGGAATTCTTCAGACAATACGGTTCTTCCTTATCAGTCGGTCTGATCATGGACTGTGATCATTATGAAGCAGACATGACTTTCAGTGGGTATCAACAATCTCCTCCGTCTCTCCCACAGCACACAACAGAGAGCCGAAGAACACAAATGGCTTTGTTGGACCAGGGAGATTGATTCTGAACTGGGAACAGTGAGAGGCAGCAGATTGGAATCCCATGAAACTGCTTGATTGTTCTGATATGACCTTCAGAAGATACTCAGTCAGTCACTGGTCCTAGCCACACAGTCACACCCACTCTGCTCCTCAGATAGATCTGATAATCCACTGACATCATGTGTCCTAACCTGGGGTGGCTGCCTGGTTGTGGTTTGAGCAGATCAACTGTTCTCATAGCAATTGCAATGTACTGCATGAAATACTGTATGTGGTTTTGGGTCCCAGTTAGGGTTATTTACAATTTAAAAGGTCTTGACAAACTCTCCTACCTTCTTACTACCTGTCCAGGAAAAACTCTAGGCTCTAGGCTCAACAAAACCCACATTTGGGTTAGTAAGGACAGACGGTCTGGACGGATATAATCATTGGGAGTAGGCCAGTGACCAATCCTCAAAAAGGGCTTCAGTTTTAGAGATACCCCTACCCGAGGTAGAACAAAAGACAAAACATATTTTACTGCAAAAATGGTTAGATAGATAGATATTGATAGATACAATGGGCTGAAATATCAACTAAGAATTTTATGATGAATGTAAGCTTTACTTTTTGGTATCTCATTAATAGACAACTTGCTCTCATTCAGTGCTGTATGGTCCTGCCTGACAAAAATACATACAGTTGCACGTTTTGTTGTTGGTGTGGCTATTGTGATCTAATCAGCTGTAAGGAAAACAAGTGGGCTGAGACAGTGAAAACTGTAAGTTATTTTCAGTCAAAGGTTCCTCTGTGGATTTTATATGTTCAGCCTGCAATTACGTTAGGGGGCCACCCTAGATTTGACTCCAAATCCATTATGGCTTCCAAAATCCAAAATGGCTGCCACAATATCAATAAATGGTGGTTTAATCACCTGTACATGTTTTAAATGAAACATCTTTCAGATTTGTGTACAGTACTTATGACCTGTACTCAACTATGTTGGGAATCCAGTAGGCCTGCCATAATGACACTCAAACACCATTGTCTGGATATAGAAAAGGCAGCTGACTGCTTGGCATGACAACACCAAGTATTCCAAATCACGAGCCTCTGAGGATCAATGAGGCAACAGAGGCTCCAACGAAAAGAAAGAGAACCCTGGACACCCTCTCCCTAGCTCTACAACTTGCCCTCACTGTGGAATAACTTGTGCCTCCAGGATTGGGCTCTTAAGTCACCTCATTATTTACAAGTAAGCTTTGATTAATTGCTAGTCCAATACGGCTGCCTCGATACAACATGACCTTCCGCTGACTCACTGCATTTGTGATGCGCATTGGGATGTTCTGGGGCACTTTTATGATGTTCGGGTTGAGCTGGAACATTGCTTTTTTTCAAAAAATAATGTCCACCATTCTGTCTGTCATATATGTTGACCTGGTGACATCATGGTGGATGGGGTGGATGCAACCTAACATGATGACAAGCGGATTAGGTAAACAACACAACCTGAGACTCATTGACAAAAAATGCTATCAACTTAGTGGGCCTTCATACTGTATGTCATAGGAATTGTGCCTATCCAATGTCAATGCAATCCTGAATCTCCGAGTCTGACCTGGAGTTGCTGTACATGTTGACTTGGTGACATTATGGTATATGGGGAGGATGCAACCACATATGACAAGCTCATAAGGCAGGTGCTCACCACATTGAACCAACACACCTCTCCAATGTCAATGCCATCCTGAATCTCCCAGAACTGGCATTGATAGGCCCACTCCACCATCAGTCCCCCCTCTGGCAGTTACTAGAGACAGAGACACCATGGAACTGGACTGTTACATTCAACAGCCAAAATGCCATCTGGAAAGTGCTGATGGCATTGCCCTTATGTGTACCTATTTTGCTACCACCCATGGCTGGCCAGCCCATGTAACACCTGAACTTGAGAGCATGTGAAGAATGAGCTCTCATGATGTGGTGACTCATGCATTGGTCTGGGAAACTGTTCAGTAATCCCAACATCCCTATAAGGTCAAACTTGAACAAAGATTCTGTAGGTGATCGTGTATGGTGACTGGGGATTGACTGTGGAATAGTAGTCTTTGTGCACCATGCTTGATCAGTTGCACCACCTCTGCAACCCCGTTACTTTCCATCAAAGCCCAGGGATCATCTTCAAATGTATTGTATATGTGCGTGGAGCTGTGCTACGTCATAACCAACGCTTCATAGTCATAGTGTATGACCTACACTCTAAGTAACCTCTAGGTAACCTGAGGTCACCCCCACAGGTTCTGTCACTCTCCTCATCTCCTGCTGGGCTTGTCCCAGACCGTATTCACAGCCAACTACCCACTGTAAATATTGGCCAAATAATCATCGTACCGACTTCTAAAGGAATATGTAGCACTTGACCTGCAGGCCTTTTGGCCACATTCAACATAAAAAAACTCAAACTACAGGTCAATTAGGTGTTGGAAAGACTTTCCTTCACAACTAGACAACCAACCATTCCACCACTGGAATATTCACAGCATCAGTCAGGCTGAGATAACATTTAAGTTAGTCAATGGGTCTCATTGGCATGGAAGCTGCATCTGCCTACACCCAACTGTTGTAGAAATGGAAACTGATCCCCACACAGCCCTGAATACCCTGCCAGTCATACAGGGAGGATACTGCCCCCTGTACCCAAGAAAGCAAAGGTAACTGAACTAAATGACTATCGCCCATAGCACTCACCTCTGTCATCATGAAGTGCTTTGAGAGTCAAGGATAATATCACCTCTACCTTACCTGTCACCCTAGACCCACTTCAATTTGCTTACCGCCCCAATAGATCCACAGACGATGCAATCGCCATCACACTGCACACTGCCCTATCCCATCTGGACAAGAGGAATACCTATGTAAGAATGCTGTTCATTGACTATAGCTCAGCATTCAACACCATAGTACCCTCCAAGGTCATCATTAAGCTAGAGGCCCTGGGTCTGAACCCCGCCCTGTGCAACTGGGTCCTGGACTTCCTGACGGGCCGCCCCCAGGTGGTGAAGGTAGGAAACAATATCTCCACTTCGCTGATCCTCAACACTGGGGCCCCACAAGGGTGCGTGCTCAGCCCCCTCCTGTACTCCCTGTTCACCCATGACTGCGTGGTCAAGCACGCCTCCAACTCAATCATCAAGTTTGCAGACGACACAACACTAGTAGGCTTGATTACCAACAATGACGAGACCGCCTACAGGGAGGAGGTGAGGGCTCTGGGAGTGTGGTGCCAGGAAAATAACCTCTCACTCAACGTCAACAAAACAAAGGAGATGATCGTGGACTTCAGAAAACAGCAGAGGGTGCACTCCCCTATCCACACTGACAAACTGAAATGGTCCACCCACGCAGACATTGTGGTGAAGAAGGCGCAACAGAGCCTCTTCAACCTCAGGAGGCTGAAGAAATTTGGCTTGGCACCTAAAACCCTCACAAACTTTTACAGATGCACAATTGAGAGCATTCTGTCGGGCTGTATCACCGCCTGGCCCGCAACCGCAGGGCTCTCCAGAGGGTGGTCAGTACAGCTGCATCAAAGCTGGGACCGAGAGAATGAAAAACAGCTTCTATCTCAAGGCCATCACTAGCCATCACTAGCACATTAGAGGCTGCTGCTGCCTATTGAAATCACTGGCCACTTTAAGAAATGGAACACTAGTCACTAATAATGTTTATATATCTTGCACTACTCATCTCATATGTATATACTGTATTCTATTCTATAATATTCTACTGTATCTTAGTCCATGCCGCTCTGTCATTGCTTGTCCATATATGTATATATTCTTAAATTCCATTCCTTACTAGATTTGTGTGTATTGGGTATATGTTGTGAAATTGTTAGATATTACTTGTTAGATATTACTGCACTATCGGAGCTAGAAGCACAAGCATTTCGCTACACCCGCAATAACATCTGCTATACACATATATGTGACAAATCAAATTTGATTTGATTTGATTTGCTGAATTACCAGTGAGCTGTGTAACCTGGTCAGGCCCCAGAACTACAACCACTACCGTCTACTTTGTCCCCTCACCCTGTTTGGACACACATGTCCTGGTCACCTCAAAGACTTTGAATCAACCTTGCACACTTACTTTCAGTGGGGAAAAGAGGGGACATGTTAGAGCTGCTAGAGCAGCTGACTGTTGTATTACAGGTTGCTTTCCTGTAACTTGGTTACGCTACTATGGCTACATTTACACAAGCAGCCCAATTCTGATATTCTTTTCCACTAATTGGTCTTTTGACCAATCACATCAGATCTTTTCACATCAGATCTTTTTCAGAGCTAATCTGATTGATAATTTTTTCACTCATTTATCTTTTGACCAGAATTGAGCTGCCTGCCTAAACAAATATGCTTGTGTCTTGAAAAACATGAACACATTGAAAAGCTGGTTGGCTTCAGCTGTATTGATTTACACCAAAACAGTCTTTATGGGCATGAGTGTTGTACTCTGAAAAGTTGCCTCATCTATAAAATTGATATTTACACATGTTTGTCATTTAGCTGATGCTGTTATCCACAGCAACTTACAGGAGCAATTAGGGTTAAGTGCCTTGCTCAAAGGCACATCAACAGATTTGTCACCTAGTCTGCTCGGTGTATCAAACCAGGAACCTTTCTGTTACTGGCCCAAAACTCTTAACCGCTAGGCTACCTGCCACCCTTGATTTTACCACCATCAAATGGTATTATAGCAGCCGTATTGGATTTTGGACGCCATATTGGATTTGAGGCAATATCCAGGGTGGCCCCAAAGATAATCTGTGGTGGCCCCCTGACAAAATTTCAAGAGTAGGGGCTAAAGATACTAAATCCTTTTAAGGATCGTCAGACCCAAAACTTTTATTTTGATGTCTGAGCCCACTTGTTTTCCTTAGAGCCAATTACAATAGCCACAACATAAAAAGAAAAGTATAACTGTATGTATTTTTGTCAGGCAGGACCATACAGCACTGAATGAGAGCAAGTTGTATATTAATCAGATACCAAAAACTAAAGCTTACATTCATCATAAATGTGAATAGTTGACATTCCAGCCTTTTGTATCTCTGTGTTTAAAAGTCTATATTTCCAAGGTGCATTAAGATATGCTAATCCTGTTTGTTTGTGTATGTAGTGCAGACAACTGACTACTTGTATTCCAAATTTGAGCAATTTCAGAGCTTGCAATATTGGGTTACATGAGCTTATGTGGCCCATACCCCCTTCAGCAGGCGTTATTCTGCACTTTTTGAATTTAGGGGGTGTGTCACAATATCTATCAATTTAAACACTTTTTGAGTAAAATATTTTTTACACAACCATCCATTTCATAAATGGGAGACATTAGAGATGTGAAAAAACATGGTTGCGTTTTGTTCTACCTAGGGTAGGGGTATCTAAAAAATGTGGAGGCCTTGCCACTAGCCTATAGGTAAGCAGAGAAAATAGAAGGAAGGCAATGCTGCTCCCTGCTGGACAGTTATAGCATAAACCATGTCATTACTGTACTAAGATTTTTGTTTCCACAAGCAACTGAGTATAATATGTCATACACATTAGTTATTCAATTAATTAATTTGACCATCAAACAACTCAATGGTAATGGCTGTTAGTTATTCAATTATCGTATTCTCTTGTTCTTCTATCCCTCCCAAAACACATACATACTTCACTTTGGAGGAATAATTCATATCTCCACCTACAAATTGCATTGTAGCATTTCACCCAGTAGATGGTATGACACACAAGTGGTCACGTCAAATATAAGAATAGTATGCAGTACACTACCAGTCAAAAGTTTGGACACACCTACTCATTCGAGGGTTTTTCTTTATTTTTACTATTTTCTACATTGTAGAATAATAGTGAAGACATCAAAACTATGAAATAACACATATGGAATAATGTAGTAACCAAAGAAGTGTTAAACAAATCAAAATATATTTTATATTTGAAAATCTTCAAATAGCCAGCCTTTGCATTGATGACAGCTTTGCACTCTTGGCATTCTCAATATAAGTATTGTAAGTCCAAAAGTTGATGTAGCAATTAAGGAATAACTGTGATCACTGGCCTTTAATTTCAGCGGCCGCCAGTCTTTAGGAGGGGCAGGAAACCACAACTTAATGTAGTCATTACATGTCACCCTGAGAGAGCTAGGGAGCATCTCTCTAAGGCCTAATGATAGTATGGATGGCTGAATACAGATGGAAAGAAGACATATAACATGGCAAGCCTCACTAGAGGAAGGATATCGGATTCCCATCTCAGCCCAGAGAGGTGTCTTTACCCATTACCATTCAGACACCAATCTGAATCAATTCCAAGTATCCTAGAGAATCTCTTTAATTGTGTCGGTTTTGGCATAGCACAGTTGTGGATTGTTCTTGCTTAAAATCATATCAGAATATGAGTTAAGCTTGTGTAAATTGAAATAGTTAATCACAGATGCTCAGAGAGGGCATAATATGACGTGCCTGCTTATGAGTCACTGGTGAATCTGTCCATCTTTTCAAATTAAGCTTGATCATGTAATTTCATGTACAAGCTGCTTTTATGAGTCAGCTTTAACTTGCAACATTGCGGGCTCGATTCAATCCGTAGCGCTGAAGATCAGCGCTATAGCGCGTTTGACATTCAAAGCAATGTTAGCGCATTGGTTGGAGACTGCATTCACGGTAAACAAAGTATGTGTCGGCTCAATCGGAAATGACTTTCACATTTCAGTCGCGCTATACCGCTGATCTTCCGCGTACGGATTGAATCGAGCCCTGAGTCTTTGCCCTGGATTGGATGGTTGCTTGCCGTTCTAGATAAGAACCATGTATAACACATCGTAGAAAAGCAAATGGTTGAGGGGAATAAGTGAGATAGCCACAGATATTCCATGAGTAAACTTTTATTACCATCAAAGTCATAAACTCAGTCAAGGAGTACAGTACAGAGCTTACAAATGAGAGACAGTCAGGACCTAAAGGTCACCACTGCTCCTGATGAACATTACATCGAGAAACAACAGGTACATCAGAAAGTGCATGGAGAAATGAACAGACATGGATTACTAAATACAGTGGCACTGAAACAAAGCATTGCTTTAGATTGTGTAACAGTATTTATTTGCTGTCTTAAGAGGATGAAGGACGCAAAATGGTATATTCACACAAATTATTTAAGATATTCCTGTTAAGCTTTTCGTGGAAATCTAAATGTTTTGACAAAATAAAGACATTGTGTACTGCTATATCTCAATAATGTATCTGAATATGCATATCAATCAATCAATATATTATTGTGGGTGTCAGAGACGTGAATAAACAATAGACTGGGGAGCAATAACTGATCTCTGTTCAACCAAAAAAAAATAGCAAATTTGACTTCCTGCATTCTATTGAAAATAATTGCTCCAAATTTTCTTAAATACATACTTCCATAAAACTTGCAAGTAACCTTCAGAGGGACCCATAAAACACATTAATATACTGTATAATTAAAGTGTGCATTATAACTTCTGTCTACTGATAATAAAACCACTGTCTTGCTGTGACAAGGAAAGACAGAGGCTGTATGGAGCATGGTACTGTAAATACAGTACAGAAAGAGGGGACCAAGTCAAGCATGACTAATATGATCTAGGCTCCACCTTGTTTGACACTGGCCATGTGTTAGTTGATTGACTATCTGGATAGGGTATCGATGGTTGTTACGGACTACAGGCTTTTAACTTACAGATATGTACATGTACTCTATATACAGTTGAGTCCCTGGCGGCGTAGTTATTTTCCAACATAATTTGCAAATAAATTCATTAAAAATCCTACAATGTGATTTTCTGGATTTTTTTTCTCTCAATTTGTCAGTCATAGTTGACGTGTACCTATGATGAAAATTACAGGCCTCTCTCATCTTTTTAAGTGGGAGAACTTGCACAATTGGTGGCTGACTAAATACTTTTTTTCCCCACTGTAGAACTGTAGTCTATAGAGGACACCAAGAGAATAATCACATTTTCGGCAGCAAGTTGAATATTGCAAAATGTATGGTGATTACAGAGAACTCTTGCAGTACCTCATTATTGACCATACTGAAGGGAGCCTGGCTATAAACCGACAACTGTTCTGTTTCATATTATTGTTATGAATGTCTTGAGAATAAGTAAACCTATGAATAAATAGATAAATAAATACATATGTTTGTAAATATTACAGATGTTTTAACACAATTGCTCTTAATTCTTCTGTGTCTAAGCAACGGAAAACGTATCAACAAAGCTGGTGTGGGGTAGAAAGGGCTTTTACAGTGGTGCTTTTACACAGTCAAATGTTATACAACAGAGAAATTAATGTAATAGTTTTCCTTGTAGGCTGAATTATATTTCTTTACAAACAGATCCACGTATTAAGGATGTATAAGAATGAATAAGTCATGTGAAGTGGTGAATCAGAAACAGAATGTAAAATACATTTTAAAGAAATAGAAAAAGTGAATCTAGTCACATAGGATGGATTAAGATATGTTAGTACCGAGGCCAACTGTGGAATTCATAAAGATGATCTACAAAATGTATTCTAGATACATAGAAACTACAGTGTAACAAACACATAGCTCATTTCATATACAGTGGGGAGAACAAGTATTTGATACACTGCCGATTATGCAGGTTTTCCTACTTACAAAGCATGTAGAGGTCTGTAATTCCAGAAATCCAGAAAATCACATTGTATGATTTTTAAGTAATTAATTTGGATTTTATTGCATGACATAAGTATTTGATACATCAGAAAAGCAGAACTTAATATTTGGTACAGAAACCTTTGTTTGCAATTACAGAGATCATACATTTCCTGTAGGTCTTGACCAGGTTTGCACACACTGCAGCAGGGATTTTGGCCCACTCCTCCATACAGACCTTTTCCAGATCCTTCAGGTTTCGGGGCTGTCGCTGGGCAATACGGACTTTCAGCTCCCTCCAAAGATTTTCTATTGGGTTCAGGTCTGGAGACTGGCTAGGCCACTCCAGGACCTTGAGATGCTTCTTACGGAGCCACTCCTTAGTTGCCCTGGCTGTGTGTTTCAGGTCGTTGTCATGCTGGAAGACCCAGCCACGACCCATCTTCAATGCTCTTACTGAGGGAAGGAGGTTGTTGGCCAAGATCTCGCGATACATGGCCCCATCCATCCTCCCCTCTATACGGTGCAGTCATCCTGTCCCCTTTGCAGAAAACCATCCCCAAAAATGATGTTTCCACCTCCATGCTTCACGGTTGGGATGGTGTTCTTGGGGTTGTACTCATCCTTCTTCTTCCTCCAAACACCAGATGGTCATTGGCAAATATCAGACGGGCCTCGACATGTGCTGGCTTGAGCAGGGGGACCTTGCGTGCGCTGCAGGATTTTAATCCATGACGGCGTAGTGTGTTACTAATGGTTTTCTTTGAGACTGTGGTCCCAGCTCTCTTCAGGTCATTGACCAGGTCCTGCCGTGCAGTTCTGGGCTGATCCCTTACCCCTTCCTCATGATCATTGATGCCCCACGAGGTGAGATCTTGCATGGAGCCCCAGACCGAGGGTGATTGTCCGTCATCTTGAACTTCTTCCATTTTCTAATAATTGCGCCAACAGTTGTTGCCTTCTCACCAAGCTGCTTGCCTATTGTCCTGTAGCCCATCCCAGCCTTGTGCAGGTCTACAATTGTATCACTGATGTCCTTACACAGCTCTCTGGTCTTGGCCATTGTGGAGAGGTTGGAGTTTGTTTGATTGAGTGTGTGGACAGGTGTCTTTTATACAGGTAACGAGTTCAAACAGGTGCAGTTAATACAGGTAATGAGTGGAGAACAGGAAGGCTTCTTAAAGAAAAAATAACAGGTCTGTGAGAGCCGGAATTCTTACTGGTTGGTAGGTGATCAAATACTTATGTCATGCAATAAAATGCAAATGAATTACTAAAAATCATACAATGTGATTTTCTGGATTTTTGTTTTAGATTCCGTCTCTCACAGTTGAAGTGTACCTATGATAAAAATTACAGACCTCTACATGCTTTGTAAGTAGGAAAACCTGCAAAATCGGCAGTGTATCAAATACTTGTTCTCCCCACTGTACCTGACATGTACAGTAGTGGCACTGGACATACAGTATATGAATAGTTAGAAGTTTATGGAATGATGTAGTCCATTGGAACAAAACATGAGCCTCAGCAGAGCCCTCAACCAGGAGCCTAATGAACAGATTAAACTAGCTTGGCAGAAATAAAGACCTTCATATTTCCAGTTTAAAGGTCAGTAGCAGGATTAGCATGGGTTTTTCTTTTCACTAAGTGCTTACAAATGTGAAATTAACAGCAAAAGTTAAGAATGCATGCTGTTTTTGTTACTTCTACAAAGGTTTCTATATACAGAATCTTTACACTGACAGCCATGTGGTTCTTTCCTAAGCAGAAAGCTGGCCAGGGAGGGAGTATGGTGTGGATGCTGCCATTCACTAACAGTGGGTCTGCTGCATCCCCCAGTAAACCTACTTACTGCAGCACAGACATAACTACTGATCAGTGTATACAAAAAATAACAAAGAGAGCAATGTTCACCCCCAAAAAATAGATTATTGTGTAGAGAGGGGTGTGGAGGAGGAATTCTACAGATCATTATGTAAAATCAACACTACAAGAGCAAAGACAAGCTGTTCATTACCTTATTGACTGCCATGATAATGGAGTGGAATATTATGAGAGTAGGACTGGGGGGAAAAGTTCCCAAACTTGGCTCATTAAGAGGAAATCAAAGCAGGTTTGGCACAATTACATTACACTTTCATTACCAAAGTCGAAAGTTCAGAGGAAAATATGTAGCTGTTAGCTATAAAGTAAATCTCCTTTCCCCCAACAAACAAACATAATATGGCAAAATCTGGGCTACATTAGACATAAAAAGCCCATGTAAGGCCAGAGGGCTGTTTTAAAAAGACAGAATACATCTAAAAATGTAGCCAGATAAATTCAACACTCAGGAAATATAGCACACAGGCTCTGTGAGATGTTACTAATGCTGCAAGTGAGAGATAAGCAGAGTCAGTGTCACCATGCTAGCAGCTAATGTACAGTGTGCAGGAAGGAGGATTGCTGGGAGTGAAGGTGGCCATAGGAGGGCGGTGGTCGTTTAACCCTGCTCATCCCCAGCTTCAGCTGCCGGTTGGAGGGGAGTTGGGGCCTCTCCGTTACACCGTGACAAAGGATCAACCACCTCCGGTGCGGTGGCCTCCGCTGGGCTGGCCTCCTCAGGGGCCGGAGGTGGCGCTGTGACATCTGCTGCAGCCTGGGGAATGGCATCACATGCCACGGCCTCCATTTCAACAGGGGGCTCTGTGACAGCAGCAGGCTCCTCCTCAGGAGCTGCAGCAGCAGCGGCTGCAGAGGGGTTACTGGGAGCCTGGGGGTCTGCTGGAGCTGGGGCTGGTTCTCCTGCTGCATGGCTGGTTGCTACTGCTGGGCTGGTTGCTGATGCAGGGCTGGTTGCTACTGCTGGGCTGGTAGTCCCCAAGTCAGCACTCTGCTCTGGAGCTCTCAGTCGCTTCATCATGGTAGTGACCCGCACTGCTTTCTGTGGGAGGCAGTCGCAGTGCACACTCAACTCAACGGGCCTAGTTACTATACATTTGATAGCTTTTACAGAATATGTTTCTAATTCAAAAGCCTTGTACTTTCACCAATCATTTATCCCATTTCAAATTATCAAGGCCCATAAAACTTGTATTAAAAATGTGTGATAGATAGTTTTCTTCAATCTCTCCTTCAGTGATGGAACAGATAAAGAGGCTTACCTTCCACTTAGCTTTGGCAAAGTTCTTCTCTATTTGTGCACAGACATTATCCTTAATATTCTTATTTGAGGCCGCATTTCCAGAGATCCTGAGGAGATAAAGGGGGGAAAGGGAACTTCACTATAGGTTTCCACCCAACCTTTTTATACGTGTAAAGTACGTCGGCAAATTTGTCGATAAACTTTCCAAATGTCGACAAAACAAAATACAGTGAGGGAAAAAAGTATTTGATCCCCTGCTGATTTTGTACATTTGCCCACTGACAAATACATTATTTTAATGGTAGGTTTATCTGAACAGTGAGAGACAGAATAACAACAAAAAAATCCAGAAAAACGTATGTCAAAAATGTTATAGATTGATTTGCATTTTAATGAGGGAAATAAGTATTTGACCCCTCTGCAAAACATGACTTAGTACTTGGTGGCAAAACCCTTGTTGGCAATCACAGAGGTCAGATGTTTCTTGTAGTTGGCCACCAGGTTTGCACACATCTCAGGAGGGATTTTGTCCCACTCATCTTTGCAGATCTTCTCCAAGTCATTAAGGTTTCGAGCCTGACGTTTGGCAACTCGAACCTTCAGCTCCCTCCAAAGATTTTCTATGGGATTAAGGTCTGGAGACTGGCTAGGCCACTCCAGGACCTTAACGTGCTTCTTCTTGAGCCACTCCTTTGTTGCCTTGGCCGTGTGTTTTGGGTCATTGTCATGCTGGAATACCCATCCACAACCCATTTTCAATGCCCTGGCTGAGGGAAGGAGGTTCCCAACCAAGATTTGACAGTACATGGCCCGTCCATCGTCCCTTTGAGGCGGTGAAGTTGTCCTGTCCCCTTAGCAGAAAAACACCCCCAAAGCATAATGTTTCCACCTCCATGTTTGACGGTGGGGATGGTGTTCTTGGGGTCATAGGCAGCATTCCTCCTCCTCCAAACACGGCGAGTTGAGTTGATGCCAAAGAGCTCGATTTTGGTCTCATCTGACCACAACACTTTCACCCAGTTCTCCTCTGAATCATTCAGATGTTCATTGGCAAACTTCAGACGGGCCTGTATATGTGCTTTCTTGAGCAGGGGGACCTTGCGGGCGCTGCAGGATTTCAGTCCTTCACGGCGTAGTGTGTTACCAATTGTTTTCTTGGTGACTATGGTCCCAGCTGCCTTGAGATCATTGACAAGATCCTCCCGTGTAGTTCTGGGCTGATTCCTCACTGTTCTCATGATCATTGCAACTCCACGAGGTGAGATCTTGCATGGAGCCCCAGACTGAGGGAGATTGACAGTTATTTTGTGTTTCTTCCATTTGCGAATAATCGCACCAACTGTTGTCACCTTCTCACCAAGCTGCTTGGCGATGGTCTTGTAGCCCATTCCAGCCTTGTGTAGGTCTACAATCTTGTCCCTGACATCCTTGGAGAACTATTTCCATGGTGGAGAGTTTGGAATCTGATTGATTGATTGCTTCTGTGGACAGGTGTCTTTATACAGGTAACAAGCTGAGATTAGGAGCACTCCTTTAAAAGTGTGCTCCTAATCTCAGCTCCGTTACCTGTATAAAAGACACCTGGGAGACAGAAATCTTTCTGATTGAGAGGGGGTCAAATACTTATTTCCCTCATTAAAATGCAAATCAATTTATAATATTTTTGACATGTGTTTTTCTGGATTGTTTTGTTGTCATTCAGTCTCTCACTGTTCAAATAAACCTACCACTTTGACAGTGGGCAAACGTACAAAATCAGCAGGGGATCAAATACCTTTTTCTCTCACTGTATGCTAGACAAGGTGGGATCTTTTTGTTGATAACATTAATTATGTGAGAAATGGCGATGGAAACCCCTTCATGCACAAATATTTTAATAATAACCATTATATCGAAGTAAACTTGGAGTCACGCGATGATATGTTGTGTGGTCCTCCCACTACGACTCGGGAAAGCATGCAGTTTATTAGGCTACAGATTAAATAAGTTATGATGAACTTCACAGGGCGGTGAAAGTGCACGGTGATGAGCTTGATGCTCCTTTCCAATAAGGGTCTTATTCTGGTGATATGATGATCGATGCTTGGCTGCCGTTTGAAAAATAAAAATAATCTTGCTCTTATCCATTCAAATCTCATCATGTAGGTAGCATACCCATACTGCATCTGCGAGCTGTTGGCTAGAGCACACATGCCAAGACCAGTAACGAGAGTGGGCACATTAGCTTTATAACAACTTTTGTTGTGACAAAACCATTAGTAGAGTTGAAAATGTGATTGAAACCCATTTAACTTGTCTTTAAAAAACAATTATACATAGGAATTTAACTGCAAAAGTTATTTGTATGTGCACTACGTCATCATGCACAACATTTTATCTGCAACAAGTCAATTTGATGGAAAATGTTTTATGCTAATTTTTGAATATTTGCATGAAAATCTGTCGCCAATTGAATGGGAACCAAGCTAGTGACAGCTCAGCAGATAGGGATGAGTATTACTAATGAAACAGCATCTCTAACAACTATGAATCATCATGGGGCCAACCAACATAATGACATTGCCAAATTTGACTCCTGGTCATTTAAGAACACACTGTACCCTTATCATGAACACATCATACTACATTCATCTGGGGGGTTTTCACTGTGGTCATCCGGTATATCTCCATAGTACTGTGGTCATCCGGTATATTTCCATAGTACTGTGGTCTTCTGTTACATCTCTATTAGTAGGCTACTGTGTTAATAATGTGTATTTTCCATACCACTCATGGTTGATGGCCTCCTGAGCCGTCAGCCTCTGATCCTGGTCTACCTCCATCATATGGGTTACCAGGCCTTTTGCTGAAACAAAATAAAAGCATAATCTCAACAAACAGCAGTTACTACTCCTGATGGAATCAGAGAACAAACAGGATCATTTTTAACATGAAAAAGTAAACAGATGAAATCCTCCCTTTTGAATTGCTGTTTACCCAGTAAGCTGTCATTCACCCAGTCTCCTGTCACTTCATTTTAAAAGTACCTGACTCTGAGATGTCGTCCCAGTATGGAGAGTCAAACTCATAGTCCCCCGCCAAGATCTTCCTGAACAGGTTCTTGTCATGGTTTTCATAGTCATCATCATCAGTTTCATCATAGAAAGGAGGGTTGCCTGAAAGCCTGAGGGCCACAAGACAAAAGGAGCTCTTTATCAGCTTGTATTGTCATACCATGTGCACAAATATCATGTAAAGATATGATTTATTGCGATGGGTAATACCTTATAAATAAGATTCCCCGACTGCTTTTGTGCATAGCTGTCACGACTTCGGCCGATGCTGCCTCCCCTCCTTGTTCGGGCAGGCTTCGGCGTTCGTCGTCACCGGAGTACTAACCACTGCTGCCCCAATCATCATCACAATTGTCTTGTCAAAAACACACACCTGGTTCTAATCCCCTAAGTGTTCCCTCTGCCCCCTTATCCTTGTGGGTGATTGTTAATTGTGAGAGTATGTAGCTCGGTGGAGCTACTCATAACATTGTGTTGCCAGGGTAGATTTTCCCCCTGTGCCTATGTATTATTGGATTCCGTTACAGTGTAATGTGCCTGTTTCGTTGATCGCTATTGGAGCGCAATTGTGTGTCAACGAAGGAATAAACTCTGTATTCGGTGATTACCCTCCTGCGCCTGACTCCTTTACCACACTCACCACATAATCACCCACCCGTTATGGAGTCAGTGGGAGAAGAGCGCATGCCTGGAGTCGTGGCACGGGTCCAGGAGCATTCCACGATGCTGGCCAGCTTGGGGGAAGCGATGGATCGGGTTCTTCAGGTCGTCCAACACCTGGAGAGGAGAGGACCTGTTCTGTCGAGACCAGCTGGCCAACCGGATCCAGCCATCTACACCCCAGCACCCGTAGGGATCCAGATATCCCGACCACGGGCGTTTGATTGGACGGCGGCACTGTGCCAGGGATTCCTCCTCCAATTGGAGCTTTACTTCGCCAGCATCAGACTGGCGCCATCGGAGCGGGAGAAGGTGTCCGTCCTCGTTTCCTGCCTCTGTGGGAAAGCCCTGGAGGTTATTTTTCGATTATTGAATATCCTGCTTTCCCTGTGGTATTAGGTATTCCTTGGCTAGCACTCCACAACCCCACCTTCTCATGGCTCAGGGCTCTCACGGGGTGGTCGCGTGAATGTCAGGGTAGGTGTCTAGATGTTTCCGTTGGTGCAACCATGGTGGAAAGTCCAGACGGTACCTCCAACGTGTGCGCATTCCCCCCGAATACCTCGATTTGGCGCACACGTTTTCCAAGACACGTGCTACTAAATTACCACCTCATCGGGCGGGGGATTGCGCGATAGACCTTCGGGTAGACACTGTACCTCCCAGGAGTCATGTGTACCCCCTGTCGCAGGCTGAAATGGAGGCTATGGAAACATACGTCTCCGAGTCCCTGGGCCAGGGGTACATACGTCCCTCCACTTCACCCGCCTCCTCGAGTTTCTTCTTTGTGAAGAAGAAAGACGGCGGTCTGCGCCCGTGCATTGATTATCGATCACTGAACAAGGAGACGATTAGATTTAGTTATCCTCTCCCCCTCATTCCTTCAGTGATCGAGTCAATGCATGGGGCGCGCTTCTTCACAAAGCTAGATCTCAGGAGTGCGTACAACCTGGTGCGTGTTCGGGAAGGGGATGATTGGAAGACGACATTCAGCACAACCACGGGGCATTATGAATACCTGGTGATGCCCTACGGTTTGATGAATGCTCCATCCGTCTTCCAGTCCTTTGTGAACGAGGTGTTTCGGAACATGCTTGGTGGCGGTGTAGTGGTCTACATCGATGACATCCTGGTGTATTCCGCTACTCGCGCCGAGCATGTGTCCCTGGTTCGCAAAGTGCTGGCCAGACTGTTGGAAAATGACCTTTATGCCAAGGCAGAGAAGTGTATGTTTTTCCAGCAGTCCGTCTCCTTCCTCGGATACCGCATTACCACCTCAGGTGTGGAGATGGAGGGAGATCGCATTTCAGCCGTGCGTAATTGGCCAACTCCAACCACAGTTATGGAGGTGCAGCGATTCCTTGGCTTTGCCAACTACTACCGAAGGTTTATCCGGGGCTTTGGCAAGGTCGCAGCTCCCATCACATCCCTGTTGAAGGGTGGGCCGTCCCGGCTCCGCTGGTCTGCTGAGGCGGATCTGGCCTTCAGGAGACTGCGGGGTCTGTTCACCTCAGCTCTGGTACTGGCCCACCCCGATCCATCACTACCGTTCGTAGTGGAGGTGGATGCGTCCGAGGTAAGGATAGGCGCTGTCCTGTCCCAACGCTCGGGCACGCCACCCAAGCTCTGCCCTGTGCCTTCTTCTCAAAGAAGCTCAGCCCGGCAGAGCAGAACTACGATGTTAGAGATCGGGAGCTGTTGGCTGTTGTCCGATCTTTGACCGTGTGGAGGCATTGGCTCGAAGGGGCGAAACACTCTTTCCTCGTCTGGACGGACCACCGTAACCTGGAGTACATCCGGGCAGCGAGGAGGCTGAATCCTTGCCAGGCCAGGTGGGCCCTATTCTTCAGCCGGTTTGATTTTACAATATCATACATTCCAGGTACGAAGAACGTGAAGGCAGACGCACTGTCCCGGCTGTATGACACAGAGGAGAGGCCCAGAGACAACACCCCCATACTCCCGGCTTCCTGCATTGTGGCGCCGGTAGTATGGGCGATGGACGCAGATATAGAGTGGGCATTACGCAAAGATCCATCTCCACCGCAGTGTCCAGCTGGGCTGCGGTACGTGCCTGTTCTTATCCGTGATCGTCTGATCTTCTGGGCACACACGTCACCCTCTTCTGGTCACCCAGGTATCGGTCGTACAGTGCGCTGCTTGAGCGGAAAGTACTGGTGGCCTACCTTGGATAAGGACGTGAGGGTGTACGTCTCCTCCTGCTCGGTGTGCGCCCAGAGTAAGGCACCTAGGCACCTCCCAGCGGGTAAGCTACAACCGTTACCAGTTCCACAACGACCATGGTATCACCTTAGCATTGATTTTCTGACTGATCTTCCCCTCTCCCAAGGTAACACCACCATCCTGGTCTTTGTGGAACGCTTCTCCAAGTCCTGCCGCCTCCTTCCTCTGCCCGGTCTCTCCATGGCCCTGCAGACTGCGGCGGACCCTGTTCACTCACGTCTTCTGGCACTACGGGAGTGCCAGAGGATATAGTGTCCGACCGAGGTCCCCAGTTCACGTCTAAGATTTGGAAGGCGTTCATGGAACGTCTGGGGGTCTCGGTCAGCCTGACCTCTGGGTTCCACCCCGAGTCAAATGGGCAGGTGGAACGAGTAAATCAGGATGTGGGTAGGTTCCTGCGGTCCTACTGGGAGTGGTCGGTGTTCTTGCCATGGGCAGAATATGCCCAGAACTCTCTCCGCCACTCCTCTACTAACCTAACACCATTCCAATGTGTTTTAGGTTACCAACCGGTTCTGGCACCGTGGCACCAGAGCCAGACCGAGGCTCCTGCAGTGGATGACTGGTTTCGGCGCGCAGAGGAGACGTGGGACGCAGTGAGGCGTCTGGCTCTCGACCCGGAATCTGCCCCTCCGCCTGCCCTGCCGGAAGCTGAGCCCGCGGTTTGTGGGGCCGTTCAAAGATTACCGTATTAACCCCTCGTTTCATGTGTCTCTCCTCAGGCCGGTGGTGGTTGGTCCGCTGCAGTAGTCTGAGGTGCGGGAGCTTCCTCCACCTCCTCTGGACATCGAGGGGGCCACGGCATACTTTGTCCATGCCATCCTGGATTCGAGGCGTCGGGTGGGGGTCCTTCAGTACCTCGTGGAGTGGGAGGGGTATGGTCCGGAGGAACGGTGCTGGGTCCCAGTGAGGGATATCCTTGATCCCTCCCTGTTGCAGGATTTCCACCGTCGCCATCCGGCTCGCCCTGCTCCGCGTCCTCCTGGCCGTCCTCGAGGCCGGGGTCGGCGCGCTGCTGGAGCTGCGCGTCAGGGGGGGTACTGTCACGACTTCGGCCGAGGCTGCCTCCCCTCCTTGTTCGGGCAGGCTTCGGCATTTGTCGTCACCGGAGTACTAACCACTGCCGCCCCAATCATCATCACAATTATCTTGTCAATCACACACACCTGGTTCTAATCCCCTAATTAGTCTGTGTACAAGTGTTCCCTCTGCCCATTTGTCCTTGTGGGTGATTGTTAATTGTGAGAGTATGTAGCTCGGTGGAGCTACTCATAACATTGTGTTGCCAGGGTAGATTTTCCCCCTATGCCTATGTATTATTGGATTCCATTACAGTGTAATTGCCAGGGATGTTTGTTTCCCCTGTGCCTGTTTCATTGATAGCTATTGGAGCGCATTTGTGTTTCAACTAAGGAATAAACTCTGTATTCGGTGATTACCCTCCTGCGCCTGACTCCTTTCACCACACTGACCACAATAGCATGTGGATTACAGTGAAGATGGTCTCTTTCAGTAAAGTACAGTCACTTTTCCTGTTGCCCTTCTGTATTATTCCTAATCCCCCGTCCTCTGAGCAGACTCACAGCCCACCCCTCTTGCAGTAGTACAGTATATGAGACCATGGCTCCCTATGCCGATAATTAAACCACTCACAGGATGTACATGATGACACCCAGGGCCCAGCAGTCCACTGGCCTGCCGTATCTCTGTCTCCCAACCACCTCTGGTGCTGCAGGGACACAAACACAGTTAAGGATTATTTATTGATATTTCTCTCACAAATGCTTTCCTGCACTCTCATAAACTACTACCCAAAACCAATTCTCGAAGATACCCTGACCCTTCCCCAGTCCTTACCCAGGTACTAATCCCTTCCCCGCTCCTTCCCCAGTCCTTAACCAGGTACTAATCCCTTCCCCGCTCCTTCCCCAGTCCTTAACCAGGTACTAAACCCTTCCCCGCTCCTTCCCCAGTCCTTAACCAGGTACTAATTCCTTCCCTGGTCCTTCCCCAGTCCTTCCCCAAGTACTAATCTCTCCCCCAATCCTTCCCCAGTACTTCCCCAAGTACTAATCCCTTCCCCAGTCCTTCCCCAAGTAATAATCTCTCCCCTGCTCCTTCCCCAGTCCTTACCCAGGTACTCTGGGGTTCCACAAGGGTCTTTGATGAGCCCGGTCTCCAGCTTGGCCAGGTGGAAGTCACTGATCACTATTTTGGAGTGCTTCAGGCGGTTAAAGTACACCAAGTTCTCCAGCTGAGTAAAGGAACAGGACGACAGCTAAAGTTTGCCAAGGTTTTGCTAAAGTAATCTCATTCAAACATCCAGACTTAGAGCAGACTTCATCACTGTTTAAGGTAAATATTGAAGCAGTCAAACACTTCAGCGTCACACAAGTGCCTAAAACTGACAGTCAATTTATTTTAGTTCTAACAAAGCAAGATCACTGAGTCAATCTTATCAAGTACAGTGAGGGAAAAAAGTATTTGATCCCCTGCTGATTTTGTACGTTTGCCCACTGACAAAGAAATTATCAGTCTATAATTTTACTGGTAGGTTTATTTGAACAGTGAGAGACAGAATAACAACAACAAAATTCAGAAAAACGCATGTCAAAAATGTTATAAATTGATTTGCATTTTAATGAGGGAAATAAGTATTTGACCCCTCTGCAAAACATGACGGGCATGTACAGTGGGGAAAAAAAGTATTTAGTCAGCCACCAATTGTGCAAGTTCTCCCACTTAAAAAGATGAGAGAGGCCTGTAATTTTCATCATAGGTACACGTCAACTATGACAGACAAAATGAGAAAAAAAAATCCAGAAAATCACATTGTAGAATTTTTAATGAATTTATTGGCATATGATGGTGGAAAATAAGTATTTGGTCAATAACAAAAGTTTCTCAATACTTTGTTATATACCCTTTGTTGGCAATGACACAGGTCAAACATTTTCTGTAAGTCTTCACAAGGTTTTCACACACTGTTGCTGGTATTTTGGCCCATTCCTCCATGCAGATCTCCTCTAGAGCAGTGATGTTTTGGGGCTGTCGCTGGGCAACACAGACTTTCAACTCCCTCCAAAGATTTTCTATGGGGTTGAGATCTGGAGACTGGCTAGGCCACTCCAGGACCTTGAAATGCTTCTTACGAAGCCACTCCTTCGTTGCCCGGGCGGTGTGTTTGGGATCATTGTCATGCTGAAAGACCCAGCCACGTTTCATCATCAATGCCCTTGCTGATGGAAGGAGGGTTTCACTCAAAATCTCACGATACATGGCCCCATTCATTCTTTCCTTTACACGGATCAGTCGTCCTGGTCCCTTTGCAGAAAAACAGCCCCAAAGCATGATGTTTCCAACCCCATGCTTCACAGTAGGTATGGTGTTCTTTGGATGCAACTCAGCATTCTTTGTCCTCCAAACATGACGAGTTGAGTTTTTACCAAAAAGTTATATTTTGGTTTCATCTGACCATATGACATTCTCCCAATCCTCTTCTGGATCATCCAAATGCACTTCAGACGGGCCTGGACATGTACTGGCTTAAGCAGGGGGACACGTCTCGCACTGCAGGATTTGAGTCCCTGGCGGCGTAGTGTGTTACTGATGGTTGGCTTTGTTACTTTGGTCCCAGCTCTCAGCAGGTCATTCACTAGGTACCCCGTGTGGTTCTGGGATTTTTGCTCACCGTTCTTGTGATCATTTTGACCCCACGGGGTGAGATCTTGCGTGGAGCCCCCAGATCGAGGGAGATTATCAGTGGTCTTGTATGTCTTCCATTTCCTAATAATTGCTCCCACAGTTGATTTCTTCAAACCAAGCTGCTTACCTATTGCAGATTCAGTCTTCCCAGCCTGGTGCAGGTCTACAATTTTGTTTTTGGTGTCCTTTGACAGCTCTTTGGTCTTGGCCATTGTGAAGTTTGGAGTGTGACTGTTTGAGGTTGTGGACAGGTGTCTTTTATACTGATAACAAGTTCAAACAGGTGCCATTAATACAGGTAACGAGTGGAGGACAGAGGAGCCTCTTAAAGAAGTTGTTACAGGTCTGTGAGAGCCAGAAATCTTGCTTGTTTGTAGGTGACCAAATACTTATTTTCCACCATAATTTGCAAATAAATTCATTAAAAATCCTACAATGGGATTTTCTGGATTTTTTTTTCTCAATTTGTCTGTCATAGTTGACGTGTACCTATGATGAAAATTACAGGCCTCTCTCATCTTTTTGAGTGGGAGAACTTGCACAATTGGTGGCTGACTAAATACTTTTTTTCCCCACTGTATATGTGCTTTCTTGAGCAGGGGGACCTTGCGGGCGCTGCAGGATTTCAGTCCCTCACGGCGTAGTGTGTTACCAATTGTTTTCTTGGTGACTATGGTCCCAGCTGCCTTGAGATCATTGACAAGAACCTCCCGTGTAGTTCTGGGCTGATTCCTCACCGTTCTCATGATCATTGCAACTCCACGAGGTGAGATCTTGCATGGAGCCCCAGGCAGAGGGAGATTAACAGTTATTTTAATAATAATAATAATAATAATAATAATAATAATATGCCATTTAGCAGACGCTTTTATCCAAAGCGACTTACAGTCATGTGCGCATACATTTTTTACGTATGGGTGGTCCCGGAGATCGAACCCACTACCCTGGTGTTACAAGCGCCATGCTCTACCAATTGAACTACAGAGGACCACTTTTGTGTTTCTTCCATTTGTGAATAATCGCACCAACTGTTGTCACTTTCTCACCAAGATGCTTGGCGATGGTACCATTCCAGGCTTGTGTAGGTCTACAATCTTGTCCCTGACATCCTTGGAGAGCTCTTTGGTCTTGGCCATGGTGGAGAGTTTGGAATCTGATTGATTGATTGCTTCTGTGGACAGGTGTCTTTTATACAGGTAACAAAATGAGATTAGGAGCACTCCCTTTAAGAGTGTGCTCCTAATCTCAGCTCATTACCTGTATAAAAGACACCTGGGAGCCAGAAATCTTTCTGATTGAGAGGGGGTCAAATACTTATTTCCCTCATTAAAATGCAAATCAATTTATAACATTTTTGACATGTGTTTTTCTGGATTTTGTTGTTGTTATTCTGTCTCTCACTGTTCAAATAAACCTACCATTAAAATTATAGACTGATTATTATTATTATTTTTTTATTTTTTTGGGTGGGGGTGGATCAGCTTAATATTGCAGATAGATTGTATCTTCTATCAATGTAATTGTCTGCATCACTTCCAATCCCCCATGTTTTTTATATATATACTCCCCTTTATTACTTTGAACCCCGCCATCCTTTCCCTACTTGGAGTAAATTAGTGAACAACAATGCCCAGGCCTCTACTTCCGATCTATACTTACTATCTACACCTTATGGACAGAGTTAATTTTACAATAATTCTATTACATATATATAATTTTTTTTAAATTTTTTGCTCCTGAACTTCTTCTACTCTCAACCTCTCCGATCATTTTCATGATGTCCATCCGGTTTGCTTCTATATGCCATATCTTTCTAACTGTGCTCTTTCCCAAAAGCTCCCAACATACAACCTATATACTTATTATGGACACAGTATGCTTACATTATTAGCTATCTTGGTTATTATTTGTTGTTATTTGTTATTAGTCTGATCATTTCTTTGTCAGTGGGCAAACGTAGAAAATCAGCAGGGGATCAAATACTTTTTTCCCTCACTGTATATTTGCATAATAAATGTGGTTTTTCAAAAATGTTTGCCGTATATACAGTGCCTTCAGAAAGTATTCATACCCCTTGACTTAATCCACATTTTGTTGTGTTAAAGCCTGAATTCAAAATTGACTAAATTGATTTTTTCTCTCACCCATCGACACATAATAACCCATAATGACAAAGTGAAAACATATTTTTAGAAATGTTTACATAAGTATTCACACCCCTGAGTCAAGAATGTTAGAATCACCTTCGGCAGTGATTACAGCTGTGAGTCTTTCTGGGTAAGTCTCTAAGAGCTTTGCACACCTGGATTGTACAATATTTGCCCATGAATCTTTTCAAAATTCTTCAAGCTCTGTAAAATTGGTTGTTGATCATTGCTAGACAACCATTTTTAAGTCATGCCATAGATTTTCAAGCAGATTTAAGTCAAAACTAACTTGGCCACTCAGGAACATTCAATGGCTTCTTGGTAAGCAACTCCAGTGTAGATTTGGCCTTCTTATTTAGGTTATTGTCCTGCTGAAAGCTAAATTAATCTCAAAGTGTCTGGTGGAAAGCAGACTGAACCAGGTTTTCCTCTAGGATTTTGCCTGTGCTTAGCTCCATTCCGTTTCTTTTTTATCCTGAAAAATGTCCCAGTCCTTAACGATTACAGGCATACCCATAACAGCCACCACTATGCTTGAAGATATGGAGAGTGGTACTCAGTAATATGTTGTAATGGATTTGCCCCAAACATAACACTTTTTATTCAGGACAAAATGTTAATTGCTTTGCCACATTTTTTGCAGTACTACTTTAGTGCCTTGTTGCAAACAGGATGCATGTTTTGGAATATTTTATTCTGTACAGGCTTCCTTCTTTTCACTCTTTCAATTAGGTTAGTATTGTGGAGTAACTACAATGTTGTTGATCCATCCTCAGTTTTCTCCTATCACAGCCATTAAACTCTGTAACTGTGTTAAAGTCACCATTACTGTCACACCCTGGCTCTGGGACTCTATATGTTGAGCCAGGGTGTGTTCATTCTATGTGGTTTATTTCTATGTTGGGGGTTCTAGTTTGTTGTTTTCTATGTTTGCCTGAGTGACTCCCAATCAGAGGCAACGAGTGTCAGCTGTTGGCTGGTTGTCTCTGATTGGGAGCCATATTTAACTGTCTGTTTTTCACTTTGTGTTGGTGGGTTTTTGTTCCGTGTTCGGTCATTGTCACCGTGGACTTCACGAGTCGTTTATTGTTTTGTTTCGTGCTTTAATATAATAAAGTAACATGTTCGTTCATCACGCTGCGCATTGGTCTACTTCTCTCCCTGACGATCGTGACAATTACCCTCTTGGTGAAATCCCTGAGTGGTTTCCTTCCTCTCTTTTTTTTACCTATCTACCAATAACTGCCCTTTGTGAGGCATTGAACATAATTCCACTTTGACATTATGAGGTATTGTGTGTAGGCCAATGGGGAAAAAAGTCAATTGAATTAATTTTAAATTCAGGCTGTATCACAACAAAATGTGGAAAAAGTCAAGGGGTGTGAATACTTTCTGAAGGCACTGTATACAGTATATACAGTGAGCCTCAAAAGTATTGGGACAGTGACAACTTTGTTGTTGTTTTGGCTCTGTACTTTGGATTGCAGTGCAGACTGGCAGCTTTAATTTGAGGGTATTGTCATCCATATCGGGTGAATCGTTTAGAAATTACAGCAATTTTTGTACAAAGTCCCCCCATTTTAAGGGACCAAAAGTATTGGGACAAATTCATTTATATGTGTATTAAAGTAGTAAAAAGTTAAGTATTTGGTCCCATATTCCTAGCACGCAGTAACTACATCAAGCTTGTGACTCTACAAATTTGCTGGATGCATTTGCTTTTTGTTTTGGTTGTTTCAGATCATTTTGTGCCCAATATAAATTATTGGTAAATTATGTATTGTGTCATTTTGCATGAACTTTTATTGTAAATAAGAATATAATATGTTTCTAAACACTTCTACATGAATGAGGATGCTACCATGATTACAAATAATCCTGAATCGTGAATAATGATGAGTGAGAAAGTTAGATGCACAAATATCATATATTTGTGTTGGAGTACAGAGCCAAAAGAACAATACATATATACTGTATATATTCCAGCCTATAGTAATTCAACAAGTCAATTACTTTAAAAGAAGCAGTGCTGCTCAACATTCAGGCATTTACAGTATATTGTAGTCCTCCCCTTGACCACCAGAGGCCCCAGGTCTTAGTACCTTGAGGTTCCTGTGGACAATGTTCAGGGAGTGAAGGTAGGCGACGGCCTCCAACACCTGACGGACCACATTACTGGTGTCGCGCTCGGAATAGTAGCCCTGGTCCAGGATCCAATCAAATACCTCTCTGCCTGTAGCACTGTGGGGAGAACTTGAGTAGCATGAAGCATGGTGCTGACCTACTGTAGATGCTTTGAGCCTGACAATGTCTCTGGATCAAAGCATTCACAGATACTTTTCAATAATACAACTTTATACAATTGACACAGAGACACTTTGAACGTGTGAAAATATGGTTTAAAAATATTTTTGCATTACTATGCTATTACCATAGAAATAATACCCTCGCCAAGGGCGAAGACTTTAAGAGTCAACAAAATCACGGAATCCACCAAACCTGCTTAATGTGATGATTTCAATTATTTAAACATTTCTCCTCTGATCTCTGATGGTTTACCTTATGACCAGAATTACAGACCCACAAATCAATGCAATCCTGGAGGAGTAGAGTATCATATATTTAATATATCTATGGTAATGCAACAAATCCCCAAGAACACAGACTGATGAGAATATGGAGCAGCCAGAAATGAATCATATCTTAATACCAAATGAAGGCTGCAGAAGGGGAGTTCAGAGCCGTGCTCATATCTACATGGCCTCCGGCTACTACAACTCATTCCCCATGAGTGCATAATCAACACATAGACGCCTGCTGCTGCAAAGACAGGAGCACAATCTCAACCAATCAGACGACTCAACTCACAGTTCAAGGAAGAGGAAATACTCTTTTCTGGTCTCATAGACATCCACCAGCTGGAGAATATTGGGGTGCTTCACCCTGGATAGAGCAGGCCAAAGGGGGAGAGAGGAGAGTCAGAAGGAGTGTGAGGGGTGAAGAGAGATGGGGGTGCCTTCATTGAGACACATACAGTACGGTTTGACGGTACATTAACGCTCATGAATAACAAACTCCAACAGTCAGCCATGCCGAGAGGAACGGCAACCATGTGCAGGAAAAAATACATCAGTAAACAATCAATTTAATTAAAAAAGGACTGTGAGATCTGCATGCTTAAACATCTCTTGGACAACTTCTTAATAGAGGAAAACTGTATACCCATAAATAATGTACTGTGCTTTAAACATGACTTGAATGTCTGTTGATGAGGGCATTTATGTGCAAGGACGATTATGCGGCAGAATAGTATGGAGTGCTTGACCGTGACCATGATAATGACTGCTCGAGCTAAGAAACTTCATGGTGAGTTTTGTCAGCGAGGCGATGAGCAATGCAGAGCATAACACTTCACATAAGGTATTAGACAACATGGAAACCATTGGCTGTATGTGGTAGCTGTGCAGCTGGCTTTCAATGGTGCTTCAGGGGATTGGACTGACGGACTGGTATCTTTTCCAGTCACTAAAAGTAATGGACGCCAACCACAAGAAAATGTATCAAATCCTCCTGTTCGAGAACTTGAAGAACCCAATTCAAACAGCAAGCCCGATGAAGGTCATGCTTTTGTGTATCGGGAGAAAAGACTCCACGGTATTAGATAACCCTTCAAGAAATGACAAATTCATCTTCCATTAAGTACATTGGTTTTTTCATCTGTGTTCTTTGAGTTCCCTGCTGCCTATAACAAATTGTTTGATAAGGCTCAGGTTATGCTAATGTTGGTTTTACTGGAGAGGGAGGTGATGAAAGAGAGGCTGCCACAGACTGATGAATAAGAAGCCTAATGGTAGAAAAATAGTTGGAGATAAACACCGTTGGAGAAAATAATGCTACCCAGTGTGATCATTCAGTGGGATGAAGTTTGCTTTACTTTTTAATAAAAAATGCTGCAGACATATTTTGTTTTCTCTGTTCTTCGCTCTAATGGATGTCCACTGTGCGCATTCTGTCTTTCAGAAGATAAAGTGTATAGAAACAAAACAACTTATTCCTCGTAGAGATTACACATTCACATAGCCTACTGAAATAATACACCATCTGTTATAAAACAAATTTCATTTACAGAGAATAGTTTTGTGAACGCGAACGTAAAATGACAGATGGCAGAATTTAAAGTTGATAACAGCAACTCACATCTTTAAAATGACTATCTCATTTTTTGCAGCCTTCCGAACTTTCCTCCCATCCTTTTTCAAGAACTTTTTACAAGTAAACATTTTCAGTGTGTTTTTGTCCTTGGCCCTGAAGATCTCACAGAACTCCTCCCTGCAAAGGAAATGCACAAAATCACACATTTAGAAAGATCCAAAGTAAACGTAAATGGGTTTCTAAATTAGTAAAGTCCTTGATTACGATTTTATCATTATGGCTATGGGAACAGCCTTCCTAGAAATTGTAGGTGGACTTGAATAAAGCATTTGTCCTTATTGAAGTTAATTTTTTTTACTTAGTACATTTTCAAATAATCTGGTGCCATATCATACAAAGGAAAAACCCAGACTAGAGGGTTGATGGTGAGTTTCCTGTATTTCCTGTTCATTCAGTCAGGTTGACTACTAGCAGCATACTTACGATTTAACAATCTGTCCCAGGTCATATTTATCTGTCACCTCCGAGGGATTGTTGTAATCCTTCTTTTCCCCGAGCGTTAAACAGCCAAATGGCATGGCCACTTCTGCCCTGAGGGAGAGAGAGAGAGAGACCTGCAATCATGTAATGTCACAAACTATTAACCATGACTATACATTATTACACACCACATCAAACAGCATCCCTAAACCATGAAACATGGCACCAGTGGCGAGAAAGTCTTTCCAGAGTAGAGGGACTGATAAACTACCAACGCCAGCAGACAGTATGGTATGACTGTTGAGCCGATTGTTTCACTTGACTACTGTAACAAGTCTTTTATCATCTTGCATTAACAAAACAACATTTTGAGCTGCAGAGCGTGATGCAGAGTGTGATGCGAGGAGCTGCTAGGGGACTCAACTTTAAAAGCAGCAGGCAACTGACTGACAGGGGGGTCCGGGTGCTAACGGAGGCAGAGCAGGAGAATAGAAATGCTAATGCATTTGTGCTCCCTCAGCGAGGCAGCCAACCTGCCAACCTGCCAGCCTGCCACAGCAACAAGTGAAGCATTTCCAATCAGGGAAGAGGAGCGAGCGATTATGAGCAGAGCACCCGAGGACACTGAGAAAAATGAAAGCACTTTATGGGCTACGCATTACATTTATGGACCTAATTGCAGTGTTGCTTCTACTTCTCTCTAAGAGCACTGAGTGAAACTGGAGAACAACCTATCCAAGTATACTGCGGAGGAGTTTATGGCCAGCTTAATTGGCATGTTATTTTATTTTATTTATGTTGGGTATTGTATCATCTCTTAAAGACAGGGCAATTGAGTCTAAAAGGGTGATAACTCAGTTGTTTTGGAAGTAGAATATATCTGGATAAGGGAATGAGTTAATAGTTCTAGTTACAGAAGGTCTCCCATCAGTGTAAGAAAGGCATTACATTGTGTTCGATGTTAGAAAGCCCAATAGATACCATTTTATCTACTGTATACCTTTGAACGGAGGACTGTCTGACATGGTTGTGTGGCACACCGGGAGTGAATGTCTCTATGCATACACAATAGCTGACTGTAAACTATGGCGGTTATAGCTCAGGCCAGTAACCGAAAGGTTGCTAGTTGGAACCCCCAATCTGAAGAAGGTGAAAAATATAGTATAATACACACTTGAACACAAATATAAGTACCCACTAAATTATTATAATGATTCAATTACTGTCTGTGAGATAACTTGGATGGAGGAAACCTGAGGGAGAAGGAGAACAGAGAGAAAGAGAGCGCAGCCGAGTGAGGGCAATCTGTTCAAAAGAACCCTGTGAACTGACTGGAAAGTCAATCTGTGTCAGAGACATCTGAAATGCGGAGAGGAAATGGTGATCTCTCTGAAGTATGTTTTTCATTTGAGGAGAGAGCCTTTTGTAGACCTGGGCGATATACAGTGCATTCAGAAAGTATTCAGACCCCTTGACTTTTTCCACATTTTGTTACGTTACAGCCTTAATCTGAAATGGATTCAATTGTTTTGTTTTTCTCATCAATCTAAACAAATACCCCATAATGACAAAGCAAAAACAGAAATTTGAATACTTATGTAAATATTTCCATTTTAAATTTTTAATACATCTGCAAAACTTTATAAAACCTGTTTTCGTTTTGTCATTATGGGGTATTGTGTGTAGATTGATGAGGAAAAACATTAATTTAATACATTTTAGAATAAGGCTGTAAAGTAACAAAATTTGGAAAAAAATCAAGGGATCTGAATACTTTCCAAATGCACTGTACATAATGATTTTGATTAATTCAAGTGTATGTTTTAGCGCAACATTCCAAATGCCTGTATCGCAAGAATCCTTCTTTTTTTTGTCGCATTTATGTCTGCTTGTTCTCATGTCGTTTTTGGTCTCTTCTCCTTTGGTCCTTCTGTGCTGTGTGCATCTTCCCATTTACAAACACACACACCAAGCCCCTCCCTCTGCCACTCACAACAACAAAGATGAGAAATCACTTCTTCCTCTCTGACAAGCAGTTCCAACTCGCTTTTTGCATTTCAGGTTTGGTCCAACAGAACTGTTCATATGGACACCGAAACACATTGAGACATTATTTTACTGTAATAGAGGACAAGTTAACCTTTCTAGAAAATAAAAATTGTATGTCTCAAATCCTCAAATTCTGCGCAGAGCAGACACTACTAAAACAGGAGTATCAATTAACATTAATTCTGGAAAATGAATGCTGTTTGTAGCGCGCTGCATTGCGGTACCGTCACGTACCACTAGCAGCATTTTAGCCAAAGACTGTTATACTAGCTGTCTAGTCTGTTTTATAAATGTGCAATATGCATGAAACACAATTATATAAGGAATTGTCAACTCCTTCTCATTCTAAGAAATAAGGTAGGCCACTTGATTTCAACATCTGAACAATGTGGACAGGCTAGCATGCTGTTCAAACAGTTGGAGACGGACAGAAGGGTGTGTTCATAACAATTCAACTGTTCTACCTTGTTGGCTAGCAAATAGATTTAAGTTGGCTAAACTTGAAATATAATGATTAGCTGGCTACTCACTAGCACGTTGTCACGCCCTGGCTCTGGGGACTCTTATATGTTGAGCCAGGGTGTGGATTTTCTATGTTTTGTTTTCTATGTTTTTGTTTCTAGATCGTGTTGATCTATGTTGGCCAGGGTGGTTCCCAATCAGAGACAGCTGTAGCTCGTTGTCTCTGATTGGGGAACATACTTAGGCAGCCTGTTGGCACCAGTTTATTTGTGGGATCTTGTTCCGTAAGGTTTGTTTTGGTGTTAACCTAGGACTTCACGTATCGTTTGGTTTGTTGTTTTGATCGTGTGTTGAGTACAAATAAAATGTACGCTTATCACGCTGCGCCTTGGTCCGTGTCTTCAGTCGACGATCGTGACACACGTGGGCTTGTGCTTGAGGGATTGTTTATGAGACCTGTGTTCATTTTCTATAATGCCTGCTACAAGAAGTTGGTCATTATTAGTGGATGTGCATTGTGCATGGTTCTGGTTAAATTTGTAGTAAAAAGGGCATTTTCATAGAAAGACTTGAAAGCCAGATCAGTGATTATTACAAAAAAGCAGGTTAAACTATTTTGATAAAATAACTAAATTATTAGTGGTTATGGAAGGCTTATATTTAGACTAGGTATAATTTCACAAGCCCAGAATTCATTAGATTATTGCTGTTTGAAATGCAGTGTATTTGACTTTTAATTGTACAACAAAGCTTATTTAGAGATGTATTTATTTAAAATCGAGATATATATTGTGAATCGACTCTTAAGTTTGAAGAAAAAAAAAATGGAGATATGATTTTTAGGCCGTATTGCCCAGGCCTAGTCTGTGTCGTGTACCACAAGCGAGGGTAGAGTCTGTGTCGTGTACCACAAGCGAGGGTAGAGTCTGTGTCGTGTACCACAGGAGAGGGTAGAGTCTGTGTCGTGTACCACAGGAGAGGGTAGAGTCTGTGTCGTGTACCACAGGAGAGGGTAGAGTCTGTGTTGTGTAGCGCAGGTGTGGAGAGAGTCTGTGTCGTGTACCACAGGAGAGGGTAGAGTCTGTGTTGTGTAGCGCAGGTGTGGAGAGAGTCTGTGTCGTGTAACGGTAGCTAACGCACTTTTGTACATCGCGCTGTTCCGTACGTTTGACCTTATTTTAGCGCCCCAAAAATCTAATACTTCCAGGTCAACTGTAATATGAATACCATTGTAAAGCACAATGTCTCCCCTTTCCGCCGGGTCTTTTTAAAAATGGCGGGTGGGGAAGCGAAATTTACTGCGCCATAGTGAAAGGGGGAGATATGTTGTGTGGGGAACCGGCTTTTTTCACCCGATTTGTCCAACTTATCACCTCTAAAATGTAAATAAAACACTATAAAGTGTTTAAAGAATTTGAATAGGGTTTTTAGTGCTAAATTTATCTTCACAATTAAACTTTTGGTGTCACGGTTTTTGAGAGTCATGATGGCTCACAGTGATTACGTGAAAAATTTACAATTGATTGAATTAACTATTGATGAACACACAAGTAATTAACTTTACACTCACCATTACACTCACTGATCGTTTCTTGTTTTTAATCTGCGAGAGAAGCGCTACACCTGGTGGAAAGAGGCTGTACGGCACAGAATGAGTTGAATAATGCGTTGTGACATGTCACACTTTAACATACAGCGTCAGTGGGGTCCGTTTTTTCTCCAATACTATTGGTCCATTACCATGTCAATCAACGCTGAATCGAAACTTAGTTCACACCCCGGATTTTGATGCCAACACAGTCGCTACAGTCCCATTAGTTTTCATTGCAGCCTCGTTTGAATTCCGCGTTTGCCCACATATGTACGGAATGGAGTTAGCCACCATTAGCGCAGGTGTGGAGAGAGTCTGTGTAGAGTCTGTGTTGTGTAGCGCAGGCGAGGAGAGGGTCTGTGTTGTGTAGCGCAGGCGAGGAGAAAGTCCGTGTTGTGTAGCGCAGGCGAGGAGAAAGTATGTGTTGTGTAGCGCGGGCGAGGAGAAAGTATGTGTTGTGTAGCGCGGGCGAGGAGAAAGTCTGTATTGTGTAGCGCAGGCGAGGAGAAAGTCTGTGTTGTCTAGCGCAGGCGAGGAGAAAGTATGTGTTGTGTAGCGCAGGCGAGGAGAAAGTATGTGTTGTGTAGCGCGGGCGAGGAGAAAGTCTGTATTGTGTAGCGCAGGCGAGGAGAAAGTCTGTGTTGTCTAGCGCAGGCGAGGAGAAAGTCTGTGTTGTGTAGAGCAGGCGAGGAGAGTGTCTGTGTTGTGTAGAGCAGGCGAGGAGAGAGTCTGTGTTGTGTAGCGCAGGTGAGAAGAGAGTCTGTGTTGTGTAGCGCAGGCGAGGAGAAAGTCTATGTTGAGTTAACTCCCGAGTGGCGCAGTGGTCTAATGCACTGCATCGCAGTGCTAGCTGTGCCACTAGAGATCCTGGTTCGAATCCAGTCTCTGTTGTAGCTGGCCGTGACCCATGGGGCGGCGCACAATTGGCCCAGCGTAGGGGAGGGAATGGCCGGCAGGGATGTAGCTCAGTTGGTAGAGCATGGTGTTTGCAACGCCAGGGTTGTGGGTTCGATTCCCATGGGGGGCCAGTATAAAAAATATAATGTATGCACTCGCTAACTGTAAGTCGCTCTGGATAAGAGCGTCTGCTAATTATGTAAAATGAGTAGCGCAGGCAAGAAGAGAGTCTGTGTAGTGCAGGGGAACAAAGCGTTCACCTTTCCCTACTCCGTCCCTCCAATATACAATGCAGCTTGGTAAAGAAATACAGTGGGGAAAAATAGTATTTAGTCAGCCACCAATTGTGCTTTGGATAAAAGCGTCTGCTAAATGGCATATTATATTATTATTATTACTTATTTTCCACCATCATTTGCAAATAAATTCATAAAAAATCCTACAATGTGATTTTCTGGAAAAAACATTCTCAATTTGTCTGTCATAGTTGACGTGTACCTATGATGAAAATTACAGGCCTCTCTCATCTTTTTAAGTGGGAGAACTTGCACAATTGGTGGCTGACTAAATACTTTTTTCCCCACTGTATACTCCTGCTAGAGCATCATTTAAATTAGAGCAGAGCTGGTCTGGCAAGCCTCGCTACTAACAAAAGGAAAAAACAGATTTTACTAATGCACATACAAGACAATAAAAGGAACATTTTCATTCCCCAAGTGGCTATAACACAGACAGACAGACAGACAGACAGACAGACAGAAGAGAGGAGAGAGAGAGAGAGAGAGAGAGAGAGAGAGAGAGAGAGAGAGAGAGAGAGAGAGAGAGAGAGAAAGCCTGTTACAGTTCTCTTTTTAAAGCCCTGATGAGTTATTTCGGATGCTGCCAAGGTAAAATTCATGTCCATTAAAGTAACAGATCTAAGCAAACAATCCTAAAAGTGGAAGTGATTACAGATTAGGGTGATTTCAGCATTACGGACATTACATTTTCATGCAAAATCACAACTTTAATGTCTGAAAGATTTCTTGATTCATAACACATCTGTTGTCATAAAGGAGTAATGGCGCCGGAGGAGATGGCTGCCGTTTTACTCCTAACCAATTTTTTCACGTTATTTGGTCTCTTATGACCGAAAAGAGCTTCTGGATATCAGGATAGCGATTACTCACCTCAATCTGGATGAAGATTTTTTCTTTAACGAGTCAGGCGCAAAGGATTTACTTCAGACACCCGACACGACCCAAATCCCCGTCATTCGCAGGAGAAAGAGACAGAGATATCAGGGACATAGGTCGGGTGCCTTGTAAGGATCCGGCGGCGAATGGGTAATCTGCCTCTACCATCAGTCCTATTAACAAAATAGACAAGCTACGATCACGAATATCCTACCAATGGGACGTGTAACATCTTATGTTTCACCGAGTCGTGGCTGAACAACGACATGGATAACATACAGCTGGCGGGGTTTCCGCTGCATCGGCAAGATAGAACAGCTGCCTCTGATAAGACAAAGGGTCTAATTTAAGGAAGTCTCAAGGTTTTTCTAGCCTGAGGTAGAGTATTTCATGCTAAGCTGTAGATCACACTATTTACCAAGAGCGTATTCATCTATATTTTTTGTAGCTGTCTATTTACCACCACAAACCGATGCTGGCACTAAGGCCGCACTCAATGAGCTGTATAAGGCCATAAGCAAACAGGAAATCACTCATCCAGAGGCGGCGCTCCTAGTGGCAAGGGACTTTAATACAGGGAAACTTAAATCTGTTTTACCTCATTTCTACCAGCATGTTAAATGTGCAACTAGAGGAAAAAAATCTCTAGACCACCTTTACTCCACACACAAAGATGCGTACAAAGCTCTCCCTCGCCCTCCATTCGGCAAATCTGACCATAACTCTATCCTCCTGATTCCTGCTTATAAGCAAAAACTAAAGCTTTGATGCAAGCAACACTGAAGCATGCATGAGAGCATCAGCTGTTCCGGACGACTGTGTGATCACGCTCTCCATAGCTGATGTGGTCAACATTCACAGACGGATTACCAGGACGTGTACTCCGAGCATGCACCGACCAACTGGCAAGTGTCTTCACTGACATTTTCAACCTGTCCCTGACTGAGTCTGTAATAACAACATGTTTCAAGCAGACCACCATAGTCCCTGTGTCCAAGAACACTAAGGTAACCTGCCTAAATGACTACAGACCCGTAGCACTCACGTTTGTAGCCATGAAGTGCTTTGAAAGGCTGGTCATGGCTCACATCAACACCATTATCCCAGAAACCTTAGACCCACAGTGCTCCCTCATCTTCGAGCTGCAGTCTTCTTCGTTCCCCTCACACCGCTCAAGGATAGAGTATCTCATAACACTGATGTCCGGGAGGGCTCTCGCCTGGGCTACGGCGGTGTGGGAGCAACAGTCCACCGTCTGCCTCAGTCTGGAGGAGTTCGTGGCGGAAGTAGAGAAGGTGTTTGATTCTCCGTTGTTCGGGAGAGAGGCTGCTCGTAAACTGCTCCAGCTACGTCAAGAGTCCCGTAGTGTGGCAGCCTACATGGTGGATTTTCGCACGTTGGCGGCTGAGAGTGCCTGGAACCCGGAAGCATTGTTCGACATGATCCTTCACGGATTATCGGAGGTGATCAAGGATGAGCTCGCAGCCCAAAGTCATTTCTGAGAGAATCTGATGCCACCCAAGTGCTCACGGGAATCGCAGGGGTGGTCAACTCGCTTCCTCCCGAGCCCAAGCTACTGGGAAGGGCTCGATTGTTTCCGGATGAAGATTTACACAGACTGAACACCAGGAGCTGTCTGTATTGCGGGACTACAGGACATATATTTCCACCTGTCCATTAAAAAGACCAGGCTCATCAGTAGGTACGAGTACTCTGGTGAGCCGTATGGGGATTTTCCAATCTCCCATTACTCGCACTCCTCTCTGTGCCACCCTGTTGTGGGGTGACCAGGCCAAAATTACTCTGGGTGCTCATTCACTCTGGGCTCGATGAGACCCCAGAGTGAACAAGGATTTGATCGACTGGGCTACTGGTTCAATCGTGGGTTGGAGCCCGTTCTGCCATGCTCATTGTCTTAAGTCTGCCCAGCCTGCCCCGGGATGTCTTCCTGCAGGCTTAAGAGACGCCTCGTATCTCTCCGCCATTCCCGCGAAGTACCTGGACCTCCGGGAGGTCTTCAACAAGGCCTGCGCTACGTCTCTCCCTCCGCATTGACCCTACGACTGCGCCATTGACCTTCTCCCGGGCACTACACCCCCTCGGGGGCGGCTTTACTCCCTGTCGGGTCCGGAGACCAAGGCTATGGAGGAGTACATTGAGAACTCTCTCGCTGCAGGGAGTATTCGTCCATCAGCCTCTCCAGCCGGCGCAGGGTTCTTCTTTGTGGAGAAGGACAAAACTGCGCCTGTGTATCGACTACAGGGGCCTTAATTATATCACGGTTAAAAAATATTACCCTCTACCACTCATCTCCTCGGCTTTTGAACCTCTTCAAGGAACAACCATATTCTCTAAGTTGGACCTTCGGAACGCCTACCATCTGTTTCGGATATGGGAAGGAGATGAGTGGAAAACAGCCTTTAGCATGGTTAGCGGGCACTATGAGTACTTAGATATGCCATTCGGACTGACGCTCCCGCTGTGTTCCAGGCCCTGGTCAACGATGTGCTCCGGGACATGCTGAACCGGTTCGTGTTTGTCTATCTCGACGACATCCTTGTCTTTTCCCGTTCAGCTCAAGAACACGTCCTCCACGTCTGACAAGTCCTTCAGCGTCTCCTGGAGAACCAGCTTTTCATTAAAGCTGAGAAGTGTGAATTCTATCGCTCCACCATCTCCTTCCTAGGATACGTCATCGCTGCAGGACATATAAAGATGGATCCAGACAAGGTGAGAGCAGTGGTGGATTGGCCTCAACCCACATCCAGAGTGCAGCTGCAACGTTACCTGGGGTTTGCTCATTTCTACCGCCACTTCATTGTGGGTTACAGCATCCTGGCTTCCCCCCTCTCAGCACTCACCTCTCCCAAGGTTCCCTTCATGTGGTCTCCAGCAGCTGACCAGGCGTTCTCGGACCTCAAACGTCGATTCACTACAGCCCCCATCTTAATCCATCCTGACCCGTCCCGTCAGTTTGTGGTGGAGGTCAACACCTCGGATGTCGAATTCGCAAATGTACTATATGTTACGAATTTGCCAAATGTATGATATGTTACGAATTCTAGCTAGGTGGCTAGGTGGCTAATGTTAGCTAGCTAGCTAGAGGTCTATTAGAGGAAAAAGTACATAGTACTTAGATTCTCTGAAAAAAAAGGCTGAGAATTAATCTAAAGCACCCACTTTAAGCTGCTTATCGCATATAATTGATTAATTCACTTAGGAACCAGAGACACAAGGCAGTGGTATCAAGTATGCAATGACGCAATGTAATAGCACATTTGGATTGATCACCATTTGCATAAATCGAGCAGTATCATCCTGTGTATCTACTGTAATCTTCCAATGGGGTGAAGAGATCAATTGTGTGAAACGCTTTACAGCACTCGGCAGTGTGACCCTTACACTTCCAGCAGCCCTGCCGGGGGCGGCCTTCTATATCACTGATGCTTTTCTGCAGACACAGAGACGAATTATGAGAAGGAAAATGGATATGGATAAAGAGCCAGGGTTGTTAGAAGCAGCATGCTTTTTCCAATGAGGCAAGGTGATTAGCAAATTAGATTTCTCTCCTGTCCATTGAAATCGATGTGAAACTCCCTTACCTCTCGTGTCGGGATAAAGCTGGGATTAAGTTAAACACACTGATTATGTACAGCCATGTGGAGATGGTTAAACACTGCAGTAAAGGGGATTATTTTACCTGGCGGTATGACTAATGCAATGGGGAAATGAGTGGTATCTGTCTGGGTTGGTAAGCTTTACCTACAGAAGAGAACAGTCTTCCTGCCTAATCCCACCATGAAATGTCTCTGCTGAGACTTTGTTTACCTTTCTTTCTTTCTCACTCTTTTTCTCTATGTCTCTTTCTCTATGTCTCTAACTCTATTTCGCTCGCTAATGCAATGGAGGAAGTGTGTGCAATTGTTGCATTGCTGTTGAACGCGCTCTCTCTTTTTTCTCCCTCTAACCCTCTTTCTTGGACACATTCCAACCATTCCGAGATAAACATCCCTGAGATTCATTTCATTCATCCGTCCTGACTTCTGGGGATTGCTGCAGCGGTATGATGGCTCTAAATGTGTCTCTCCCACCCTGCAGTTGAGTGGCTATGATACGGTCAATATGGAAGGGCAGGACGACAACCGTATTGGCTGAGGAAAGACTGGTGTCAGAAGGTTGCTGATGTTTTAATGTTTGCCTTTTACTTTCTTGCACTCCGATGAGAGAGAGGATCACCGAAAATAAAGGCTTTGAGGACTTGGCATGTTATTACACCACTTCATTCAACCTAACCATGACTTCAAAATGTATACTGTGCTGTTGAGGGTGACTTTGAAGAGGGATTCTTATAGTGAGCAAACCTGACTTGTTTGTTCCAGTATTAGCAACTTGAAATACAAAGAAGATGGCAGAAAACATCAAACAGACAATAAGTACAGAGGAGTCTAGTGCAAATTGAAGAGATGTTACTGTATTGTCTTGAATTGGCTTTTGGATTAACGAGCAACGTGTGATAATTGCAGGAAAATTGCCACTGTGGAGACAGGCTGGAGAATTGTGTGTTGTTTTCTCAGTGCGAGGCTTGGCAGTATGGAGGAGAGGACCAGTCTAGGGGCTGGTTGGCTGGTTAAGTGTGGGCTGAATGTCAGTGCTGTCAGACGCAAAGCAGGCCCAGCCAAAGGTCGCCCCAGGGAAACACTTTGAAACCAAATGCTGCAACTAGCCATAAAGAAGTAAACAAAAAGGGCATGCTATTTTCAGACTCACATTTAAGGCATATTCTGGATGGCTCTTTATACTCCCTGAGATGTTTTGTGTGTTTAGTCACATTCCTTGTGGCTTGAGCAAGGCAGTTAACCCAGTGTTCTCCGGGTGCCGAGGGGTTGGGTTAAATGCAGAAGACACATTTCAGTTGAATGCATTCAGTTGTACAACTGACTAGGTATCCCATTTCATTTTCCCTTTCCCTTGAATAGGTGCACTACTAGCAATAGAGTATAGTGACAAAACAACCAATTACAGAGTTGAGACTTCAACTGTACACAATGTGGACAACCTCCATACAGTAGTATACACTTTCCGTAGCCTATTTCTCGAACCACGTATAACATATGAGGTAGGGGCCTCACCCACCTTCCCTGCAATCTTACCGAGGCAGATAAAATCAGAACTGCAGGGGTTTCTTAATGAAACACCTTTTAATTCCTATCAGATGAAATGAAAGTTGCCCGACAGATGTGATAACACCACTGAATATGTTAAATCTAATGTATGTTTACAGAAGGCAATAAAAAAGTGAATTATTGCATTTGTAGCCATTAGTAAAGCTGCCTTGCATGCAGATATTTTAATGATAAATGTATGCACGCATGACTGTAAGTCGCTTTGGATAAAAGCGCCTGCTAAATGGCATATTATTATTATTATATACAGTGGGGTCCAACATTTGTGACACCCCTGATAAAGTTGAGCAAAAATGACTGTATGAAATAAATGATTCAAATACTAACCTACATTTTATTATGTTATTTTATACTAATACAATTGCTCAGAGAAATAGATTTTGTTTAACAAGTAATACTTTTTTTCTCAAAACGGTAGTGGTCAAAATGATTGACACCCCTGTTTTCAATACCTTTCAATACCTCACCTTGCAAGGATAATGGTAATGAGCCTTTTTCTAAAATGTTTTATGAGTTGGAGAACATATTGGGAGGAATCTTATACCATTCCTCCATACAGAATCCTTCCAGATCCTTGATGTTCTTCGTCTGCGCTTATGGGCTGCCCTCTTCAATTAAAACCACAGGTTTTAATGGGTTTCAAGTCTGGAGACTGAGATGCCCTTACGAAAAAAGATTGCAGTCAGAGTGCAGTATAACTGCAGTACACTGCAGTATACCTGTAGTTAGAGTGCAGTATAACTGCAGTATGCTGCAAATACTGCGTCCAAAATAACACAGTTTATTTTACTGCAGTAATTTTGCAGTGTACAGTCGTGGTCAAAAGTTTTGCTTTCCTGTTGGCATGGCGCCGGAGAAGATGGCTGCCGTTTTACAGCCCTCTAACCAATTGTACTATTATGTGTGTTTTTCCGTGTTATTTGTAATTTTTTCTGTACATAATGTTTCTGCCTTCATCTCTTATAACCAAAAAGAGCTTCTGGATATCAGGACAGCGATTACTCACCTCGTATTGGACAAAGATTTTTTCTTCAACAAGTCGGACGTGAAGGATATCCTACAGACACCCGACAAGGCCCAAATCCCTGTCAATCGCATGAGAAAGAGACGGAGATATCGTAGACGTAGGTCGGGGTGCCTTGTAAGGATCCGACGGTGAGCTAGTAAACTGCCTCTTCCATCAATCCTATTAGCCAATGTTCAATCATTTGAGAATAAATTAGATGACCTAAGATTACGGTTATCCTACCAACGGGACTTTAAAAACTGTAATATATTATGTTTCACCGAGTCGTGGCTGAACGACGACATGGACAACATACAGCTAGCGGGCTATACGCTACATCGGCAGGATAGAACGTCTGACTCCGGTAAGACAAGGGGTGGCGGTCTGTGTATATTTGTAAACAACAGCTGGTGCACAAAATCAAATACTAGTCTCGAGGTTTTGCTCGCCTGAGGTAGAGTATCTTATGATAAGCTGTAGACCACACTATTTACCAAGAGAGTTTTCATCTATATTTTTCATAGCTGTCTATTTACTACCACAAACCAATGCTGGTATTAAGATTGCACTGAATGAGCTGTATAAGGCCATAAGTGAACAGGAAAACGCTCATCCAGAGACAGCGCTCCTAGCTTTGTGGTCCTCTGTAGCTCAGCTGGTAGAGCACGGCGCTTGTAACGCCAAGGTAGTGGGTTCGATCCCCGGGACCACCCATACACAAAAAATAAATAAAAAAATGTATGCATGCATGACTGTAAGTCGCTTTGGATAAAAGCGTCTGCTAAATGGTATATTATATTATATATTATAGTGGCCGGGGACTTTAATGCAGGGAAACTAAAATCAGTTCTACCTAATTTCTACCAGCATGTTAAATGTGCAACCAGATGAAAACAAACTCTAGACCACCTTTACTCCACACACAGAGACACATACAAAGCTCTCCCTCGCCCTCCATTTGGCAAATCTGACCATAACTCTATCCTCCTGATTCCTGCTTATAAGCAAAAACTAAAGCAGGAAGCACCAGTGACTCGATTAATAAAAAAGTGGTCAGATGACGCAGATGCTAAGCTACAGGACTGTTTTGCTAGCACAGACTGGAACATGTTCCGTGATTCTTCAGATAGCATTGAGGAGTACGCCACATCAGTCACTGGCTTCATCAATAAGTGCATCGATGACGTCGTCCCCACAGTGACCGTACGTACATACCCCAACCAGAAGCCATTGATTACAGGCAACATCCGCAATTAGCTAAAGGGTAGAGCTTCCGCTTTCAAGGAGCGGGACTCTAACCCGGACGCTTATAAGAAATCCCGCTATGCCCTCCGACGAACCATCAAACAGACAAAGAGTCAATACAGGACTAAGATTGAATCGTACTACACCGGCTCTGACACTCGTCGGATGTGGCAGGGCTTGAAAACTATTACAGACTACAAAGGGAAGCACAGCCGCGAGCTGCCCAGTGACACAAGACTTCCAGACGAGCTAAACAACTTCTATGCTCGCTTCGAGGCAAGCAACACTGAAGCATGCAGGAGAGCACCAGCCGTTCCGGATGACTATGTGATCACGCTCTCTGTAGCCAATGTGAGTAAGACTTTTAAGCAGGTCAACATTCACAAGGCCGCAGGTCCAGACGGATTACCAGGACGTGTACTCCGAGCATGTGCTGACCAACTGGCAAGTGTCTTCACTGACATTTTCAACATGTCCCTGACTGAGTCTGTAATACCAACATGTTTCAAGCAGACCACCATAGTCCCTGTGCCCAAGGACACTAAGAGAACCTGCCTAAATGACTACCGACCCGTAGCACTGACGTCTGTAGCCATGAAGTGCTTTGAAAGGCTGGTCATGGCTCACATCAACACCATTATCCCAGAAACCCTATACCCACTCCAATTTGCATACCGCCCCAACAGATCCACAGATGATGCAATCTCTATTGCACTCCACACTGCCCTTTCCCACCTGGACAAGAGGAACACCTACGTGAGAATGCTATTCATTGACTACAGCTCAGCTTCAACACCATAGTGCCCTCAAAGCTCATCACTAAGTTAAGGATCCTGGGACTAAACACCTCCCTCTGCAACTGGATCCTGGACTTCCTGACGGGCCGCCCCCAGGTGGTAAGGGTAGGTAACAACACATCTGCCACACTGATCCTCAACATGGGGGCGCCTCAGGGGTGCATGCTCAGTCCCCTCCTGTACACCCTGTTCACCCATGACTGCATGGCCAGGCACGACTCCAACACCATCATTACGTTTGCCGACGACACAACAGTGGTAGGCCTGATCACCGACAACGATGAGACAGCCTATAGGGAGGAGGTCAGAGACCTGGTCGTGTGGTGCCAGGATAACAACCTCTCCCTCAACGTGACCAAGACAAAGGAGATGATTGTGGACTACAGGAAAAAACAGAGGACTGAGCACGCCCCCATTCTCATCGACGGGGCTGTAGTGGAACAGGTTGAGAGCTTCAAGTTCCATGGTGTCCACATCACCAACAAACTATCATGGTCCAAACACACCAAGACAGTCGTGAAGAGGGCACGACAAAAAGCCTATTCCCCCTCAGGAGACTGAAAACATTTGGCATGGGTCCTCAGATCCTCAAAAAATTCTACAGCTGCACCATCGAGAGCATCCTGACTGGTTGCATCACCGCCTGGTATGGCAACTGCTCGGCCTCTGACCGCAAGGCACTAAAGAGGGTAGTGCGTACGGCCCAGTACATCACTAGGGCCAAGCTTCCTGCCATCCAGGACCTCTATACCAGGCGGTGTCAGAGGAAGGCCCTCAAAATTGTCAAAGACTCCAGCCACCCTAGTCATAGACTGTTCTCTCTACTACAACACGGCAAGCGGTACTGGAGTGCCAAGTCTAGGTACAAAAGACTTCTCAACAGCTTCTACCCCCAAGCCATAAGACTCCTGAACAGCTAATCATGGCTACCCGGACTATTTGCACTGCCCACCCACCCCCACCCCCACCACATCTTTTTACGCTGATGGTACTCTGTTAATTATTGATGTATAGTCACTTTAACTCTACCCACATGTACATATTACCTCAACTACCTCAACTAGCCGGTGCCACCGCACATTGACTCTGCACCAGTACCCACCTGTATATATAGCCTCCCTACTGTTATTTTATTTTACTTCTGCTCTTTTTTTTTCTCAACACTTTTTTGTTGTTGTTTTATTTTAAATTTTTATTTTAAAATAAATGCATTGTTGGTTAAGGGCTGTAAGTAAGCATTTCACTGTAATGTCTACACCTGTTGTATTCGGTGCATGTGGCCAATAACATTCGATTTGATTTGATTTGATGGTAGCGCTCACAAACTTTTTTCCGGATGCCCCAAACAATCGGAAAGGGGATTCATCAGAGAAAATGACTTTACCCCAGTCCTCAGCAGTCCAATCCCTGTACCTTTTGCAGAATATCAGTCTGTCCCTGATGTTTTTCCTGGAGAGAAGTGGCTTCCTCGCTGCCCTTCTTGACACTAGGCCATCCTCCAAAAGTCTTCGCCTCACTGTGCATGCAGATGCACTCACACCTGCCTGCTGCCATTCCTGAGCAAGCTCTGCACTGGTGGTGCCGCGATCCCGCAGCTGAATCAACTTTATGTCATGAGCCCTCTCACTCCACCGGGTTACCACCTTAATTGGTTTCCACTATCTTCCACTCTGCTCACCTCCCTCTCTCTACTCAGCCTAACTAGCTCCACCTGTCCCTGCTCTGCTCGGCTCTAATTACTCTGCCAGCTGCGCTGCATTACCCACTAACCTCTCCCAGTATTTAAGGCCCTGTCTTTCAGCTCTCCGGTGTCAGATCGTCTGCAAAGCTCACACCCGGAACCTGTTTGCTCGCGCTTCTGGCTCACCCTGGTTTTGTGACCCCGGACCTGCCTGGTTTTTGGATACTCTTCTGCCTCAGGAGATCCAGACCTGCTTCTGCCATTACGACTCCTGACTACTCTTCAATCCCGGTAACTCTGACCAGCCTTCTGCCTTGCTACTACGTATTTTGGATTTCCCTTGAACTGTACTGCTGCCTGGTTTCATTCCGCCCCGTTGTGTCTGTGTTTCCTCCCCCCCCCAGGACTTCTGGACCACCAACCACCGGCGTCATCGGACGATCGCTGCCACTGGGGGGAGGCACAGACCCAGCACATCGGACGGGATAACCCCTGGAGCCTTCACTCACTCCCTACATCCCTTTCCCCTTAAGTTTAAATAAACTTTCTGGTGTGACGCAATTGTGGTCCTCTTGTCGTCTGTCTGAATCGTGACAGTACGATCTGACCATCATGGACCCAGCGCACACTTCCCCCGACATGGAAACCGAAGAACCTGAGCAACCCACCGCCATGCTACGCCTGGAACACACTAGAGAGAGCTAGGCCGCATGAGCGGCGACATCACCTCTCTGCTTCAGGCCGGCTACCAACAGCATCAGCAGTTCCAGCAGCACCAGCAGCAGTCCCAGCAGCAGCAACAACAACTCGCCATGATCATTCAACTCCTCACCAACCTGACCCCAGCCAGTCTGCCCACCAGCCCTGCCCCCGAGTTACCTGCCCCGGTCATTGCAGCCGCTGCTCCGGAACCCAAGATTGGAAACCCCGAGCGGTTCAACGGCGATTCAACCCAGGTCCGGCCATTCCTGACTAGCTGCCGACTTCAGTTCTCCTTGCAGCCAAGGACCTTCGCCACGGAGGGGGCTAAGGTTGGGTATGCCATCACTCACCTGACGGGCCGAGCTCGACTCTGGGGAACAGCAGAGTTCGAACGTCAAACCCCCGCATGTGCAACCTTCGACCTGTTTGCTGAGGAGATGCTGAAGGTGTTTGACCTGGATTCACCAACCGCAGAGGCGTCTCGTGAACTGTTCAGTATTCGACAAGGCAGACGTACAGTCGCAGACCATTCCATCGACTTCCGAACCCTGGCTAGACGAAGTTCTTGGAACACACCATCGTTGGTGGACGCGTTCTTCCATAGTTTGGCTGACTATATCAGGGACGAGTTGGTCTCCCAGGAACTGCCTTCCACTCTTGATGAAGCCATCGCACTGACTGTCAGGATCGACAGTAGGATACAGACCCGTCGTCGTGAGAGGGGGCGCCAAGGTCCACCTACTACCGGCATTCGGAGAGATCCGACTGGGTTCCTGTCATCTACTGCCACTCACCCAGGTCAGCTTGATCAGTCTGAGCCTATGGAGATTGGGCGAGCCTCTCTCACTCCTGCAGAGCGCCAGCGGCGCTTCACCTCAAACCTCTGCCTCTATTGTGGAGGTGATGGACATCGTGTGGTAACCTGCCCTTTAAAGGGCCGAAGCTCACCGGGCATAGGGGGAGTCCGGTTGAGTTCAATGACCATCCAGTCCTCCGACCGCAAACCCCTGCTGCAAGTTCACCTCCGCCTCCCTGACTCAACTCACACCCTGGCTGCTCTGGTGGATTCTGGCGCCGAAGCCAACATAATGGACATCAAGCTGGCACGCCAACTGGGACTGGAGAACCTCCGTTTGACACCTCCTATTCCTGCCCGGGCACTGGACGGACACTTACTCGGATCGGTCACTCATGTCACGGCCCCGGTCTCGATGGGTCTGTCCGGAAACCATCAAGAAACTATCCAGTTTCACCTGCTCCCCTCTCCAGGCCAACCCCTCATCCTGGGTTACCCATGGCTCCGCCCGGCACAACCCTCAGCTCGACTGGGTGACCGGGGTGATCAGGGAGTGGGGAGAGGACTGCCACCGAACCTGCCTGCTTGCCGCCGCACTACCCCCTCGGCCAGTACCTACTAACTCCGCTCCTGACCCCTCCAAGGACCCTGTGTCGATTCTGCCAAGTCCCTGCATCGTTGCAGCTCTGACCTGGGCTGTTGAGGAACAGGTGCTGGAGGCTCTCCGTAACCAGCCAGGTCCCAGCACTTGCCCAGCTGACCGCCTTTTTGTCCCCGAAGACCTGAGGTCCCAGGTCGTTCAGTGGGGACATGACTCCCGCCTAGCTTGTCACCCTGGCTCCACCCGCACTTACAACCTGCTCGCCCAGAGGTTCTGGTGGCCCTCTCTGAGGAAGGATGTACGGGAATTCGTCCAAGCCTGCCCCATCTGCAACCAACACAAGTCGTCCTGCCAGCCCCCAGCCGGATTGCTGCAGCCCCTGCCTGTGCCCAGGAGTCCGCTGGTCCCTGCTGCGCCTTGTCCTCCTCCTCCACGGCTCGTCGAAGGTGGTCTGGTTTACACCGTCCGCCGCCTGCTTCGGTCCAGACGGAGGGGTAGGGGTCTCCAGTACCTCATTGACTGGGAGGGCTATGGACCTGAGGAAAGGACCTGGGTGCCAGCTAGTCGGATTGTGGATAGGACTCTCATCACCGCTTTCCACCAACGGCATCCTGATCAACCTGCAATCCGTGAGGGGCCGCCCCAGAGGGGTCCCTAACCGTCCGGCCCGCTCGGCTTCCTGTCCTGTGCCTGACCCTGTCTCGGGACCTGTCCCATCTCCCGACCACGGCCCTCCGGCTTCCTCCGAGGATGAGGACGTTCACTCGGACCGTTCGGAGGAGTTCTAGCCCTCCTCCGGCTCCCCTCCTCCCGCCCGGCGTGGTGTTGCTCTTGGGACTTCTGGGGCCGTCCCTTGGGGGGTTCTGTCATGAGCCCTCTCACTCCACCGGGTTACCACCTTAATTGGTTTCCACTATCTTCCACTCTGCTCACCTCCCTCTCTCTACTCAGCCTAACTAGCTCCACCTGTCCCTGCTCTGCTCGGCTCTAATTACTCTGCCAGCTGCGCTGCATTACCCACTAACCTCTCCCAGTATTTAAGGCCCTGTCTTTCAGCTCTCCGGTGTCAGATCGTCTGCAAAGCTCACACCCGGAACCTGTTTGCTCGCGCTTCTGGCTCACCCTGGTTTTGTGACCCCGGACCTGCCTGGTTTTGGATACTCTTCTGCCTCAGGAGATCCAGACCTGCTTCTGCCATTACGACTCCTGACTACTCTTCAATCCCGGTAACTCTGACCAGCCTTCTGCCTTGCTACTACGTATTTTGGATTTCCCTTGAACTGTACTGCTGCCTGGTTTCATTCCGCCCCGTTGTGTCTGTGTTTCCTCCCCCAGGACTTCTGGACCACCAACCACCGGGCGTCATCGGACGCATCGCTGCCACTGGGGGGAGGCACAGACCCAGCACATCGGACGGGATAACCCCTGGAGCCTTCACTCACTCCCTACATCCCTTTCCCCTTAAGTTTAAATAAACTTTCTGGTGTGACGCAATTGTGGTCCTCTTGTCGTCTGTCTGAATCGTGACACTTTAGGAGACGGTCCTGGCACTTGCTGGACTTTCTTGGACGCCCTGAAGCCTTCTTCACAACAATTCATTTTCATGGCAAAGAGGGACTTTGCAATTAATTGCAATTCATCTGATCACTCTTCATAACATTCTGGAGTATATGCAAATTGCCATTATTAAAACTGAGGCAGCAGACTTTGTGAAAATTTACATTTGTGTCATTGTCAAAACTTTTGACCACGACTGTAACTGCAGTTACATTGCAGTACAATCGGAAAGTATTCAGACCCCTTCTCTTTTTCCACATTTTGATACGTTACAGCCTTATTCTAAAATTGATTAAATAAAAAAAAAATCATCATCAATCTACAATGACACAGCGAAAACTGGTTTGTAGAACATTTTGCTAATTTATAAAAAATGAAACAGAACTACCTTATTTACATAAGTACTCAGACCCTTTGCTATGAGACTTGAATTTGAGCTCAGGTGCATCCTGTTTCCATTGATCATCCTTGAGATGTTTCTACAACTTGATTGGAGTCCACATGTGGTAAATTCAATTGATTGGACATCATTTGGAAATACACACACCTGTCTATATAAGGTCCCACAGTTGACAGTGCATGTCAGAGCAAATACCAAGCCATGAGGTTGAAGGAATTGTCCATAGAGCTCCGAGACAGGATTGTGTCGAGACACAGATCTGGGGAAGGGTACCAAAACATTTCTGCAGCATTGAAGGTCCACAAGAACACAGTGGCCTCCATCATTGTTAAATGGAAAAGGTTTGGAACTACCAAGACTCTTCCTAGAGCTGGCCGCCCGGCCAAACTGAGCAATCGGGGGAGAAGGGCCTTGGTCAGGGAGGTAACCAAGAACCCGATGCTCACTCTGACAGAGCTCCAGAGTTCCTCTGTGGAGATGGGAGAACCTTCCAGAAGGACAACCAACTCTGCAGCACTCCACCAATCAGGCCTTTATGGCAGAGTGGCCAGACGGAAGCCACTCCTCAGTAAAAGGCACATGACAGCCAGCTTGGAGTTTGCCAAAAGTCACCTAAAGGACTCTCAGACTATGAAAAACAAGATTCTCTGGTCTGATGAAACCAAGATTGAACTCTTTGGCCTGAATGCTAAGCGTCACGTCTGGAGGAAACCTGGCACCATCCCTACAGTGAAGCATGGTGGTGGCAGCATCATGCTGTGGGGATGTTTTTCAGCAGCAGGGACTGGGAGACTAGTCAGGATCAAGGGAAAGATGAACGGAGCAAAGTACAGAGAGATCCTTGATGAAAACCTGCTCCAGAGCACTCAGGGCCTCAGACTGGGGCAAAGGTTCACCTTCCAACAGGACAACGACCCTAAGCACACAGCCAAGACAACGCAGGAGTG